>NC_058021.1:34465388-34773721 GCF_019176455.1 Solea senegalensis | reverse complement strand
TTTCTAGCAAAAACATGATAAGAACTTTACGTGATAAGAACTTTGTGTTTACAGGGTAAGAAACCCTGTAAACACACATGAAGTCCACAAACTGCATGATGTTGCTGCCACCTTGTGGTAACAGATGCATTTCAATGTCGTGCCCATCCCTGATATTTATCTAGTTTATGTTATTGCTGTACGCTTCCGTACCTACTTCACAATTCTGTAAAAACCAACAAGAAACAAACACATTTCCATTCCATTTATTTATCTCCTTTTGAAATAAAAGCCGATTTTTATAAGTGTCAAAGGACTAAATTAAAACATGTAAACGGAACAAAACGTTTAAAAAAGTTTCAGCATTTTCAGTAGCACAGACACTGCAGTTATTGTGATCATCATTACCCTTGTTCATAAAGTCTACGTCTCAATAGAATGTCTTGATTTCACTGTTAGACAGTCTTTTCCAACAGGAAACTGAAAGTTTGTAAATCACTGATTTTCTCTATGGGGTTTGGTGTGGGAGAGTGAGTGGTCTATAAATGTCAGTTTCCTGTTGGGAGAGGCTGTTTTTGGGGCAAAAAAATACATGTACGTTGTAAAACTTCTCTAAATATCTATTAAGTGTTATGATTTACAACAAAATCTCAAGTATAACTCAAAGTCACTGAGGCGAATTCTGTAATTCAACTCCTTTTCAACATGAGGAGGTTTTAAATAACACGACAGTAAAGACACTAAAGTCATGCAGACAGCGTCTGTAACACGACACTGTTGTTACACAGTGAAACAAAGACACGATCGGGGTTAAAAGGAGAAAAGAAACAGTGGTGTGGATTCTCTGGTCCGGCTCACTCGTCTTCATTCACACCCTTTTTATGAAAAAGGTGCAGAAAATAAACCCGAGTGGTTTCCACCGGAGACGGACGTCACCGCGAAACCCGAGTTCCTGCTGCTGCTCATATTTACATCCAAACTAGACTGAACGAAAACACTCGTACTGTCTCCACACTGCACAAACCCCGTTAAAAATGAGAGAGATTTTCAGAAACAATGACACACTTGCCCCAAAATCTACTTCATGTGTACGTATCAATGAAGAACGAAGAACACATGCTTCTGTAGTGCTTTCTTTCAAATTTAGTAGGGATGCACGATATATCGGCATTAATATTGTTATCGGCCGATGTTCGTCATTTTTTAACATATCGGCATCGGTTCAATGAGTAAAACTGCGCCGATTTTAACAACCGATGTTTATACCCGTCTAATTGCTGTTTGTGTATGTGTGTCGGGAAGGGGAGGCCATGCGGCATTTGTTTGGGCATATGACAGCGTCAGTGGCGCAAGCGCAGCACAAGATGTGTGTGTGTGTGTTGAGGAGAGAGAACGTCAGCGCTGTGGGCTATTTTTCAGGGTGTCAATAGAAGATACGCAAAAAGCATTATGTAACACTTGCAAAGTCGAGGTAATGCGCAGAGCGTTCCGCGTCAAGTCATTCAATACCACAAATTTGATTATGTCATTTGAAAAACCGTCACCCTGAAGTACACAAACAACGGCAGGAAGCTAACGCTAGTAACATTAGGCGGCAGACAAAAGAAAGCAGCGCAGCTGGGACTCGACCAAAGGAAGACAGTGGCCAGGGCAATAACGATCAAGGTAATGGAAATGATTGCTCTTGATGACCAGCCGAGGGTTCCGACGGTTGATAGCGCATATTGAACCCCGCAACAACCTGCCAAGTTGGCGCTACTTTTCCGATGTTTAGCAATTGAATAAATATCTGGTTGCCATGAATACTGGCAAGTTTGATAAAGTATTTTAACATGTTTTTTTTTATTATGGCAGCTCTTAGTAGAGCTTGTCAGGTATTGTTTCTCATATTTGTTGTGTAGTTTTATTGTGAAGGGAAGTGGCGCGGTTGTTGTTGCCGGAAGGAAGGGTTGTTGACTTAATTTACATACCCAGTATAGACGCCCTTATCTAGGTTACAGTAACTTTGGCAGGGTATTATTTTTATTTATGTTCATGTTTGTAATTTATGATCCAAACTTTCTCACAGGAGTTTAGTGAGTTGAGGGAATTAAACTGTACTTTAATTTAGTTACACACTTGCTACAAGTGGTAAAGGTTTCTAAAAACCTTTACTTGTAGTTGGTTACTTGTGTCTTATGTGACCTTGTTATTTGGAGGTAAAACATGTCTTGAAAATAAAGGAAGACATTCAAAAATTCAGCTTGCGTGATTTTCATTCTGTACAAACTTTTATCATCTCAGAAACTTTTTTTTAAAACATATATCGATATCGGTAGATATCGGTTATCGGCCATAGCAGCAATATTAATATCGGATATCGGTATCGGTGGAAATAGTCATATCGGTGCATCCCTAATATTTAGTTTCCGAAAACTTTGAAAAAAACCTAAAATTGTGACAAAATTATATCCCAAAGTCGAAGTTGAAGAAAAAGTAAATGTTTTTTTTGTTTTTTTAAAGTTTTCGTATAAGGTATTGACACGCTGAAAACCAGACTGAGACACAAAATGGCCACCAGCAGAGACTCGTGGAAAAATGTATTTTAGCAACTTAACAACAGACTCGCCTTAAGTTTAAGTCTACGATGTTCATGTTCATGTCTTTATTTCACTGTGAGACAGCCTTTTCTAACAGGAAACTGAAGTTTGTATACCACTCACTCTCCCACACCAAACCACATTCAGAAAATCAGTGATTTTAGCTGGCAGGGACACAGGAGCTGCTGGTCTACTACTGCCTCGTGTGGGCACTTTGTGTCACTGAGGTAAATCCAAATACAGAATTGAAGTGTTAAAATGAGACTTTTAAACTTAGTGATGGAGGCAGCAGTGGATCAACTCCTGTGTGCTGTGATGTTAAAATCACTGATTTTCTTTATGAGGTTTGGTGTGGGAGAGTGAGTGGTTTGCAAACAGTGTCTCACAGAGAGATGATGTTGCGTACATTTTATTGCGATCATCGTAGACTTTATCGCTCAGTACCTCGTACGACCAACACTTCAAAGAACTTGACCTACGACCTTTGGAGGTTATGGTGGATCTTTAACACTCGTAGGGCCCGTTGAATACATAACATTTTTTGTAGCCGTTTCATTGCGAACATACGTAGCGTTAGCGCTAACTTTGTGCGTCACTTTTGCGTTTTCTTCTGACCGCTAACACCTTCTTCTCCTCGGCTGTCGCAGATCTCAGGTGAGAGGCGGCGGGGTTTCTTGTCTGAATTTCTCGTCTGGTGGTGTTGAGCTTTGCGATGTTTCGCAGTTTCTCTGCCTCCGTCTTGTCACGCAGAGCTCTCTCTCGGCTGAGCCTCTGTCTCTCCATCACCTCCCACTCTCGTCCTCCTCTCTCCTCCTCTGCATTCTGTCGCTCCCTCTCTTCCCTCGTCACTCTTTCCTTCTGCGAATATTCTCGCTCCTTGGCCGCCCGCTCTCGCTCCTTCTCCTGAGCGATTCTTGGTCTCTCTTCCTTCTCTCGCACTGTTCTCTCCATCCTCTCCCTCACTTCCTTTTCTCTTTCCGCTCTCTCTCTCTCCTGAGCAACGCGCTCTCTCTCTGTCCTCTCTTTTTCCGCTCTTTCCTTGGCGATCCTTTCCTTCTCTTGCTCTTCTCTGGCGATGCGTTCCCTCTCTATCCTCTCCTTCACCAGTCTTTCCTTCTCCACTCGTTCCCTCTCTTCTCTGGCTGCCTTTTCTTTCTCCACCCTTTCTTTTTCTACCTTTTCTTTCGCCATCCTTTCTTTTTCTGCCTTTTGCTTTTCAATCCTTTCTTTTTCTGCCTTTTCTTTCTCCATCCTTTCTCTTTCTGCATTTTCTTTCTTCATCCTTTCTCTTTCTGCATTTTCTTTCTCCATCCTTTCTTTTTCAATCCTTTTATTTTCTGCCTTTTGCTTTTCAATCCTTTCTTTTTCTGCCTTTTGCTTTTCAATCCTTTCTTTTTCTACCTTTTCTTTCTCCATCCTTTCTTTTCTACCTTTTTCTTTTCCATATTTCTTTTTGCTTTTCAATCCTTTCTTTTCTTTGCTTTCTCCATCCTTTTCTTTTCTACCTTTTCTTTCTCCCATCCTTTCTTTTCTTCTTTTCTTTCTCCATCATTTTCTTTTCAATCCTTTTATTTTCTGCCTTTTGCTTTTCAATCATTTCTTTTTCTGCCTTTTGCTTTTCCATCCTTTCTTTTTCTACCTTTTCTTTCTCCATCCTTTCTTTTTCTACCTTTTCTTTCTCCATCCTTTCTTTTTCTACCTTTTCTTTCTCCATCCTTTCCTTCTCGTCCTTTTCTTTCTTGGTTCTTTCCTCCTCCTCCTCCCTCCTCTTCCTCTCCTCTCTCAGTCGATCATCCTCCTCCTCCCTCCTCTTCCTCTCCTCTCTCAGTCGCTCCTCCTCTTCCCTTCTCTTCCTCTCCTCTCTCAGCCGCTCCTCCTCCTCCAGCATCTTCCTCTTCGCGGCCCAGGCCGCCTCCCTCTGCTCCGCCTCCTCGGCGAGGAGCGCCCTGATCTCGGCCAGTGCGATGCGGGCGATCCTCTTGGCCTCCATCTTCTCGTGGATAGTCCTCAGCTCCGCCCTCAGAGCCGCACGCAAACACTTGCCTCGCACCGGAGGCTCTGAGGTTCGAGGTCAAAGGTCAAAGGATTTTAATTTCACAGCCACAAAGAAAGGCAAAGAAAAAAGCATCATCCTTCAGGGTGAGTGAAACATGCAGAGTCACTGCTCGTTAAAGTGCCGACTCACACCAAACAAGGGAGTGTTGAGGATGCAGCCAATCACAACACGGCAGACGTTTCTGTTCACCACAGATCGGGGGTCAAAGGTCACATTAGAGAAAGACGCTGGAGGATCCGACGTTCATGCGATCTTTGAATCAAACACGCACTGAGATCAAAGCTCTAACCTTTAATTTGTTGACCGGCGTCCGCCAATGTCTTCTTTTCTAGGACACACATACACACACTTTTGGTTCCGGGGTCAAAGGTCAAAACATTACACCACAAAAGCACTATAAAGACGAGCAACATTCATAAAAACTCCCGCAAAATCACACCAGAGACGTTAGCGAGCAAAGACGAAAAGTGTCGCGCCAAAGAGGGTGGAGTATGACACAGGCCCCGCCCCTTTCTCGAAAACTCCCCATATATTAATTGTAATAGTACGACAAATATGTCCAAAGAGCAACAAATGCACAACATTCCTCAAGATGTTTTTAAACGATGTGACGTTTAGTTTTTACAAGACTTCACGTAGTGACGGAGTGTCTGTAGAGTAGCAGAAATACTATACTATAACTATTTTGACCGATTTTGGACCACATACTATACTATGACTATTTTGACAGATTTTGGACCACATAATACACTATGACTTGTAGTCATACTATACTATGACTTTTTATGTCTCATTTTGGACCATATACTATACTGTGACTTTTTTGACAGATTTTGGACTAGATGTGAAAGTATATTGGGTTTCTCATGTGTCTTTCCTGTTTTTTTTTTTTAGAGGATACAAACTGTGAGTGCCACTGATCCTGACGAGCCACTCGGAGGACACCGCTTCTTCTTCAGTCTTGCACAGGAGGCTGCTGGAAAGGCAAACTTCTCTGTCCGTGATAACAAAGGTACAATGTCCTACATATACATATATCTGTTATATAAAGACAGAATTGATCACTGCACAGTAACAGTTTTTATTTTTTTAGACAACACAGCCTGGATCCTCACAAGGAGGAACAACTACAACAGCCTGCAGAAGAGCGTCTACCACGTACCTGTGGTCATTTCTGACGGCGAGTTCCCGATGCAGAGCAGCACCAACACGCTGACTGTGCGCGTGTGCACCTGCGATCGTGACGGAAACATGAAGCTGTGCAACGCTGAGGCGCTTACAGCGAGGGCGGGACTCAGCACGGGAGCCCTGGTGGCCATTTTGCTCTGTGTCGTCATCCTGCTCAGTGAGTGAACGTTCACAAAAAAAATGCACCCAGAGTTTTGCAAAATGAATTTATTTGTGCTTTAATCTGACAATGTAGGTGTTATTTAGGTCCATGAATGTTTTTATCTTCAAACTCTCACTCTCCCACACCAAACCTAATAGAGAAAACTAAAAAAAATTCTGCGGTGCAATTTCGAGCGTGCCTGCTGTTCTTGCTGCCGATGTTGCCAGGTGCAGGACTTTTGCTGGTAAAGGAGTAAGGAGTATTTGGGTGCATTGAACCTTTCAAACTTGAAGTATTTAGACAAAGTGGTATTTTGGTGGAATCACCTTTTAAAACACCAAGTTTTAAAGGAGAGAGAGAGAGATTCACAAGCCCCTCCATTTCCCATTCATGTGTATTGGAGTTATTCGCAGTTTTTTGATATTTTTGTCGCCATGGTTACTGGAAACGCTTAGAAAAGTGATAGCACACCATTCCCGATCGAGCCTCATGTTTTGATATAACGTGTGGGGGTTTTCTCAAAACTGCGGGACTAGTTACACATCAAAATACGGACGGAAGAGGAAACGGAATAAACGCCAGTACGATTACAATAGATGCTGCATTCTAGTGAGAACCTAGAGTTCTCACTAGAATGCATTGCATTGCAGGCACTAATTAGCGATTATACATCACAGCACACAGGAGTAGTTGATCTACTGCTGCCTCCATCAGTAAGTTCAAATGTCTTCTTTTATGAGCGCAGCACATGAAAACCTTCATTTGGATTGAACTGTGTGTCCACATTTTGACTTTCTGGGTATCTCACAGGACTACTGGAATTAAGCTAACTAGCACTTCAATAGGTCTTTATTTGGTTGGTTTTTCATTAAATGCTATTGTATGTAGCGGGGTTGTCTGACTTGCCTGCTAAGTCAAAGAGTAAGTTGTTGTTGCTGCTTCGACCTAGTTTCTATTGAGCAATAACCATCACCAGGTGTGAAGTTTCCTTGGCAACAGGGGAGTGGCTAACAAAGCTGTAACCAACTAGCTTCTAATCAGGTGTGCTTTAAAGAGCAGCACTGACTTTGGAGTGGCAGACTCCTCGGACGAAGACAAAGACGGAGGAATCTTACAGGAGTCTAACGGGAGGTACCCCTCACATTTGAGCACTTTTCTATTCCTGTTCATGTCTCTTCATCTACTGTCCACCATTAGGAGACTTCTTGGATGAACTACATGTCCTCCTTTCAAACATCCCAGAAAATGGCCCACGACTTGTTCTTCTTGGCGACTTCACCCTTTAAAGTCAGAGAAGTCATCCCATTTACTTCTTTTACTTTCCTCTCTTTCTCGGGGACTTGGTAATGGAACTGGGCTTAGTATAGCTAGTAAGTATTAGTGGTTAGTGGTGTCCATGCTCTTAGCTTTCAGATCTAGATGTTTTTGCTTCATCTAACCTGGCATTTCAGTTAACAAACAAACACAGCAGCCATGCGGTCAAGTAGCCGTCTTTGATTCCACCATCTTGTTTTGTAGTCTACCTCTATCTGACCTGTACACACACACACACACACAGACTCACACTCTCTCTTATGCACACACTGTATATAGTTACATTTTTACAATATTTTAAAATACACAGTCTGGTCTGATTAATATTGCATGAACTCCACGTCATGTCTCTGATAATTTCTTCATATCCCACTCTCCCAATCTGATGACCTCATCTCATCAGATACTGCACTCGTCCATCGTAACATTCGTGCTTTCTCTCCCTCCTTCTCCCTCATGCATCCCAACTCTGTCACAGACACCTTCCTCTCTACTCTGTCCTCTTCTCTTGACTCCCTCTGTCCTCTTACCTCACGGCGGGTTCGTAAGTCCTCCCCAGCCACGTGGTTGTCTGACTCAGTGCGTGCTGAGAGAGCCACGATATGGGCAGCAGAAAGAAGAGGAAATCAAAACACCCTCATGTCCTGCTTTCCTATCATTCTCTTCTATTCACCTTCACCGCCTCTATCTCTGCAGCCAAACAATCTTTCTATCAGACTAAAATTCAATGCTCTTTCTCTAACCTCCTTCACAAAAAAAGTAAATTTGACCCTTGACCCTATCCCTTCTGATCTTCCATCTCATTAGCACATCTGTATCATCTGGTTGCTTTCCTGACTCTCTCAAAGAGGCCAGAGTGACCTCCTTTAAAAAAAACCCACCCTCGACCCGTCTGAAGTAAATAACTACAGACCTGTCTCTCTTCCTTTTCTCTCCAAAACTCTGGAGCGTGCTATCTTTAATCAACTCTCCTCCTACCTTCACCGGAAAACAACCTTCTCGATCATCTTCAGTCTGGTTTTAAAGCAGGTCACTCGACCGAAACTGCACTTCTTGCTGTCACTGAGCAACTCCACACTGCCAGGGCTGCCTCTCTCTCCTCTGTGCTCATCCTCTTGGACCTTTCTGCAGCGTTTGACACAGTCAACCACCAGATCCTTACTTCCTCCCTTCAAGAACTAGGTGGCTAGGCTTACCTACTCTCGTCCTATCTTCAAAACCGAACATACAGAGTAACCTGGAGAGGGGTCCCTCAGGGTTCTGTCCTGGGCCCTCTCCTCTTCTCTCTGTACACCAACTCTCTTGGTTCTGTTATTCACTCTCATGGTTTTTCCTATCACAGCTACGCCGATGACACCCAACTCATTGTCTTTTTTCCCCGCTCCGAAACACACGTAACAGAATGGATCTCCGCTTGTCTGACCGACATCTCTCAGTGGATGTCTGACCATCATCTGAAACGCAATCTCGAAAAGACTGTTTCTTTTTCGACTTGCCGACTAAAAACACATTTCTTTCGACTCTACCTCGACTAAGACAACGACGACGACAAAAAGCACTTACTTGTACATCGCACTTATGACTAGCACTTTATAGTTTGACTTACTCACTTCTAGCTCTTGTTTGTACCCAAATGTTTAAATGTAAGTCGCTTTGAATAAAAGCGTCTGCCAAATGACATGTAATGTAACACAATCTTGCCAAATGAGGCAGCAGTAGAGCAGCAGCTTCTGTGTCCCTGTGAGATAAAATCATTAATTTCTTTCAATGAACTCTGGTGCTGGGGTCAGGGGACAAAAAAGTTGGATAACCATTGAGTCAGCACTGAGTGTATGACTTAAAAAGTGTGTTTCTAGCACACAAGCTAATCTGCTGCGTTCTTAAACAGCATCCCTTTAAGTAGCAACGGCCCCTGAGGAGGGAAAAATACATAATGCATCCTTGTGGTGGCTGAAGTCTGTTCTACAAAGTCAGACAAAGTCCCTGAATATCAGTGAACACTTGACGAGCAACATCAGCAATTCCCTGCGGACCGTCAGTGGCCTTCAGCACAAGGAGAGAGAGCGACAACAGTAAAAGTCACCAAACTCTTGTAATGTGTTCCCTTTGTTTCTTCTCGTCCCTGTAGTGATTGTGGTGTTGTTCGCCGCCCTGAGGAGACAGAGGAAGAAGGAGCCTCTGATCATCTCCAAGGAGGACGTGAGGGACAACGTCGTCAGCTACAACGACGAAGGCGGCGGAGAGGAGGACACTCAGGCTTTTGATATCGGCACGCTGCGCAACCCGGAGGCCATCGAGGAGAGCAAGCAGCGGCGGGACATAGTCCCTGAGACCTTCTACCCTCCCGTCCGACGACCCGTGCTGCCCCCGACCCGGGACAATAACGGGGACGTGAGGGACTTCATCAACCAGAGGCTCCAGGACAATGACAGTGACCCGACGGCGCCGCCTTACGACTCCCTGGCCACCTACGCCTACGAGGGCAACGGCTCCGTAGCGGAGTCCCTCAGCTCGCTGGAGTCCGTGACCACCGAGGGCGACCAGGACTACAACTACCTGAGCGAGTGGGGGCCGCGGTTTAAGAAACTGGCGGACATGTACGGGGCCGACGACAGCGACAGGGATTCCTAACGAGAAGCCGCAGCACAGACACGGGGCGAGGAGCGGAACAAAAGACAAACGATTCTGGTGCATGTGTGGCGAGGAAAAACCCGGCACAGACAGGGGGCTCTGTCCAAGTGCTCTTTCTTCAGCTGCCGTTGATCACCTTTCAGTTGTCCCTCCGGTGACCAAACGTAGGCTTTGTGTGTCCAGTCAGTGTTAGTAGCGTTCTTGCGAGGGCACGGTGAAAAGAGACTCAGTGTCAAGACTTTTTTTTTTTTTTTCCTGTGTGTGTATGGGAGTTGTACATGAGGCCCCAATATATCTATACCCACATTTTTCTTCTTCATTTTGGTTAGATTTTTCCAAAGCTGCCTGTGAT
Organism: Solea senegalensis; assembly: GCF_019176455.1. Classification (NCBI taxonomy): domain Eukaryota; kingdom Metazoa; phylum Chordata; class Actinopteri; order Pleuronectiformes; family Soleidae; genus Solea; species Solea senegalensis. Next base: position 34,763,480 of record NC_058021.1, on the reverse strand, counting down.
GGACGGACATTCAACGCGCAGTTTTTGTAAACCAACAGATACGCAGATGTATTTTTCAGTGTTTCCAGGACAAAAAAAAAAAAAACATGCTGCATATTGTGATCTTAGCTTGTGTACGTACGGTAACATGATACAATAACGCTGTACCGCTGTTTTTCTTTTTTTCTTTCCTTCCATCACCCAAATGTCCCCGCCCTCTTCCAGTAATGGCTGCCGACACAAGCGCCAGGTGGTTTCGGTGTCACGTGGTGAAAAAGGGCATCACAAACCGCTATTAGATTGATCAATATTTTTGTTTAAGCTAACTTTAATAAAAATAAAATGGTAACAAATTCCCTGCTTTGCCCTGATGATGAGGACGAAGCTACCCATTATTATTTTACAGTCAACAAGTGTCGTAAAACTCGCTGGAGTTTTATGAAGCGTCAGGCGATTGCGTTGTGAAAAACTGTAGTTGTGAGTTAAGCGAGGTAGCGTCATCAACTCAAAACACAAATACAAAACTCGATAAATGTGAAGTCTAGCAGGTTAGCGCCAGAAACCAACACTGGTCTGCCCTCTGGTGGTCGAGAAAAGAGTGATACTCTTATCTGTCTCCAACAAAAAAGACTGTGTGGATTTGACAACAAAAAAGCCACAAACATTTCACTTTGTCATTGCCGACAGTATCTGATTTTCATCTCCACACACAAGTTTTTAACATTCACAGTGCAGCGAGATGAAAATACCAAATATTCTCTCTCAGAGCTGAATGTCAACGCCACCATTTTTCTTACTCCTCGGCTAGAAAAATGAGGAACAATGCAACGCTGATAAAAAAGAAAAAGGAAATCAAACTCAGTTGAGAGGAAAATTCTGGTGTAGATTTGACTTTTTTTTTTCCTCTCTGCTGCAAAACTGAAACTTGCAACACGATGAAGGTCCAAGGAAGTCGAGCGTGAAACTATGGCGTCCAATCAGACTGGACCAAACAATTACCGTTAAAATTCATCAGGCAATTTTATTTTCATCCTATAAACGCTTTATTTCCTGTCTCCAGGTCCCCAAACAATGTTTTTTGTTAAGATTAATGTGTATATGTTTAAATGAACGCGCCAAGTGAAGTTGAACTTAATTTACCACAAACCCTTCTTGAAAACGACAGTTTGCCGTCTTTAAAAAGCGCAGTTCTTGAATGTTTGGTAAACACCACTTTATGAATCAGGAGTTGCCTTAAATGGCCAACAAGTTTTTGATTTTAAGGCCTAAACGAGCATTTCCACAAAAAAAATGTGATTTCTAACGCTGCACAGGTAAATGGACAAGAACAAAACATTGCAAAAACACCAGGATTTTCCTCTTTAAAACCCACTTTCTGGTCTCTTCCCCCCCTCGTTACATGTATTGTACCTGTGGCTAAACATGAAACCGGTCCCTGTCTTCACGCTCTCCTCCTCCTCAGCTGATTTCCTGTGGGACGAGCAAGCCTCTTCCATAAAGATGCTTATCGGGGGCCACCTGACCTTTGAGGCGTGTGGAATAAGTTGCTTGAACCTGGAGGTGTGTCCTCTGTTCAGAGAGAAGGTCAAAACACATTATCCTGCAGCAGGAAAAACACACACACACACACACATAACACTCGGCATGATTTATGTCTCGTCCACACTACTGCGGATATTTTTATTTTCATTTCTATTTTCCTCTCTGTCCACACAACTTGACTGACTCAAATACTAGACTGCAAAACAAGTATGCCAGGTTGCGACAAAGTCTACATTTACTCTACTCTCTCAAATAGCAGATGTTTCACAACTCAAAGTAAACAGAGATGGACGGAATCTTTCCTTCGCACACTGCATTCATTCTGCCAATATTATTGCACATACGTAAATGAAACAATACCGCCAGAAACCACAAGGGGGCAGGGTTACCGACGATTCACTAAGATGAAACGCAAAGACATACATTATCACGTGTGTACTGCCCTCTAGTGGACGGATTGCTTACACAAAAGAACATGGGTGGTTGTACCTTCTCTGAAAAATCGTTTTAAAGATTGAAAATGCCATTTTTGTGTGGAACGAGAGACGGAAAAACACAGAGGAAGAGGTTCTTCTTTTTTGCAACAACATCCGCATCAGCGTGGACAAGTGCTTTAGGCTCCCGGACACAAGATCATTCTCAAATTATGGTAGAATCTCACCATGGATTAACAGCTTTGAAACGAGGATGACTGTGAAGGGGACAAGAAAAACTCAACAAAGTCTCTGCCCTGACTTTAACGAAAGAGGCTGACATCATACATCATACATTTGAAGCAGTAATAATAACAAAAACACAGCCACATAATTTCCATAGTGCTACTTTTTCCCTCTCTGACATCAACAACAGTGCATTTAACAATCCAATTTAAAACACAGTTGGTCGGAGAGTTCTTTCTGCTGGCATGTCGTGTTCACTGCTCGTTTCCCTTTTTATTTTTTATTAGCTTTTCACTGGAGCTTTTGTGTAAGTGACCATCTCAGAGTGTGTGTGTGTGTGTGTGGCAGTGTCGCTATGATAAGCATTTACTGGCTTTTACTGTGTTTTTTTCCTGCCTGCCTCAAGGTGTGACGCAAAAGCCTCAAATGGGAAAAATCAGCAGCAGCAGAACTCACCCATCTTCTTCCTCTCTCTTCATACGAGGACGTCAGCACTGGTGTTTCTTCATCATCATTAAAAAAGAAAAGACTTTGCACATCGCAAAAACGCACCCCATGTTTCTGTTCCTTCACATTTTTTCTCCGTACTACGTTAAAAAGGCGTCTAGATGGTGACTCCAGATACAGTAGATCTGTGGTTTGTTGATGTGTAGACTCAACTGTCGGTCGGTCGGTCGCGGCCTCCACGGTTATTAATTATGTCGGTGACTACGTGATTGAGCAGTGGAGTTTTACGTCAATGTAGAAAACACACTTTATCGTGCGGGACGTTTGTGGTAGTGGACGGGGAGGGGAGGGGAGGGGCCATTCATCGATCTGCTTTGTAAAACGTGATATTTTGTACTGAATATTTATATGACACAATTAAATATCTTTAAAAATCAGCCGCACAAGGTGTTGTTATTTATTCATTCTTAGACGGAGTGAAATTAACTTATTTCCCCACCAGGAAAACACATCATCCTCCTCCTCGTCGCAGGTGAGTTCTTATATCTAAAACAAATCTGTGTGAAAAAGAGCCGACGTGTCAGGCAGTGATTATGGCAGCGGCTGTTGTTCAAGAGCTGGATCCAGAGGCGACGGCGAACGAGGAAATTGTTAATTAGTCAATCTATAATTAAGATCTGCGGGACGGCCAATCACATTTTAGGGGGGAAGAACGAGGAGAATGGAGGTTAGAAATAATAATATTTTTATATTAAATATAAATATACTATAAGAGGATGAGTGGCAGACGTGAGGCAGACGATGACGTCACAGTGGGTGAATACGGAGAATTAAGACAAGGAATCAGACGCTTTATTTTCCATTTTACTTCTCACTTTTATTTACGTTTAAAAACGGCTTCTTCTCATTATTTTGTTTTAATGTTTTGGCTCCTGCTGTTCAAAGTCTTAAAAGGAACAGTGTGTAGAATTTAGGATTTACCTTGGATGAAACAACTTGAGTAGATTTTGTTTTCTTGGGTGACTTTTAAGTGTAAAAATTGTAATTTGAGGCAAAGAAAAGTGGCCGTACCTGATGTCGTGAAGCTTTTAAGAATCGTCCAACATCCCTCTAGTCCTCACTGGTGACATCTGAAATGACTTGTCACTTGATTTTAATGATATAAATGTAATTAGCTTTAGCATTAGCCTGGAGGATCAGGGTACCTGGACGTCGTCAACACAGTCCGGCACGAGCTTTAAGGCTCTACGGTTTGTGCTGGAGGCAGCTTTTAGCAGACAACGCTCACGGTTGCTATGGAAACAGTTTACTGTTCAAATGCAAAGGCATGATTCAATTGGTTAGAGCATGAGTGTTCAGTGCAAATGTTAGTTACCCCTAGAGGCCGCTAAACCCCACACACCGTTCCTTTAAGTTTCTAACTTTGGGCCGTCAACATGATGACGGGAAGTGAAGGCCACGTCTCGACGATACTAAACAGTAGAAGAATGAGAACAGTTGTCATTCTTTAAAGGTTAAAAGGTCCAGTGTGTGAACATTAGTGACATCTAGTGGCGAGGCTGCAGACTGCAGTCCTCTCTCTCCGCCTCTTATGCCGCATTTCAGTTCAGTTCAACATACGGTACGACTGATTTAACGGCAAACTAATTTGGCAAACCCAATGTTTGTATTCTGGCAACCATCTTGGAATCATAACTCATGGATACGCGAGGTTGGAAATCCGAGTTCATGAGCACGTCGGGGAACTACGGTGGCCTTCACATACCAGAAAGAAAATGATTGGTTCATTCTTTTGTGCTGTTGTGAAAACACAGTGGCACAAGACGGCTCAACATAATATTTTCTAGGTTAACACTGTCAGTAAAGCCCGAATAAATGTAACACACTGGACCTTTAAATTTGAGCATATTGGACAAGACAAAGATTTTACCTTAAATCTCTGAGGTTACAGTCTTATGAAGCAGGCGACATTTCACCTGCGTCCCTTTTGAGGTTTGTGTTACAACTGCGGGAACAAGCGAGTCGTCCTTGTCTAAACTACCCAGCTCAGCGGCCGAGTCGTGGCGGCTCCATTTTGCCGACTCATGCCTGGACGGCTGCCACATTAGCTGACAGGACTGTCCTCGTCCTTCCACCACTACGCAAAAAAAAAAGAAGAAAAGGTGGGGCGCCGTCACTTCCTGCACTCGTCCACCTCGTCGGTTTCCATCTCCTGCCGCTCGCGCTCCCGTCTCATCTCCTTCAGCTCCTGCCTGTATTTCCGCTCGATGAAGCGCTTCTGATGAGCCATCTGTGGGAAGTTATCTGGCCAAGGGAAACAGAGAGAAGTCGACCGAGGAGGACAGATAAAGAGAGAGAGACACAGAAAGTGTGAAGAGACAAGGTCAGTTTCCAGCTGGACGTGGACACCAATTTGAGGGCTCAAATTGCCCCCCCGAGTATAGTTTTCACATCAAGTGTCGCGCCGTCACTTTTGGTCAAATGTCGCAGTCGAAATTGACCTCATGCTGTTATTTGTTTTTTCATTATTAGTGACGACACCTAATTGGTCTTGTGGCAAAATGACGATGAGATCTGATAACCAGACAAACGACAGATACAAGCTAACGAGAAGCTAGAAACACTGACGACGGAACTGATCTTTGGTTGAATTGTTGACGTGAAAACTCAAACTTTAGCCTCTGATAGAAACACAAGTGCGAGCGTTTGTGGGACTGAATCACAAACATTACATTACATTACATGTCATTTGGCAGACGCTTTTATCCAAAGCGACTTACAATAAGTGCATTTAAACATTTGGGTACAAACAAGAGCTAGAAGTAAGTAAGTGCTTCAAGTAAGCCAAACTATAAAGTGCAAAGAGCCATTTAGCATCTTTAGAGACCGAATGAATTAGGAGGAAGTGTTAAGTCTCAAAGGAGTTAATTCTTAATGTTAAGTTCAGAAAATGTTTATAAATCAACAGGACATTTTACTGAACGGAACCTCTTGTGTTAGCATCTTGAGGCTACTCAAGGTACTGCAGAGCATTAATTAATTCAATCTTAAACCAAAAATTAATTAGTACAATTATAGATAACTAAAATAACTGGTTGTTTTAGTTATTGCTGCCTATTTTATACACATTTCTCCAAAAAAGGACAGAAAATTCATTGAAGAAATGAACATTAACATAAAATAGGTCACATCTTCGAAGATTAATCCCAACTTTCCTGGTTTTCCCAGTAAAAACAACATTGCTCTTCTTTTGGCTCATGTTTTCCTGCTGCATTGTTCCAACTCTTTATTAAAAGTTGTCAACTTCGTCACCTCATGTAGACATAAAGCTGAAATTAGTTTAACGTCTCACACACACACACACTGATCAGATACACGGCCCGAATCAACAGAACATGTTTAAATACTTTGGGCCTGTGCTGTTATCTTGGACAGATAGTGAATATTATCCTCCGATATAAAGGGAAAATTTAATTATCGCTCTCGTTCAGCTGATAACATGTCGCCTCAGGGTGAGAGACAACTTCTATTAAACAGCCTGGCAGAGAAATTGTGTTTTTCATGGAAACTGCTATTGTTTTTGCTGTTGCACATTCACAGCGATGGTAAAGAAAGTCCAAGTCACTGAACGTCACAGTCCTCGTCCAAAATGTAGTTCTGTGTCTACATTAAGTTGTGTATGTGTTACGGTCAGGCCTACAGCTCCATACGTTCCACATTCTAATCCAACATAGACACTATAGCATGTAAATTACAGCCGACTCAGCAAACAAAAAGGTTTTGGGACTGGATGAAATTGATTGTTTTAATCAAGGTCAGGATTGCTTACACTCTTTTAATTCCTTCCACTATCGCATCAGTCGTGACGATTGGTCTGGCGTCACTGTGTCGGCCATGTCAGTCTGTCAAGCCTCAATCCAAATGTATAGCTCAAGTAAGAGACACAAATATTGTGTAGTCTCACCTCGATACAAGCCAAGTTTCAAAATGGACTCCAGTACTTCACTTAGAGCTTAGACATAAAGAATTTGTCTAAGTTAAACACAAACAGCCTAAGAGTCACCATTTAAACAGATTATGTGCTGTCTCATAACACCAAGCACGGGTAATATTAAAAGGATTTCCATATTTTGTACGCCAAATGGATGTCAAAAAGTAAAAACGTTCATGTCCAAATGCAGTCAATGCTGGACGACGTGGCCAAGTCCTCTCTCTGCCGGTCAGCATTGGTCTGTGACATAAATGTAATCATCCGTCTACGTCTGTGTCAGCATGAGCAGAGTTGATGGACTGGAGCTTGCACCGAAAAACGAGGCTAACCCTGGACTGAAGTACGACAATCTGACACACTGAAACCAGGTATCATTCAACAGTATTTGGGCCTCAATCTTAGCCAAAGAACAACACATAAGTGACCGTCTGGAAACAATGGAACTCTGACGAAGACTGCATTTTACATGCGTGTTGGACATTACCGTAACTCCTTGACCGTTTGTCAAGGAGAAAATTCAAAATCTATGGACTGTTGATCTGTCCAGGATCCTTGTCAGCTGAGTTTGGCACAGCACCACCCCCCTGCGGCCCTCATGTGGAGGATAAAGCGGTATAAGATGGATGGATACCGGAAAGCAAAGAAATAGAGCTTTGCTCCCATATACTTGTCATTACGGGAGAACCTCAGGACTTCCACGGAACGACCGTCCAATCACAGACGAGATTCACCGATGTGTCACACGTTTGGGATGTCAGCTTCTCGTTACCGTAATTCCTAAAGGTTCGAATAAACTGCCAGATATCGAGAGTGAAGAACTCATTCATTGAACATTTTTTTTGACAATGCTACAGCCATAAAATCTAAATAAATCCAGACTGAGAAATAAAAAAATCCAGACCCTCAGATTAGAGGGTTAAGACAACAGTTAAGACAACATAACTATTAAAAACATCCTATCCAATAAAGAAACTGCAGAAAAAAAGAGAGAAAGGAGAATCGAAGACACACTCACACATGAAAGAATTTCAATATTTTTTCAGTGATTAAGCAACACTCGGTGAGGCTCGGAGAGAAAACTACATATTGCAGTTAAAATATGGAAATCACCAGCATTTTTCCCTGGGAGATGACTTGAGAATAATACCACTCAATAGTGTGTGTGTGTGTGTGTGTTTGTGGGGCGGCTGTGGTCATTTACATTGTTCAGCATGCGGCACAAGAGCAGGCCTGAAAAGAATGGGGCTGGCAGAGGAAACACAAGCCTTTTCATTTCGGTCGACACTGGGCGTCTGAGGCGACACGTTGAGAATTCTCCGTCAAAAAGCACCGCTGAGGAAAGCTGCTCTCTGAATACTGATGTTTGTTTAAGGTGTTAACGCGCTCCGCTCTGATCGGGTGCTTTTGCTTATCGACAGTGCAGTTAATTCCTCTCAGGGACAACAGATTGCAGGCTGGAGATTCCAGAGTGAAGCGGCGGTGGGTAATAAGAACGTCACAACAGACGCTGCCTGAAGTCTGGAAGAGGAAGTAGAGTCGAGCTGCGGTTGTACCTTCAACACGCCATTTAATTGTACTACTGTCCTCGTCACTGTCCCATTAGAGGGCGAATCTATTTATCGAATGAAATGTGTCCGACTTTGCTATGCTAGAATTGGGCATGTTATGGTCGGCCAATTACATCACAAACCCAAAAAACAAAACAACTTGAGTGAGTGGCGAGTTTGTTACCATTCCGTGTCTTTCCACTAGGTGTTTTGACGAGGAGATATGGTGCCTTTGGAACCAATATGTTCTTGTGGCATTTATCGCTTAATCGTTCCCAGAGTTTGGACTGAATTGGGAAAACAAGCATTAAATTTTGACGCTTTTCATTCCACCTTCAATGTTAGACAACGAGAATCCATTGAGGCCAGGTCGGACATGTAAAAGAGACCTTGATCTCAACTTTCACCGACTTTACCTCGGTGAAAGTCTGTCATGCATTTCCGAACAAAACAACTGCAAAGTGGGCAATTCACACATTGGCGCCATTTGTAAGTCACCTGCCAAGTTTGAGTAGATTGCTTTCATTTAGTTTCCAATGCAATTTGCTCCCCCATTGGACACTGTATATTGACTGCAGCCAATGAGGGACCACATCCCTAAGGCCTGAACCAAGCAGACCCACAGACAAAGAAGAAGCCATTTTCCTGTTTGCCGCGTTGCCTCAACAGATGCTAACCAACTAGCTAGCATGAACCCCGAAGTTACAACAGCAGATGCCCTGACACTTCTAAAGTCATTTGAGTGGCAGAATGTCAGAAACTCAAGTTGAGGCAGAAATCCTCTTCATTATTCAGACTAATATGTGCTTTTAAGTCTGGTTTTAGTCCAATGAACACTCGTAACTCATTGAATTCTAATGTTATGTAAACGTACTGTTCCTTCCTTCGCTCAGTCGTTTGGTACCTATTCAGCCTGAGCTCAAGGCTGTGAGTCGACTCCACAATAGAGTGCGTCGGCTGAGTCTATCACGCAAAGCGCGCGTGCATCACATCAGTCACATTGGCCAATAGTGTGCCGCGCTGATGAAGGGATTTCCCTGTCATGCCAAAGGGCAAACAAAAGACTGGAGCTGGTGAATAGAGATCCTGCATATGGCATTTCCCTTTGCCTCAATCCATCCACTACTTTTTATTCTGAGATTAAGGGGTTTAAAGAAAGCTGAGGGAAGAATGTAGTCCGCTTCCAGCTACTAGCCTGATCCGGGCTCCTTGTCTTATTTAACAGAGATAGCATTTTGTTTGAAAAACAAGCAGCTTGGAAGAATACGCGTTAAGTCTTCGAGAGGGACTAAAGACTTTAAACCAAGACAGTGCTCTCGTTGAGGATGAATGATAAATGGTTAAGCCGTTTCCATGTATATTTGATGTCGCCTTAGACCTGACGGTGCGTGGTGCTCAGAGCCTCAGGGCCTGAGAAACTCTGCGCCGCCGAGTACTTTCCCTCCTTCCCTCCTTTTTCTTGTCGATTCTGGCTGCTCTCAGCTCGATTTGTTTGCACTCATGTTTCTCCCAGTCCGGGCCTTGGTTAACATTTAATTCTGCCTTGACAGATACAGGCAGGAGACTGTCAGAACGCGGGCGCCATCAAATAATGAAATGTGAATCAGCCGAGCCACCAGCGGATCTGCTTCAGACAGTGAGCGCGCCCGCACACACACACACCAAACACCAGGCACCCGGTTCTGTTTAATGAGCTCTGAGCTGTCTGACTGAACACAGCCGCGTCTCTCACCTCTCCGACACCGCTGGAGCCGCGGATTCTGTCAGCCAGGAAAAGCTCTGCAGCAGAAACAAAAAGTTCCGTCCGGCTCAAAGTGATCCCGATGCTGGAGGAGGCCTTGAATAAAACATGGAAATGAATCCTGACAGGTTTTGCTTTCGATTCAAGAGCAGCACGGGGTGGAAGCTGCTGAACATGAGGAGTAACGGGTGTAGCCGAACGCTGCAGTGAGGGCCAACAAGACAATCAATGAGGAATTACATGACACTGCAGCTAATGTCCTTGATTAGTCTCACTGTGTGGACAAATGAAGCGCTCCTCTCGACAATCACACATGAGACAATGAAGCTGTGACAGGAGTCCGAGTGTCAGTGGCGCTCCCGTCTCATTAGACGAGCTTACGGTCAGGGGAGAGACTTCAAAGGCGTGTTTGAACTCTGCTGACATATTTATCTCCGCACGGTGATGTTCCAGCCATGAGTACGAGTGTAACAGCGAGACGTCTCACACTGGGATGATTAATTCAGGCCCGACGAGTGGATTCTGAGAATTAAAAAATGATCAGCCGCCTGAACTCCATGCAAAAATGTGACCTCCACTATAAAGAGAATGAATATGTAATGTCAGTGATGGATAGTGGAGCAGAGCCCTTTCGACTGCAGTCAACATCAGCCAGGTGGAAGCACACGAGGATGTCGACTCTTTCATTTAAGCCTTTGCTAATTATGTTAGACCACAATCAAGACTTTTAAGAGGTTTTTGCATGGTTTTCTTTGACCAAAACAACAAAAAAAGGACATATTTTGCACAAAAGACTATGAAAAGATTGCTTTTTTGGGGCAGTTTTCTTTAGAAAACAATGACAAAATTGCATCACTAGACTTAAACGTTGGTTTTGTCTCTCCAATCTGCATTTTGTCTCGACATTGCAGTAAAAACAGTGCATGAATTTAACATTAAATACATTAAACGGGTCATCAAAAGCACGTAAAAATTCAATTGTTCTTTTACCCCAACTTCACTCTGGAACATGATGAACTCGCAGGTGATTTAACTCCAACTACGAGTTCCGAGGTAAATGGAACGCAGCATAAACATCGTATCAACGCTAAAGTGAAGGCTACGGATTCTCCCAACACTTGAGCTGCAACACGCCACTCCAACAATAACTGTTGCCTTATTTGGCACACTGTACCTTTAAATAAATACAAAAGCCGACCTCTAACTTTGGGAAACATTTGTAGAGGACCTAATCAACATTTAGTCAGTTGTACGACTGGTATGAGGTCTTTCCCATCCCGTCATTCATTCAACTTTTTAATGAATTTATGAATTGCAATAATGCAAGTGAGTCACCTCAGCAACTCTGGAGCACCAGAGTGAAAACGCGCGAGAGAGCTCGCTGCGACTGTCGAGCTTTAAATTAAGTGACGACACAAAGTCAAACCGAAAAAAAAAGCCCTCGAACTGGAAGTGCTTTGAATCAACGAGGGAAGGGAAAGACTCAGAGAGACGGTTTTTAAATTAACTGACCTTTTGCACGGAATCGCTAATCTAGTCACATGAAACCGCAATTTATGAGAAGGGGAAATGTTCATTTACGAGCAATGAGCATCTATCAATCATGGTGACAGAGGTGTACACTCGGGGGAAAGGAAATGGGAGGAATTAAGGCACAGAGAGAGAGGGAGAGAGAGAGAGAGTGATCTCCACCCTACGATAAGGAGGGAGGAAGGGGGAGGAGATGCCGAAAGAGACCAGAGATCCAACAGTTTTTAAATAGTAACACCATAACACTAATGTTTCATAAAAACAGTATCAATCACCAGTGGCTGGAGGCTTCATTTATGAGCCAAATGGAATCAAAGCGCGACCTCCGTGACCTCCGAACGCTCCACAGGTTTGCTCCGACAGAGCCATTTGTGTTCAAGGCCGACTAATTAGCCGAGGACCCAACAAAAAAAACAAAAAAACAGTATGTCTGATTAATGCGGCGAGGTCACGGCGAGAGCAACAGAGACTCTTCATGCATTCAGTGTGATGTGTGATATTACACGTGCGCACGTGTACATAGAGAGGAGAGGAGAATGGGAGATAATGACGGCTCGTGGATGTGTCACCGAGACCTGTAATTGTGTTTTTACTTGGACGGTAATGGCACGAAAATGCCAGAAAATCACTCTTGTTGCCTTAATGGGATATTGAGATTTTTCTAAAAGTGTGGCTGACACACAGACGGACAGTTAAGACTGTGCTGTGCTGTGTGTGTGCCCCCTTTTGACCAGATCCGGCACAAAGGGGCCGTTCTACAAACCCCTGAAAAACATGCAGAAGCTGCGGACTCATGATTGAAGATGCTGCAGTTTTACGGGATTAAATACATTTAAGGCATTAAACTAGGATTGTCAACTGTTTAGATTGATCTTCTGATATTTCGGTGTCTTAATTGTGAATATTTTACAGTTTCTTTGCTCCATGTGAAAAAGAAATCATTACAATGGACAAAAGAAACAACAAAAAATAAAGCACGTTTGACACCAAGTTGCCTTCTTTTGACATTTTGATTTTCAAACAAGGCGAGCTGATGAATATCAGAATGGATAAATATAGAACATTATGTTTATGTTATAGAGGGGAATCAAGGAAACTGTATTTATTGAGCTATGGACTAAGTGGGTCAAATATGTAAAGCCTAAATTTTGCAACTTGTTCTAATGGCCACTTTCTCTCCCAATTTGTGTAAAAAGTTCATAAACTTCTAAAATTGTGGAGAGCAAAAACCTGCAAACCTATTTTTTAAATGCTTTGTATACAAGTGTTTATGTATTGCATATTTTTGACATTTTATGAACCAATTAATCGTAAAAAATAATCAACAGTTTAATCTATTATAAAGATCAGTGTTAGTTGCAGCCCGAGAGTTGTCAAAGGCCAGTTTGAGTATCAATAAGAGCTCAGAGCGACACTGACACACTTAAGAATATAACAAATGTGTCTTAACAGATGTGCATCAAATCTTCACAAAAGAAGCACGTGAAGAAGACAAAAGAAGACACGAAGGCAGTGAAAACATGGCTGTCACAGGTGATTTTAGCCACTTAATAAAAAGCATATTTCACAAAATACATTCCCATTTAAGTCTATGATATCTTAAGAACATGTCTGCCACTTCATCTTGCTGCCAGGCAGACTTTTCCAACTGGAAGTTCTTGTCACTTTGTAAAGTCCCTGCACCAAAGTCCATAGAGAAAATCAGTGATTTTACGTCATAGCAAACAAGAGGTGTTGATCCACTGCTGCCTCCATCACTAAGTTCAAATGTGCTACTTTATGACTTTGGCGTTTGAAATCCATCCTTCAGATTAACCTCAGTGACACAAACGTAATAAATGAGGCAGCAGTGGATCAGCAGCTGCAGTGTCCCTGCGAGCTAAAAAACACTGATTTTCTCTATGGAGTTTGGTGCTGGAGAGCACGCTGTGAACACAATGTTGTTTCCAGTTGGATAAGACTGTCCAACAGTGAGATAAAGCAGCGAACATGTTCTTGTGACTTCAGTGGGCGTAGATTTAATTGGACGAGTCTCTTGTCAAGTGGCTAAAATGTGTTTTTCCTTGTGTCCCCACTGGCAGCCGTGTTTTCGCTGAGAGCCAGCGAGCCAAGTTCCAGGCAGAGGGGAGGCCAGCGCCGCCGATGTGTCAGCATTGTTTTGGAATAATCAGTTAAGCGCCGCTATCGGACGCCGCACTTCAAATACTGTGAAGAGGATCAACAAGGGAGTGTGACGCCTCCTGATCCCAGATCCTCAACCACAACAGAACCCCCAGGACGCAAACTTCCCCGCGGGTCCCTCAGGAACGACGGACGGCGGTGGAGGAGGATGCTCATCTCGCCTCGCTGTCCTTGTTTTACCGCTCCTCCATCTCTGGCGAGGCCCTGTGCCTGCGCTCTGGGCTTGCACTTCAAACAGCCCGCCGCCGCGTTTGCTGCGGCCAACCGGCTGCTCGGGCCACAGCTCCCTGCCAGCCATGTTGCATACAGTACATCCATGGCTATAATTCAACACTGAGGCGGTGGAGAGTGTGAAAAGGCTTAACGTGTGAAAATGTGTGTGTGTGTGTGTTTTGAGGAGAAGGGGGTTCGTGTTTGCCAAACAACTCACATTTTGTGCATCCATCATGCTCCCATTTCTGCCTGCTGGATGCTAGATTAGAAATATTTTTAAAAAGAAGAAGACACAGAGAGAGTGGGGAGGAGAGAGAGAGAGAGAGAGAGAGAGTTCTTTAGCATTTTATTCAAAAACGTGAATGAAATTCAGTCAAAAACATACTGAGAGGATTATCAAAAGTGCTCTTCATTTGTTTTCAAAGAGCCATCTCGCCCGAACAATACCAGGTAACGCCGTGCAAACGTTTTCAAAAAGGTAAGCCTTCTGCTGAGCACTGTGTGTGTGTGTGTGTGTGTGACCACAGTGGAGGTGGATGGGAGCTTAAGTCATGTAAATACAAAAACAGTAAGCTGTCAAAGATCCTGCGGAGGGGACAAAACTTATCGCCAGCTTAGAGCGAGACAGAGCGAGCGCTTTCAAGTTGGAGAGTCATGGAGGGGATTTTCTACACGTGTGTGCTTGTATATATGTCTTTGTGAGGACCAAAAAAACCCCAAAAAACATCACAGGAAGTCTGGTCCTCTGAAGTTATGAAATCTGGAACCCTAAAATGATTGTTTATGGGTTAAGACTTGGTTTAAGAGTTATATTTAACCATCACAGCGTTTATCTGTGATGGTTAAGGTAAGAGTAAGAGAATAATGTGCCCTCACAAAGAGTACTGGACAGGAATGTGTGTGTGTACATGTTGAGGCTGTTTTTAACAGCTGTTTTGCTGTTAAAAATGCTGATGTTTTAAGAGGCAAACACACTAAAAGGCTTTTATTGTAAGGGGTAAGATGGGCTACACAGAAATCTGGCACATCCCAAACCAATCCAAAATGAACCGTACCATGTCTGGAAAGGGTGTTGTGCCCTCCCACTTCCAATGGACATCGTCTAATGAGGCAGAACCTCATTTCTGAGGGGAACTGGTTAAGTTTTAGGGCTAAGATTTGAATTCAACATCAGGACGGACATGAACTCTGGAGATCAGTCCTCAAGAGGACAACATACAGTATAATCATCTGTCTAATCACATGATCAGCTTCTTACTGGCAAGGAATGTCAGTAAGAAGGAGGA
Organism: Solea senegalensis; assembly: GCF_019176455.1. Lineage (NCBI taxonomy): Eukaryota > Metazoa > Chordata > Actinopteri > Pleuronectiformes > Soleidae > Solea > Solea senegalensis. The sequence continues at coordinate 34,748,364 of NC_058021.1, read as the reverse complement.
GGCTGACTAACAACTGGATTTTCAAATATAGCAACTTTCAAATAATGATAATAGTAGTGGGGAGTGTTGCAAATATTCCACAAAATAGGAAGCGACGACATACTGTGTGCCGCATTTCCATCATGTTCCATACGGTTTGGTTTGACACGGTACGATACGATTTGTAAAGGTAAAGTCCTGGGTCATGCCAGATGGCCGCGTCATGGCGGTCTAGCTCCACCCTGACTGTACCTTTTACTTTTCACAAAAATGGAACGATTGAGGTTGGTTATTTTGGTAGCATTCCAAATGGAAACTGTGTGTGCACAGTACGATACCAAACTGAACCGAACTGTTTCACTCAGCAGAAACACGGCTTAAAGGTAAAATATGGCGTTACAGACAGACGTACATTCTACGTCTGTTATGTAATTTGAAGATGCCGTCACCTGTTTGTACATTGCAAAAATATGGTAAAAATATTGTTTTATTTATGCTAAAGTCACTACCACTGAAGTGAAATGTCGGGTGTTTTTTAGCCTTACAGTGGTTTTAAAAATAGAGATTTGTCTCGACGCAGTGCTATGGCAAAAACGCAAAACTTGTTATTATCCAAAAATAGACCTAAAATGTCTGCAACCCCGGATTTTTTCCTCAAGGACTTTAAGCAAAGTTGGGGTTTTGGCATTTAGTTGTAAAAGTTAAGGTAAGGGGTCTTGGTAATGGCATTTATGTCTTTGAGTGTCCTCACTAAGGATGCTGTTCAAGAATGTGTGTGTGTGTGTGTCAGGATGGGGGGGTGGGGTTAAGATGTCTGATGGATTTAGTTTTCCTTTCTCACAGGCTCAGCTGCAGCTTTATGCTCAAACCCTTCCAGCCCTGAAAAGACTCTTCATGCAGAGATTCACTTTCTTTACTCGAATAAAAGTGTCGACGTGTGTGACCACACACACACACACACACACAGACTTTATATACCAGGTAGACCCTAAACGCAGGCCTGAGCACAGTGTCGCCTCGTCGCAGACTCTTCCCCCAGCCCAGAGTGATATTTCCATAACACAATTTACGTCAAATCGATAATGAATCGATTCATTTTCATTCTGCATAATGTCTCTCCCGATAGAATAGGCCAACAAGAGCTTAATTGCCATAATAAACACCATCAATAAAGCACCGCTGCCATTATTCTCCAGCCCATTAGCGGTGGATGCAGTGAGAAGGAGAAGTGTGGGGGGGGAACAGCAGAGAGCGTCTTGTCCTGTTGTTGTTGTGTCTTTGTCTGACTCACCTCGGGCCTTTGCCACAGCCGATTCGCTCTCCTTTGAAGTAGACGGCGACAGTGTAGGTGCGGGCGTGCGACGGGCCGACGGTCTGCAGGGTCCTGCAAACATAAAAAAAACCCCACATGAACAGAGGAGATAAATAACAATAACACATCAGGAGATGGGGAATTGCAGGGTAATGTGAAAATGTACCCACTAATTTCACTTATTACTGTATTTTATTAGTAGTTTTTAATAGTTTTTACTTTATTTTGATATCAAGCAAACTTTCATGAATATAAAATATGAACATTTGTGCAATTTACAGTCATATATGCAAGTTTTGACTTAGTAAATGATGTTTAAAAACTATAAAGACATACATCTTCACTAAAAGGGAGCACAAATTAAGTAAATTTGTCTGGGAACCCAACAAAAAAATCTCCTGAGACCCCTTTGTGGATCCCGAGCCACTGTTTTTATGTATCCCTTAGATAAAATGTAATATTATTATTATTTTGAATATTACATAACAACACATTATTATACTGGTCTTTTCAGCCTTGCAGGACAACAATTCACTGTTTTCCTCTAATTAGTTCAGAAAACTTCTGTTAGTGCCTTTTTATGTGTTTAAATAACAATGTCAGCGTTACATATATGAATTCATGTTTTTTTTGGTTCTCCTCACTTCTGTCTGCCATTATTTAACTTCTGTTTCAGTCAAATTAAGCAAAAACTCACTTTCAAAGCCTAATCTAATCTGATCCAGCTGTACATGAGACGTAAAATACTCATAAAACCAGAATATTATTAAATAATAACATAAACAAAACTTAAAAAATAGATTTAAAAAAAACAAAAAAAACAGGGACAACGAACGTCAAACACCACTCGCACCTTTACAAACTAAATTAAAAATGTGTGATTTGGATTTTTTGACTTTCTTTGTTAGTGTCATGACATTCACTTTGTGTTTATTATATTCGATTCTGGAGCACTCTGTAACACTGTGTCTGAAAGGTGTGATGTAAATAAAGCTTTTTTTTTACCTTCACAAACACTTTGACACTTTGTACCAAAAGTATTTTAAAAAAGAAAAGTGAGAAAAGAGTTTGTTTTAAATCATATTTATATAATAATTAATATCAAAAATTATCTGGGATCAAGAGACAAATTTAAGGACTTTTCAATGACTTTCCAGGATCAATTCCCTCAAATTCAAAGATCTAAATGTGCTGACACAGCTTAAGATGTGGAGGACAACTTGTAAGCGCGAACGAACTCCATGATGGCGTCCACTTTTATTGATCTGCAGCACACTCTGCATCTGGACAAGTGATTGTCGTTGGGATCTTGGACAAAGTCAGTCTTTGTAATTAGAGATGTTACAATTTTCATTTCCCAGACATCACGGCGTCATTTGCTCTCTCTTTGCTTAACTTTACTCGCTCGTTGTTCTGCGTGGAATCTAACGTCAACAGTGGAGATTCCACGACAACACCGCTAGTCATTATAACTCGACAATAGCTCTGCTTAGTCTACGTACATCAAGCAACGAAGGGCGGAAATAGTAGGTGGCGTCGTAACAAACAAGGGAAACATCGCCCTAAATATTAACTTAACTTCTTAACAACTTAAATTCAAGCACTTACAAGCACCCATGTCTATTTAGTGTGATATTCAAAAACTTTGAACGTTCATTTTTTTCGAAATTCACAAACTGTGAAACTGTGTCCTTGAAAAGGATTTCAAGGACACGTGGGAACCCTGTTTTTGTTGTAACTGTAAACCTAGCAAAGTAGAGGAGGTATAATAGCACTGTTGGAAACTCCGCACATTGACGTCACATGACTTGTTTTCTATGAAACCGCCATGTTGGTAGGCAAAGATGCAGCAAAAATGAACTGGATTGAATCCATCAGAGTTCATTGCACACTTTAAACCCACGGAGATTGACCGATATATATATATATCGCAAAACTCCCGTTAGCCTGAAGAGACAAGTTGTCTGACATATTGCCTGATTTATGTGTCGTCTAGTATATACAGAGGTGAACAGCGTTGTTTCCTGCCAGAGCGGCAGGTGGAGGGAAGGGGAACAGTGCTTTTTTTCAGAGTGCACACACCAATCTTGAGGGACAAAAATGACATGACTGATGAGGAACTGACATAAAAGTATGATGATAGTCCTGAGGAGACCCATGAGCAACGGGTAAATGATGAAAAAGCTACGATGTACAAAAAAGAGAAAGTCATTCGACTAATTTGTGAATTAAAAATTAAAACACCACTTGTCGTCTTTGTCACATTTCTGCAGGGACATTTACCGTCAAGGACCCCAGACAAAGCTGGAAACATGTTTTTGAAATGTTAACATTAGCATAAACCAGCTGTGAGTCGCCTAAATTATTCACAAGACAATTCACTTATTTGAGGAGAGCAGTCAATTTTTAATGCATTGTGGTCACTTATGACACTTTTATCAATAATTCAGCCTCACTTTCTCACTTACAAATGAAGGAGCACCTAACATGTGTGGAGCAAATAAGACTCCTGTGTGTTTGTGTGTGTGTGTGTCTGTGACGCTCAAGACAAATCTCAGGTGGGAAAGCGCTTCACACAGAATTACCGTGCTGCGAAAACAACACGGACCAAAGCAACAATTTCCTTTTTCAGATCTTAAAAGGAACACGGGTGAAATAGACTACATGCTTCCTGGCTTTCAATAATCCCGCCCGAGTATAGAGTGTTTACAACTTGTGACAAATTCTTGAGTTTAGTGGAGGTTGTGTCTTTTTAACTACTAATGTTACCTTACAAAGTCCAAGTTTCCCCTTGAAGTGAAACTTATTACTGTAAGTTGAGGAGCTGGCTAATGTTTTAGTGCAGAGGCCTCAAACTTGTGGCTCGAGGGCCATAAGCGCCCCTCCAATCGATTTAATGAGGCCCACCACTTAATATCAAGTTATACTATAAGAGTTATTTCTTTACCTATACTAACAAGACACTTTTATTTTGAAATTAGCAAAATCTTCCTTTTCTGTATAACTGGCCCCCTACTGGCCAAACTAGATACTCTCTGTTAACCAATTCTGAACGGTCATAACTGTTTCTCCCCCCTGTCTTTTTGTCCCCCATTTGTCCTTTCACCACAACCGGCCAAGGCAGATGATGCAAATCTTGGGATTCTGGTTCTGTCAGAGATTTCTTTCCTGATTTTATTTTCTCTCTCCAGTGACATCTAGTGTTTTGCTCATTGTGCAAACTCTGTGTCCTCTTCTCTCTCTAAAGATCTTGTTTTCGGCAGAAACTTGTAGTAAGTAGACGTCTGCCATTATTTCCGTGAGAGACGTCCAGTTAGAAATTTTCCGATCAGTAGCTGTGTGGCTTTACGTAGCAGACAAGACAACAACTTTGACGGATAATATTGCTTCTAGAAAACAGACTGATAGAACAGCAGTTGATTTAAAATAAAGGTTTTAATAGGACGGAAATGTTTTTCGTAAAGAGCCTTGAGATATATGTATGCTGTGTTTGGTGCCATTCAAATAAAATTTGATAACATCCGTTCTCTGAAAACTGAATGAATCAAAGCCCTACTCATGCCGCTATAACATGAAATTAGATTTAAAGGGGGATTCATAAGGCCATCGGACTAATATTATGCCAGCGCCTAATCATAAATTAACAAGCGGCTGCTAAGTAGGTCTGAGAGAGTCTGCACAGGCATTGGCCGACACTATAAACAGCTACTTCCAGATGTCTTTGGTAGTGTTAGACTGTGTGTGTCCTCTGCAGACAGCATGTACAGTGAAGTGATGGTGTTGGGGTGAAGGTGTGGATCCATCATCTGCCAGACACATTCACCAGGGAACCTTTAGCAGAGGCCGCGGTGCATTAACTCCCTTTCTTTCCTCCTTCCGGTGTCCTTTCCTGCCCTGCCTCGGTCATGTCGTCTCTCTCTCTCTCTGTCTCTGTGTGCGTCTGACTCACACTCTTCTTCTACTCTTCACAAATTCAGACACATCCTTAAAAAACAGCCTGACAGATTTCACACCAGTAGCTGCTGCTGATGATTCAGGTTTATCGACCGTCACAGGTCCAACTAAGAGCAATGCTGTTTTTGAAAATCAATCGCAAAATATCAACGTAGCACAATAGACATATGTTCCTCGTGCTTATGGATAATGGACTTAGCAAGAAAGGTAGATTTTCTCTTGGTTCTGTTTTTACTGGTGTGTGTTTATCTTTAAGTTTTGTCCTTCTGTTCGCAACTTCGTGTCTACAAATTTTGATGGATAAATACAATTTTTTTTGGTGATGGGTAGGTGATTGCACAAGTATGTTCCCATTGAATTTAGGAATCTACCCACTAATGACATCACAGAAAAAATCAAATGTTCAAGAAATCCCCATCTCTTATTGCTGAACAAAAAAAAATCTTATTTGAACAGAATTTGGTACGCAGGATCACACCCTCTACCGTACTGTTTGGTTCAAGTTTATTGTATGTTTTTAAAAGGTGCTTTATAGATAAAAATGTTACTTTTATTCATTTATTCCAACAAATATTTCATCCAACGGATGTTTCTTTGTAGAAAATAGTTTGAATAAAGGGGGAATTAAGAGTTTAATCCATAAAAAATTAAAACTTGGACCCAAGCCTGGAAATGATGATGTTCTCAAATGTCTTGATTTTGTCCACAAACCAAAACTATTCAGTTTGCATGATTTCTTTGTTATATGGAGAAAAGAAACCAGAACATATTCACATTTGAGGAGCTAAAACATCTGAAAACTTGTTTTATGTAAAAAGAAAAATACTCAAAATTGTATGTAACGCTTGTAGCATAGTTTTCCTAAAATCATTATTACTCAGTTCTATTCTTCTTCTTCTTCTAAACCCTGACACTAATTATTTCTTTATGCAACTAAACTGCATTTTTAATTACACATATCTAATTTACTGTCAAAGAGGGGGCAAAGACATTTAAGAAGCTGAAATCACAGAGCTTCACTCGCCGATTAATTTGCTCGTAAATTATTAACCAATCGATTGTTGCGGGCCATTGTAATAATCTGCCGCAAATCTTCAGACGCGCGGCTTCGGACTGTGATCTGCTGTGCAAATATTATAGATAATGTGTCAAACACTGACATATTCTGCTAGAAAAATTTACATTTTCTTTTGAAATGTAATTGCCAGAACAGTTGGGAATGATCGACTGAGTGCTGATGTTTGTGCGAGAGATGAAAATGTTGAAATTCCAGTCATTCAGCCTCTCTGTTGGTTTCCGGTTCACGTTTCTTGTGCGGAGCAGAGGCGATGATTGTAGTGTCAGGGATGTGCCGTGTCAAAAAAATCATTGGCGTGTCAGACGGAGAGACAAAATAATAAACAGGAGCGAGCAGGATAGACAGTGGAGTAAATAGGAGGGAGACAGAACTGATTAATTGTCCATTGTACGTTAAAAAAAATCATCTCCTACTGCCCCTGCAGATCCAGACAATCCCTCTTTTTTATTTTTACTGGATGAAAACAGTGTTTGTCAGTATCCATGGTGACAAGCGTGCGGCTTTCGTGGCAGCTCTGAAAAGCATTCTGTCAAATGACACTTGCTCCTTGACCTTTTGTCAAATACGAGGTCTCTGTGGCCGCGCTTATTTATCACAACAACAACCCACACAGACCTTTACACAGTGTCCGCGGACAAAAGTCCTGCAAATGTTTGTTTGTGCCATTTTTTTATTTCTCTGGACTACTGAACCACTGACCATGTGAAATCACACTGAAAACAAGGAGTGTTTGTAAAAATTGGGATGCTAAGCTAAGACTTTAAGATAAAAGTAGTAAATAAAGGCAGAAGTTGATCATATTAAGGGAGGTATATGAGTTAAAATTACAGGTTTTCTAATTTTTCAGCTTCTTAAATGTGAATATTTTCTGGTTTCTTCATCTCCATATATCAAAAAAAAACATTAAAATGTTATCATTTTGGTTTATGGACAAACAACTGCACACCACAATCGACAGTTAAGTCAGTCAATTAACACTGATAATAATAATAATAATAATAATAATAATAATAATAATAATAATAATGATAAGTGACAGAAGTAACTGTGAGTTTACAGAGGTGGATAAAGGAAAACGTTAGAGAGGAATTAAAACAGTGATTCATCTGTTCTATTATTGTCTCTATTGATCGATTAGTTGTTTGGTCCATTAACTGTTAGAAAAAGTGGGAAAAGTGTCAATCAGCATTTCCAAAACCTCTAAAATAAGAATGTTCTGAAATGTCTTGTTTTGTGGAAAAACGTGATTTATGCATATTTTAATGATTTCTTTGTTATATGGAGTGAAGAAACTGCAGCTGATTATCAGAAAGCGTTGGGAGCTCTGCTGGTAACCACCGTGGTAAACCATTGTTGGGAATATGACAGATGTTTATACTGGATTTTATCTTCTACAAAGCAGATCAATCACCAAGCATCTCAACTTTTGAAGTACCGTAAATTTCGGCCTATTGAGCGCACCTAACTACAAGCCAGCTAAATTTAAAAAGAAAATACATTTTGTACATATGAAGGCCGCACTTAAATATAAGCCGCAAGTTTTCATGTTGTAACCAGTAGCGGCGCTAGGATTCAATCTCGTATCAAAGGAGTTTGTTCAATGCATTAACTTTATGAATGGCAAGTGTGACTAGCACTGAATGATGCGCCTGTGATCGCGAGTGGGCCACGGACAAAAGTGGGCCCACCTGTAACGCCGTGTATGGTTGTAACATGAGATATTTACATAGAAAGACGCTAGGAAGTTTTTCGTTGTTGTTTTTATTAAAACAACCTAATTTAAACATGGGGTGAACATGCCTGCATGTTTAGAAAATAAAACAGCACCGACACGGCATCACCATGCTTGGATGGTTAGAAAATAAAACACTGCACCAACACGAGAGTAACACGTCTGGTTAGAAAAGAAAACACTTTAACCTACCAGAAAAGTCATTGGTCGCTATCTTCATCTTCTTCTCGCGCACTAAAGCCACTGAAGTCTTCATCTTCAGCGCATAATCTTTCCCCGCGTCTGTCTCATTTTTGCGTTTACTGCTAGAGAGTGCCCCCCGGTGGCCGTTAGCTAGTAAAAATCTATAAATTAACTGCACCGTTATATAGGCCACAGGGTTGAAAGCGTGGGAAAAAAGTAGCCGCTTATAGGCCGAAATTTACGGTATTTAGTTTACTGAATGAGCCTGAAAATCAACAAAATATATCATATAAGGTCATCTAAACCCTGATTAATCAGGGATAAAACAGAATATAAAGGGGATTTATAGTGAGTGTTGACAGAGAAATGTATGTATTGCTTTTTTGCTGGCGTGTTATCTGGAGTCTTACTTGTACAGCGGGATATCAGGCTCCTTGCCCTCTGTTCTCAGGGTCAAACAGCACTGCTGCAGCTGAGACTTGGGGTCATTCCAGTCCTGGTTCAGAATGAACTCCTGCAACACACACACACGCACACACACGTACGTAACCACAGTCCTCCTCCTTTTTCTAAAACTTAATTCACAGAATCAGAGACATCAGTTACAAACTCACTCTCATGCTTTTATTTCATTCCTGCCGTTTTTCCCTTTTCCGCCTCCCACTTATTTCGCTCTCTGCATCCCGACCTGCTCTCTCTGTCTGTGTCTTCGTGGCGAGTACAAATCACAGGCTACTTAAGACAAAAGCCAATCCCCGGCCAGAAATAAAGAGCGTCTGGGAGTCTCCCAGGTGTGCAGCTCTGATACATTTCTCTTATCCTATAGGGACTTTCTAAAAGCCCTTCCATTAACGGGGAAGCAGCCCTGTCATAAAAAGGCCGACTTTGAATCCAGAACTGTCTTCTCCTATTAATTTTCTACAAAGAGTACTTCCACTTCTGTGGCTCGCGCTTCCTCCTCGCCGTCTTCTCGTCTTTTTCCTGCCCCTGCATATCTGCTGCACTTCCCACTTTTCCTCTCTCTGGGGGGCATCAACACTCGTTGCGCCTAAGGCAGAGAAATTTGGCTGTTTTAAAAAAGAGGGAGTGCACGGATACGCGGTACAAGTCCGTCTATAGGCGTAATCACACAGTGCAGCAAAAACATAAGGATTGTGGAGCGATTATTTCCCTGTTTTTTTCTTCCATCCAAATTGGATGAAGCAGTACAGTGTGTTCGAGGCTGTGGGTTCTAGGAGGCTATGTGAGGAGACACACTGGCTGTTTCACAACTTCTCTTGGAAGTGGAAATTAGGTGCTCACTCTCTCTCTCACTCTCTTGCGTGCACGCCCGCTCTCGCAGTGACCATGACGCAAAAGCTCAGCTCCTCCAGAGCTGGGGATTCTCCCTAGAGAGGGACACCAAGACAGCAATTAGCATGGCATATCCGACCACTGCAGCAGCTTCACTAGGAGAGGTCCACGCTTATGTGGATATCCACACAGGAGCAGCAATAGCACGGCAGCTTTATTAAAGGGAAAACAAGCTCTTCTTTAAAGACTAAAACAAACTCGGGGCCCAAAAAGATTGTGATGAGGAATGTGTCATCTGCATAGAAAAGAACAAAAGAAATAGTTCTCTAGAAAAGGCAAAAGATTTTACCATGATAACATTCATTGAGCGAGTTCTTGATTCCACAGCATGCACTAATTTTCTCATAATCTGCTTGTAAATTTTGTCTTCTGCTTGAGTTTTTACCGTTGTACATTTTGTACATTTGTATCTGCTGCTGCCTATCTTGGCCAGAGATCTACCTTGAAAAAGAGGTTCTCAATCTCAATGGGATTTTTGTTTCAAACATGATGGTCAATGTCTGCGTAGAAAAGAACAGTAATGATATAAAAAAGCTGAGTAGGGCTGGATGATATGGCCAAAAAATAACATACACTGTGCAGTTCTAACTTAGGTGCGATTCAGTGTCCTCCTCTTTCCTCCTTACTTATCTGGCCGTGGACGTCTTGACAGAAACTATCCACATCCCAAAACACTCCAGAAGCCATTCAACTGCCCAAGCACACATGGATCAATGGGAAGAAAAAAGAACACCGAGGACTATCGTCAACAATCTGTGATTCCCATTAAAGATGACTAAAATAGAAATTTGAGCCAGCGCTGCGAGAGGCATTCAAGGGCCGAGCAACACTTGAGCCCTTTACGTCGATGCTGGCGCTATTACAGCACACAGCCATTAGCTCCCTCCTCCTCCTCATCATCTCCCCAGTTCTTTCTCCTGCAGTTGTCCAGCTCAGCGGCTCATTGATCAGGTGAACAGCTATCAATAGGGACTCACCTTCAGTCGAGGGAAAAAGCACACATTCATAAAGGTGTGCACGTACTCCAGGTCTTTGTCTATGTAGAGCGCTGCGATGAAAGCTGCAAAAAGAAAACAAACAAAGAGAGAGAGAGGAGGGGTGGGAGAGAAAAAAAAAGGCGGTTGATGTGTTGGATTCTTTTTTTTGTATTTTTTCTGCCCTGCTTAACGTCTGACCCCCTTTCCCACTGGAACAAATAAAACATTAACAAAGAGCATAGGACAAACCACAGCTGCGGTCCCTCCACAGCAAGTAATGTGATGTTAATGTAAACAATTGGGAAGGATGGCTCTGCTGTCAACTCAGACAGGAAACCGGCGCAGGACGGGCCACACAGAGTTCACACAAACATCTATGTGTGAGATAAAACTGTATGGGAAGACTAGAATTGAGAGCAAGTGTCGAGCTAACTGAGCTGAAAATGATGGAAAATATAAGCAGGTATGTGCCGGGCGTCATTTTCATCTTGTGGCCTCTCCTCCCCCTCTGTTTTCCCTCCTCCATTAGCCGCCGCTGCATTCACTCATCTCTGTGACTAAGACAGTGGGACACGAGGGTGGAATAATAGGTAATATTTCAGGAGGCCAGTGAGGGCCTGCAGTAGCTGCAGGGCATGGCTGCTCATATGCGGCGGCGGCTCCTGCGCTCATTTCAAACACTGACCCGCGCCCGGCCCCTCCCCTCCCCATATCATAAACTCCGCTCCGGCCTGAACTCTGAAGGATGATTTGAAAAGCAAATGATATGAAGCTCTGCAGAGTCTTTGTTTTATTTTTATTTTTTTTATCTTTCTCTAAATAGCTTTCTTTCAGATTAAAATGTTTGGAAATCTGAGGCTAGCTAGATTGCCACATCTCTATCCATGGCTGCCACTTTCCTTTTAGCAAATACCTCCAATCTGGTGGACGATTTCAAAACCCCAAGAAGAAAACAGCTTGGCTCTAGCAGCAATCACTCTCTCACTTGTTCATTATGCAGGAAAATAAAATCATCAGCAAAAAGAATGATGATTAGAGATTGAGGAAACGTATTAATCCGACTCCAGTCTGACTAGCGTATACAATCGGACTATTATCCAGGTATCTTAGTCCGACTAAGACTAGCTCGATTTTAGTTGGACTAATGTGTTCACATTAAGAAAACCAAATTATTGTCTTAGTCCGACTTGAAATGCATGTAAACGCACTGGCTAGCTTCACTGAGGAAACTTCTAAAACATGTAGGGCAGTTGGTTTCACAGGACCAGGATTGAGAAACTCTGGGTAGCATAAGACTTAGTCAAACATAAAGGCCTAAAACAATGTCTCAAGCTCTAGTAACTCTTATGATATATGGTACTTTACTTGTTTCTAATGTGGCTTTATCCTCGTGTTTCAGTATTTTTACACTTTATGTCGTCAATATGGTTGCCCTCCTATTTTTTGTAACGCACATAAAAGATACAATAACTGATCTGGAACCTGAACTTCACAGAAACATCATGGACGGTAGTTATAATAGCACGTCTCTTCAGTGATTTGTTCACCTTTTACTTACCAAATATACCCTGAATGTCTTGTTTCTGTCAAAATAAAATCAATCAAAATAAAAACAATACCGGGAGTAGATTAGCTGCCATGGCAACAACAGCTACTGGAATATAACTGAAGAGACATCATCACTTAAGGAGTATCTTCAAGTGTCTTTGGCAGGGGATAAAAAATACTGTGTCTGACATTTAGCACAACACAGAAATCAATAATGATACGTCGTCTTTGCTTCTTAAACTTCAGAGAGAGATTTAAAAAAGTTGACTAAAAAAGGTTGAGTGTGGGTCAATAAATGCCTGCGAGGATCTTGTACATTTCAAAGAACGGTAAAAAAACCAAAAAAAAACAACGTACATTCCAACAGGTCAGCCAGAGTCTTGGTCCGCAGTGCGACCGGACGTTTGGTTTTGTCGTTGGTGATGGCGAACTCCTGCATCCCGAGCTCCTCCGCCACTTTGGCCTGTGTGCGGTTGTTCACCAGCGAACTGCGCAGCAGCTACACACAATCATAAACTTATGTTACACACCCTCATTAAGACATTTTCAGATTAAAAAAAAAGAAGGAAAAACCCATCTGTGTCCATACTAATATGACTAAAATATAAATGATGTGATCTCACGTTTACTAAATGGTCAGGAAAACAGGATGTTTATTCTGTCATTCTGTCCAGTTGTTTTAAGAATATTACTAATAAGAAAAAGCAATGGAGTGGGCGGATGGATGGATAGAGTTTTCTAACTAGCTTAGATACAGGAGATACTAATGGCGCATTTCCACCGGCTCTACTCGCCTCGCCACGGCACGACACGGCACCATAAGGTTGCATCTCCACTACAAAAAAGTACCTACTTAATGTGGGTGGAGTCATCACTGCACGGCTGAGTGAAACTGTGGTGACAAAAATATTTAAAAACTAGATAAATGGACATTTATAATAAATTGATATTTGTGAATATCAAGGCTTCAAAACAGTTGTTTGACTGAATTCATTTTAATACACCATCTTAGGAAAACAGCATAGTATGGATGTAGCTGTTGCGTCACCTCAAGGTGTGATCAAAAAGGGGCTTCAAAGAAACACGGGGGGAGAGAGGAAAAATATAAAGGCGACGTGGAATAATTCATCAAAGACGGAGGTTCGTAATGCGGAGTAAATGTTTCAGGGAGATTTCACGTCGCTCTGTTGAATATTACATTGCGACTGACAACATGGTGCATTTACGCGTGTAAAGGGGGGGAAACACAAACATGTTAAATATAGCTACAGGACGAGTTAAAGAGCAAATAGAACGAATATGACAAACTGACTGACTCATGAGGAGCACACACTCACACTGGTTGAATGAGCACTACTTTTTTTCTCCATTTTCCCCCCGATTTGAAATCCATTTCAGATGTACACCATCTTGACTCTTGGGCATAGGAACGGCTGCTGAGGCTTTCAGCCTCTCAACAAATGCTTGATGGAAGCTTTTATACTACTAACATCAAGGCTTCCCTCTATGAGGAAGATCCAGGAATACGCATCTAACTGCAGAGCTACTTTTCCAGTTTATGACCAGTTCAATACCTCTAGCCTTGAGCAGTCGCTCTATGAGAGAGGAGGAAGAGGAGGGGGAGGAGCACAATATGGTCGAATGAAACGGCGCTTGACGCCGTCGGAAAACAGACGCTGAATGTTCAAAGTTGGATCATTTTCTTTGTAGCGGTGTTAAAAAGCTGTGAGAGGTTTTTTTCACTTGACAGACCTTTTTCTTTTTAGAATAATGTGTTATTGAAAAAGCAGTGAAGAACACTGTCTCATCAGGAGGAGAAGAGTGAACGTATGGGAAAGTACAGACTGAAATGATAAGAAGGGAAAAGAGGGCCGAGTACCTGGAGATTAGTTTGGAGATTCAAAGTTTTGATCAGAGGAAAATTTAAAGGCCTGTCGGATACGACTTGACTCTTTTACTTTTCCATTAGGGATTGTACCTGGTACTTTGTGGGGTTTTTTGGTACATGCTCTGGTGAGGTTCCAAGCGAGTTGCCCAGCGAACAATTTATGGTTGGCAGGTTCTCCTGTGGTTGATATGGAAAGTATTCCTTACATTCTCCTAACCTAAGCCGATACTAAAATGTAAGGTCAACAGACTGCCGGCCACTGATTGGTCAGGGAGTCATGAGCGTGACGTCCAACACGAGAATCAAAGCGAACAATGCCTAATTGTATATCAGATGAAAAGATTTTAAAAATACTGAAAACATGCGTTAATCTCCAACATTTAGCAAAGGAAATTTCGAAAATCTATAAAATGTCTAAATTTAACTGAGGAGTCTCGCGTATTTAGTGACAGCACTGCCGAAAGCCACCGATCGTGAGCCGAATCACAGCCCGTATTTTTTAGTTTCAGACGGAGCCGTACTGCAATATACCAAACCAAACAGCGCCATTTGGTGGGAACACTAAAGTGGCTAAGCTGTACGCTAAGTGTGATACTATAAGCGTGATATTCGCATATTTGTGTTCTCTTACTGTTAAATGTCCTTCATGGTGGTCGGGGAAGTGGATGAAGAGATACTCTGTGGCCACCAGTTGCATGATGGAGTCGCCCAGGAACTCCATCCTCTGGTTGTGGCCCCTGCAAAAACAAGACAACAAAAAAGAAGACCAGGCTACATAAATAAATGACATTGATATCATTTATTAAAAATTTAACTCATTTGCCAAACATGAAAAGTTAAAAGTGCAGGATTTGGAGAACAAAGTGCATAGTCTAAGTCTATGTATTGAACGTGGAAGGAGCATCTCTTAACGTAGCTTTCTGCGCCATCATCCCGCCGTAAAACTCCAGTCAAGTAACTCCTGCCGAAGTTTCCCTCATTCATTTCAGCAGCGCCACCGTGTGGAGACCTGCGGTAGCATAACTCGGCGAGTGAAACTGGCAGGGACTAATTAAGGTGTATCGATTATCGCATTGCATGAAAGACGTATTTTGACCCACTCCTGGTGACATGATTGGTTTTTCACATTTTGCTCAGCCTTACCCTGAGGAAAAACCAACCACAAAACAAAAAGTGTGGTTGTGGTTCACCTGCAGGAGTTCCTGTCAAAATGCTGAGCCCATGAAAGCAGCACACGGTTTGTAGAGCGACTTTGAAACGCGGAACAGTTCCTGTCTGAGCATCAGTGAAACATACTGTGGCTCCCTGCACAGAGTTAGACAGGCAGTGATGGAGGGAGGAGGTATACATTACTGCTACTGCTGCTTCTGCTGCTGCTGCAACGGTCATTAATTAAACAGAATTAAACATTAGCATTTCAGAAGTGGGCTGGTGCCGTGCCAGGCGGGCAGGAAGTGCTGGGGGGGCGGTGGCGGCGTAAAGCGAGCTGCTAGGTGTTGACTGCAGCAGAGCGTGCACGTCCGCCAGCGCAGATGAGCTCCTCGCAGGAGAGCCAGAAGTTTTCAAAGATGAGAGGGGGAAACACTGCAGAGGTGGAAGACGAAGAGGTGGAGAACATCAAAGAGGGAGAAAAGGTCAAAGTTTATTGTCCGATTCCCGCCGCCTCCGCCTTTTATATGAGCCGGGGAGAATCTGAGCCTCCTAACAAGCTCCGAACTGTCCAGCTTTCACTTTGATTTTCCGCTGACTAAATGCAGGATGATGTAAAGCTGAGAACAACACAGTCACTGAATCACTGAGTATCCAAAACCCCTTTTTTTCCTTTCACTAAAAATGTTTCAGATCTAAGCCAAAGTTTTGTCACAAAGGGAAATACGGGGGATTTGATGAAATGTTTGAGGGTTTTTTTTTGATCAAAGAAAATGTGGCCAGCGTCAGAGTCTTAGGATGCATAGCTTGTTTCTGTCATCACCACTCTTTAAGAACAGAAGAAAGGGAAGGAAAAGGAAGGAAATGATTGTCACTTATGTAAAAAGAATAAAAGCTTTTTGTCAACTGACACCAAAACACATACCTCAGACTCAAAATCTCATCAATTTCTTGAATTGTAGATAAATTTTTTTATTATGTTTCTACAGTTGACCTGAATTCTGATTCATATTTTAATTTGATTGCTAAGTAAATTAATGCCAGTATAAAACAAAAAATATGTGCAGACGTCTGTTAAGCAACTGTGACGCCACTCATTGGTTTTTAAATCGTAAAGATGTCGTTTATTGTGTGTTGACTAAAAATTGGAAAGACTGTCATTTTTTTAAAGGAGGGAAGAAAAAATAGGAAAAAAATCCAATCGTAACAAACTGTAAAGTGTGAGGACAAATTCCACTACATGAAAACGATCAATATAAATTCAAAGTGGTGCTTCAGCGGAATAAAAAAAAATAAAAAATCTCAGGGTCTCTTTTCTGCGAAATGCTCCAAAAGTGACAATTTAAACTTTATTTATTTTTTTACTGCGTGAATGATATAAAGTCTTTGTGTTTAACCCACTGCCTGATCTTAAAAAGTGTTTTGGGATTGTAAACCCTGCCAATTTCTCCCCACTGTTCCACCTGTAGCCTATTCTTTTTTGTGAAAAAAAATCCCTAGGAAATAAAAACCTCACTCACTGCACATGATTACTTCTCCACCAAGACTGAAAAACTGCAATCACAGTCTTTTTCAGACTTTTTAAATGGCAGTCTCTCAGCGGGGAGTCAACAGCTTTAATGACATCTCTCACCTCACGTCCACACATGAAATGTTCATGCATGTTCTTGTGCAGGTGGTTGAAAACTAATGTTTGGGAATAATTGATCAAAAAATGTGAGGAAGTTGAAATAAAATGACTTTCCCTGAACAGTAAAGTGTATTTTAAGACGTAACTATTTAAAAAGGATTTGTGGAGATAAACCACAATAAGTTTTGCTAAAAACTCAGAATTTTTACAACTTTTTCATCTTTTAGCCCAAAAAAAGCTGAAAACCATTTTTTTTATGAGGGAAATTTGAGTAGTTTATTCAACGTTGGTGTTCCCAGTCAAGAGTTACCCCCCAGAGGAAAATGAATGGGTTCACCCAGCACACACAACACCACTCACCCACGCATGTGGCCACCACCGTCCCCACCCAGACTCTTTCATAGTTTCAAAAAAAAGGTATAAACAAAAAATATAGTGGATGTTTTGAGGTTTTTCGTGTTAATAAAAGAGCAGTTTAAATACTCGACAGTCAAATTAGACTGTAAACGCTGAAAAAATAAGGGAGGCTTCAAGGAACACTGTAGAAAGGTTAAATACTATTTATTGCTGTAGACAAATGGTCAGAAACAGAATTTGCTTGAGCCTCCACAGGCTCTGCTATTGGCCTTGTTGATGCAAAATGAGGTAACATGAGAGAAGCCATTTTCTCAAAATGGATTTGTCGGACAATTGCAAGTTTTCTCTCTTCTCTTATTTTAATACTGCTTACATATGTCCTGTATTAAGGGCACTGGTTATTCACCCCCCCTTGCTGGAGCTATAGTTTAAAAAACACACACTTTCGCATTTTGTGTTCCCACTAGCCAAGCAGGGGTAAACTTACATACAAGCACAAGGCTTCTGCTCCATCTCTGTTCTTTTTAACCCTTTTGTTACCATACCATACCGTCGTCGCCAACAGGATTTGGCATGCATGCTTCTCATTACCGTAACTCTTAAACCATTTGTGTTATCTACTAAAATTCAGAAACTATGGACTGGCGACCTGCCCACTGTCGGCTGACAGCACCGCCCCGCGACCCTCATGTAGAGGATCAAGCGGTAGAAGACGGATGAATGGATACCGGAAAGCAGAGAAACAGAGCTTTGCACCCATATACTTGCCATTATGGTAGCCCTCAGGACTTCCATGCAAAAGTGCCAGAATTCCTAAATGGTTGAATAAATAACTGCCAGATATTGAAAGCGAGTCACTCATTGAACTTTTTTTTTTTTTGACAATTCTACAGCCATAAAATGAAAAATTAAGATAAGATAAGGTAAGATTGTCTTTATTGTCATCGCCACTTTTTCAAAGGTACAACAAATCCAGATGGCCTGATTAACATGATGGTCACAAGAGGGTTAAGGGACTGATTGGTCATTGTGCCACCCGATGGCAACCAGAAGAGCATCTTCGGTAAGCGACATCATCTTATTTACATGAAGCTTTTAGGGGCGCGGACTACAAGACAGATTATTGGTCATTGCAGTCACTCTACACTCCTAGTTTCTGGTTGTTTTCTAAAGAGATTAAGTACAGTGCCTTGTGAAAGTATCCGGCCCCCTTGAACTTTTCAACCTTTTGCCACATTTGAGGATTCAAACATAAAGTTATAAAATTATAATTTATACTTTTTTAACAAATAAAAAACTGAAAAGTGGGGCGTGCAATATTATTCGGCCCCTTTACTTTCAGTGCAGCAAACTCACTCCAGAAGTTCAGTGAGGATCTCTGAATGATCCAATGTTGTCCTAAATGACTGATGATGATAAATAGAATCCACCTGTGTGTAATCAGGTCTCTGTATAAATGCACCTGCTCTGTGATAGTCTCAGGATTCTGTTTAAAGCGCAGAGAGCATCATGAAGACCAAGGAACACACCAGGCAGGTCTGAGATACTGTTGTGGAGAAGTTTAAACCTGGATTTGGATACAAAAAGATTTCCCTAGCTTTAAACATTGCAAAGAGCACTGTGCAAGCAATCATATTGAAATGGAAGGAGTATCAGACCACTGCAAATCTACCAAGACCCGGCCGTCCCTCCAAACTTTCATCTCGAACAAGGAGAAGATCAGAGATGCAGCCAAAGAGGCCCATGATCACTCTGGATGAACTGCAGAGATCTACAGCTGAGGTGGGAGAGTCTGTCCATAGGACAACAATCAGTCGTACACTGCACAAATCTGGCCTTTATGGAAGAGTGGCAAGAAGAAAGCCATTTCTCAGAGAAATCCATAAAAAGTCTTGTTTAATTGTTTACCACAAGGCACTGTATATGTGATTAATAATATAAAGTCATTTTCATTATATATGTATATATATATATATATATATATATATATATATATATACATATATATATATACACATATGTAATATATATATATGTGTATGTCCTGTATATAGTCGATACTGTATTTTTTCATATTAAAAGTAAAGAACTTATACATTATGCTACAGTGAAAAAAATGCTTTGACTGAAAAAACCATGAGCACAAAAAAGCCAGATGCAGTGTTTCTAACTAATAGTGAGGAAAAATATTGTTTTTTTTCTGTGAAAAGGAGAAATGAAGGCCGGAGCCTGAGGGCCATGACTCTCCATTTGTCCAGCTGATGGAAGCCTCCAGTTTTCTCCAGCCTCTCTCCAGGGTCAACTCCCACCCTTGCTTCTTGTTCTGTCCTCTTCTCGGACACTTTGTCCTCTACTTCTGCAGAAAGTGTTTGGGGGGCAAAGGGTCAAACGGGCTCCTGTCTCCTCTGCTGCCTTCCTTCCTTCCTTACAATCTGACCTTTCCCTCTCCATTTATCTGACCTTGCTCTTCTTTCCATCATGACAACAGGACCTACTGTGGTTTGACCTTTGGTCCTTCTGGGCAACGGTTGCTCGGCTCTGACTTTTACTCGGGTCAGCTTAATTTAGGTCAACGTGGCCGAGGCCGTTATGAGCGAATGAACACAAATGACCTTGGAAATTACCATAACTACTGTTATGGTGTGTTTACAGGGATTCCAGGATGTTTTCACTAACAGTGACTAGTCAACAAAAAACAGTTTAATCCAAGGTTTAAATTTAATCAGCATTTAATCCTGGGTCAAATGACTTTGACTAGCATCTCCTTCTTTTTAAAAAAAAACAAACAACCTTGGGACTGTGCCGCATATCATCAGATCAATCATCTAAAACCATGGTTCTCAAACCATTGTGCATGGTGAGGCTTCCTTCCTCAATTGTAAGGAAAATCAGAAACACTGTTCTACTGTATATACACCAGTATGTGCATGTGATCGAAGTGGAGGTAAGGAACTTAGGGCGTAGAAAATGAAACAAATACCATTGGTTCTTCCTCCAAGTATCCACCATAGGAAGCTCACGTACCACAGTTTGAGATCCATGAAACTAATGGCACTTTACTCGGTTTGGTTAATTTTCCATAGTACCTCATCAACGTGATGTGGTTTTCTATGCGACACAACCACACAAACTAGTGACTTTGTAAAGCAGTTGTTTTCGGTGTGACTGAATCATTAGAATCAGTTGATTCAAAATCACGGAATCGTTCAATACTCCACTGAAGTGAAATACCACTGAACATGAACATGATTCGGATCCCGACCGACCGGCTTACAGCAGTGCTGTCACTAAATACACCAGACTCCTCTGTTAAACGTTTCCTTTGCTAAATGTTGTTAAGTGTTGTTTAGTCTTTTTAACTGATCTACATTTCGGCTTTGATTCTTTTGTCGAACGTCTCTTCCTGTCTCTTCCTTGGAACCTTCCCAGAGCAGGTACTAAAAAAAATGCACCAGGTACTATCACTAATGGAAAAGCGAAATAAAACCAAGTGGAGCCGTGCCGTGGCACAACTGTATCGTGGAAAAGCAGCAGCTGGATCGTGTGATAAATCCATCAGATGATGTCAGGCGCCTCTAGCCTGTATATTTTGAGTTTAACAGGGTTTTTGATGTTGTAATGTTGTAATATTAAGCTGCAGAATGAAATTAATGTGTTCCAGTTTTAGATCAGATAATTACTCTTTGTTCACACAGCACTGTTACTTTAATAATTAATAATTTTTTAGTTCAACTATTTTTCATTTCTTCTCTTTCTTACTTTAGAGTTTTTTTGTGTTGCGATGCCTCATTATTGCGCTTTATAAACACATTGAATTGTCTTTTGCTCTTTAGCTGTAGGGTCACAACTAATAATTATTTTCCTGATCGATTGATTGTCGATTATGTTCTTGATTAAATGCAGTCAATGGAGTAAAATGTCAATGTTAAGTTTTCAGTTTACTGTCATAAAGGATTGTTTTTTTTTAAATCAGTTAACAAACGATGAATTGATTATTGGTTGCGGTCGTATGAATATGAAAATGTGTCTTTTTTCATACATTTGAGCAGAATAACTTTAGATTATTGTAAAAATATCATCAGAATCAACCTTGAGTTAGAAACTGGTCAAAGTGAAGCTCAGTGGGAGACGAACCTCTGCACCTGTGGTCGATTTCACTGACCATGAGCGAGGACAGGTTTGACATTTAAGTGAAGCATCTAAACACACTCAGCAGTGCACTGCGTGTGTGTGTGTGTGTGTGTGTGTGAACATCATACACACAGCCACGCAAACACACAAAGCAATGTCCTTGTGGCGAAACTAAGCAAGCAATTACAGAGTGCAGCCTGCCAATAAGATATCAGAGGTGTGCTGCCAGGACTAATTTGCTTTAGCTGTCAAACTGGCTACAGTGCTGCGTTGTGGCGGTGCTCAGAAGTGAGTTAAGCTTTTTCCGCCACACAAATAATCCTCTCCATTCTCAGAGTCACAAACACCTCAAATTGGACTGAACAGCCTCATTAGCGGCAAACATTTTTGTATGGAAAAACAGGCTTTTGTTTCCAAGCCGCGGCTGAGGCTGCCGCTGGCCACTCAGTCAGTGACGAACGGCGACGTGTTTGTAAGAGACGGACAGACCCTCTGTTCTCTTGTTCTCTCCCCTCACCGATCAATTTAAAGTCCTCTTTGTAGAACTTTGCAAGTTTCCTGGATATTGAACAAATGTCATGTCAGAAGCTGAGAGAGGAGGAGGAGGATGTTTACAGTATCACAGCATCACTGTGTGATGGTTCATTAAAAGTGAAGAGCAGAGCGAAAACAAAACTCATATCTCTCCTAACAGAGAGTGTGTGTCGGGGTGGGGGGGAATCATATACATAACGTATACACAGTCCAAATTAAAGTGAGCAATGACAAATGATGCGTCTACTGTTGACTTTCTATTCAAAACTAGAACTAAAAAGACACAGGAAGTCTTTCATACTTTTTATATCATTTGATATCAATATATATCATGGTAATAATATTTTTAGTATATATAAGTCGATATATATGTGGTTATAAAGCTGTACACTGGTTGTCTCTCTGGAGAGTGAGAGTGACAATACAAGGTAAATACACTCTAAAAACAAAACTGTTTATGACCTGAACTATATTTCATATATATATACATACATATATATGTATACATATATACACATATGTACATATACATATACATATATATATATATATATATATATATACACATATAAGAATATATATGAAGATATATTCTTGAAGATATATATATGAAAAGAATAAGAGATGAATACAATTTTGAAACATTCCTCTCTGGACGAACCCTGTGAATCAAATCTCTATTTCCCATGAGGGGCTGGGGTTACGACCTCTCAGGTACAAATAGACTTCAGATATGGAGACTTTGGTGTCCCGTGGGATATTCTGACTCTTTCTTTCTTGTCTCTCCGTCTCAGCTGTGAAACCGCTGGATTAGACACATGGATGATTTAAACATGACATTCCAGTCACTTCCTGTCATACAGGAAGGTTTGGGACATGGGAGGAAGCAAAAAACAACAATTTTATAAAGCAATGTGTCAATGATGAAACTCCCAGAATCTCCTATCGTATTATAAAGCGCCGTGTTCTCGTCAGCTCTACGGGGAGCGACGAACAACGCCTGGCTACTTTCTGCTTCAGCTTCCACCGCAAATTACATCCGTGCCTCATTTTTTGCATTTTTATTGGCTGTAAGAGAGAGCAAGATAAAATGTAACTGCAGCACTTACAGGGTGAGGTGGTTAAAGCCCACAGTCCTCAGGGTGAACGCTCTGGCGAGAAGACGCACATGCGTGAAGAAGACGCCGATGGACGTCTCGAAGGTGGTCAGTTTCTGGAGGACGGGGGACGTCTCGATCAGCTGCCGGTCCGTCTGAGGCTCCTGGACCTGGAGGAGAAGGTCAACGAGGTTTTAGACACTGATGTATGGTATGGTCCAAGTCTGCGTTCATGGTTTGGTCAAATAACCAGTTTAGAGCACTTTAGATTCAGTATGTTTCATTATCACGACCAAAACCAGACTTGTAAATAGTCAGACTAACATACCAGATACTGTAACTACTGCATGTTTACATTCAACTGGACTCAAACTGGTCAGACAATACTAGAAGACAGAACACAGAAAGAAAAGACAACATGGATAAATCTAGATTAGTGCAGATTTTTGGACGGATGAGTTGAGCTAATTTATGAATCTGAAAAAACAAAAAAAGTTATCATGATTCCTTGAAAAAACTGATTAATCGATGATCAAAATAGATGACGGTTCATTTAATAATCGATTGTTTCAGCCCTACAGAGAACAAATAATACAAATGAAGTGCTCAACTTCATAGTGTTTTAAGTCTGGACTGTAGTGCAGTTTATATTTCAAATAAAAAATAGTGCACAAACCAAATAATGAAATCTAACTTTTGGATGAAAAAAAATTTAATAATTTTAATTGGAAGATTATTAAAAGAGTTGTACTAGGAGAGTTGTACTTTACTCTCAAATTAAATCCAACTAAAAACTTTCTGATTACCAGCTACAGTAAAACAAGGTGAAGAGAAACCAAAACAAAATAAACTTAATTTAATTTAAATAATGATAGTGGTATTGTTTGTCCAGGTGTTTAATCATACTTTTTTAGTGCAGACCAGTGAGGAACCAGAACCAGGAACCAATCATTACCTGTTCTAACTCTAACCCTACCAGAGACATCATAACCCATCAGTGGATGGATTTCATTGATTTCCATGAAGACTTTTTGTTTGGTTTCCATGAAAATGATTTGAGTCTGGGGTGAAAAAGTGAAACAAACTCACAATTGATTGATGATATTTAGTAAAAATTGAAAGTGGAGCTTGTTTATTTATAACTCAACACGGTTACAATCTTGGATACCTGAGCCAAACACAAATAAACCCTCTCACTCGATGAAGCCGCTTGATATACAGTAAATTCCTTAACTTGACGTGGAGCGTGTTCTGCTCTAGGGGCCTGTTTAGTGTGCGTGTGTTTAGTTTCACCTCAAAACAAACTGGCTTGATCTGCAGCAGATGGAAAATTCTTACTCGTTAAAAGTCTCGAGTCAAACGGCGAGCAGGATTTTTTTCCATCCCTCACTGAAACTGGCGGACTGGAGTCGTCCTCACTCCACCGCTTCACGTCCGACACTCTTGAACCATGTGACTTTGATGAGTCTGGAATGTGCTTTGGCGAGGTTTATAAGGTGGGCCGGTCCGGCAAAAAATGACCCAGCTCATTAAGAACGGACTGATATGCTGAGAAAATACAGGCACCAGTGTTTGTTAAATAAAGAGAGTGCATTACTTGTTTACTTGGTAAAAGCTTGACCAAGACGTCTTTCTTCCAATAAGGAAGAAAAGCACACGCTGTAGGCTCATGTGGATATCTAAAGGCGGGTGACTTTGTTAGCGTGGTAGTGTCGTCAAGGCGGGCGGTCAGCGTCTTCCTCCTCATGTTTTCATTGACAAATGACAAGTAAACAGCTTCTTTTTTTCCCTCTCAGAGTCCAAGAGTGGTGTCAAGCCACTGCCACGCACTTAGCAGAAAAAGATGTATTTTTAAAATCACGGCACTCTTTAATTGGAGTGCTGCCTGTAATGTCATGGCTACATCTGCCAATGAGAAACATTCTGTTTATTTTTCCTCCTGTTAATTAACGAAAGGCATTTAAATGTCAGGCATCACGGCTAATGACATCTGACGAATTCAGCTCTCGCAGGCGGCGAGCTGTCCTTCGGGGGGGATGGCCGACAGCAAGGCTTCAAACGGAGTGAGGAGAGGGAGAGCGGGAAGGAGAAAAAAAAACATGTTTGAAATGGCTTCAAAAGCTCAGTCCAGATAGAAAGCAGAATCACAGTCGAGGTCTATCGAGGCCTAAAAAAAGGAGGGGGCCCAATCAGTCGTTTATCTTCTCTGATAAACCAAAGGAGAAATTTTTAAATCCAAATCTGGTGTAAATGACGTCTTGAAAAATGAGCGTAGAGAGAAATGAGGCTCTGGTGTGAATCAAGCGAAACTTGGAGGCCGTAAAGACGTGCTTGTCAACCGCCGAGCGCACCACCGCGCTCCGTGGGGCACAACGGTGTTGAGGCTAATGTATGCGTGTATGCCAAAGACGCGTGTACGCATAATTACCCGCGCCGTGGCGAGCTGCCATCGCCCGTTCCTCTCAAAACCTCATTAAGACGCCGTCTCTTTCGACTCTTGTTTCATCCTTTCCTCATGTCGGTGAGTAGAGGGGGAAAACACCTTCTTATGAATTTGGGCAGAATATTTTCATCTAAATAAACTCCTCTGGGCCTTCATGTGTTATGAAACAAATAAATAAAATAATGGATAATAGGAAAGAATGTTTTTTCTTCTTCTTCTTTGTGTGAATCTGTTTCAATTGGATCATCTCAAGCCAAAAAGGTCAAGATGCTATCGAGCTTCAGAGAGGTTGGCACGATTTAACAGGCATTACCCCACTTGCAGAGCGACCACCCGGAGGAAACCTCAGCCACGACGAGTGCCGAGTGATAATGAGGCGGCGCCACTGAAGCGGCTAATCACTACTTGTGCGGCGCGCTGTGGAGGTTCTGGCCGCCCCGCACAGCGGCGGCAGGTCCGACCCCGGGGCAGTGCTCCTGACCGCTGTGAGACTCGGCGGGGAAAAAAACAGCCTGCTGGATGTGATGAGTTTATTCTGAGAACTGATGAACAACCTGTTCCACTGCATGTTAATGTGGACATCTAATTGGCCAATCACATGGCGGCAACTCGGGAAGCAGGTGAGGTTTAATCGGAGCATCAGGAAGACGTGCGTTGGCATCAATTTCATGGACTTTCCATGACCAAGTCCCTAAAACTCAAGGACTGGATGGGCTGATACAGCTTAAGATGGGAGGGCAACTTGTAAGAGCCTCTATCCCAAGGTAGACATGAATATTATATTTTTATTTTGGTGGTTGATGAACAAAGATTCAGATTTATCATTTTCAGGCTTCCCACACCTGGGTTGACATCAAATTCAAGGACTTTTCAAAGACTTTCCAGGACCAAAAATTGACTGATATTGTTAGCAATAGCACAACAACGGCTAGCACGAGAGACGTTTGCGTTTTCAACTTGAGGTTTGTTGGACTCGCTGCTTGTGTCCAGCTAGCTCGTGAGACAATACAGGTACGAGTCAAGATCAAAAATGATCTGGGACCAAGAGACAGGGTTCCCACACCTTGGTCATTTGCTATCTCTTGATTAACTTTACTCGCTCATTGTTCTTCACGGAATCTCACGTCAATAGTTGAGAGAGACAGTTGTACACTGCTTGTAATTATGACTCCAAGTTTATTCTGCTTAGGCCAAGTCTACGTACACCAAGCAACGCAGGGCATGAAACAGTAGGTGTCGTCAGAACAAACCTAAATATAAACTTAATTTATTTCTTGCACAAAATGTAAGCATTTTCAATGACACATGTCTATTCAGGGTGATTTTCTAAAAACTTTCAAGGGCTTCAAGGACCCATGGGACCCCTGGAAAGATGACTTAAGTGACTTTGAATGTGTTACGGTTGTTGAACTGACTATTTCAGAAAATAAGTTACTATCCCTAACCCTAACCCCAAGACTATCAACCACAATTGACTTTTACGTGACTGCCAGCTGTTAGCTCAGGTGAAGGTAGCATAGAAATGAAAAAAAGAACCCATAAATCTTGCCTTAAAAGGTTGGAAAAATTTAGCTTATTTGTTTTGGGGGGCCGGAAAAAAATCTCCCGCGACCCATCTGTGGGTCCCGATCCAGTCTTTGGGAACCGCAGTAGGCAGTACAATTACATTACACACTGATAAAGACACAGTGTTGTGTATGTGAACTGAAAACATGATGTTATTTTGGGCCAAAACATAAAAACGTGTCCAAAAGACGACAGACGCAAAAAGACTGAGAGAATTAAGAGGTTAAAAGACGACACACACACAGACATCAGAGAGGAGAGAAGGATGTCTGACGCTCCCTGGAGGAATCATGTGATTCGGGACTGTAATCCTGTTACGGCATCTTTGATCTCTTCTTCCAAATCCTAATTTCAAACAAACACTGTTGACATGTTCAGTGTTTCTGAGCCGATCTGAGCGAAGGAAGCGAGCGAAGGACGCGGAGACAGAGAGCGGGACAGAGGATGATGGAGAAGGGCAGAGAGAAAAGGAAGAAGACAGCGAGAGAGTGAATGAATGAAGGAAAAAAAGAAAAGAGGATTAGGGTCTGAACTAAAATGGAGAGCAGCGAGACAAGGGAGCAGAACAACAGAGACCAATGCAGGCCTACTGGAGGCTGTGTGACAGCTATAAAGCTCTGAGTCAGCCGCGGGCGAGAGCACTAACAGCATGCTCACCTCTGTCAGCGCACACACGAGAGAGAGCGAGAGAGAGAGAGTGAGAGAGAGAGAGAGAGAGAGAGAGAGAGAGAGAGAGAGAGAGAGAGAGAGTGTGAGAGAGAGAGAGAAAGTGAGAGAGTGAGAGAGAGAGAAGAACAACATACATTCAAACTTCAAAGATGGCAGGTTTGTGTGTTTGGGGTGAGGTGAGCTTTAATGAGAGGCACCTCGCCCCAAAATAAACATCAATAATAAAAACATATCTCCACTGACCTGCAGGGGGTGCGGTGGGAAGTTGAGCCAGACCTCCTGTAGGTTCTGTGAACACAGAAGGAGGAAGAAGAAGAAGAGTGAGATGATGAAACTGGAGGTTTTTTACTCCAACGTGTACGTACGACCGAGTATCAGGGCCAATCTGAAGACATGGTTTTGTAATCCTTCGGGAATAAAGTCTTAATAGTGTGAGAATAAATTTGTAATATTGTGAGAATAAAGACAGAATTATGAGAATAATGTTGCAATATTACGAGAATTGTGTCGTAAGAGTACAAGATATTATGACATTATTCTTGTAATATAACAACTTTTTTCCTTGTTCTAGCACTACTTTCTTCTTGTAATACAGCAACTTTTTTCTTGTAATATTATGACTTAATTCCCAAGAGGTTAAATATTTTTGGACCTCATACTGTGGTCTTTTGCTTAATTCTCTTACTCGATTTACTTCTTCCATCTCCTTCTTATTGGTATTCTTTATGTTACAAAAGATAAACTCTACACATGTAGCAGGACGAAAGCAACAAATCACCTGAAAAATAAAGATTAAAAAAACAAAATGCAATAACCCAATACATTCAGAAGATTCAGGGATTTTTGTCTCACTTTCAATAAAGTGATAAAGTGGAAAATCAGCTGTATTCATATAAACAGCCATATATTACCACCCTATACTTGTGAATAATTAGGAAAGTGTTTAGCGCAACATCCCTCAGACATGGATTAGCATCAGCATTTATTTGGATTTATTGTCCAATAAAGCAGAGTTTCTGCTTTGCACCAATTCCTCAAGGAAATCTCCGGGTGCTCAGCAGCTTTTAGCACATGCCACCAGTGTGTTTCTAACTTTGTCTCGCAGCTGAGCGAGGAGTGTACAGTAGATTTTTTTTCTTTGCTGCCTGCTGTTGCTGTTTAATGAAGGGGAGTGAGAGCCGGCGTCTCTGCTGTCGCAACACTTGAGAACATGCTGAAAGACAATTAAAAGCCAAATAAGAGAGAGAGCGGCGGAGACATCTGCGTGTGAGCGGGAATGTTCACATTTTTTATAAAGTCACTTAATATCAGAGTGTAAGTCATATTGAGTGATTTCGCACAACCCTCGTATCAAATGTAAGCAACCGAAACTGACGAGACGACTCTCAATCCTGGTTTAAACTAAGCAAAAAATGCTGTTTTCTTCACTCGTGTTACATTATTAAAATGACTGTGTGGAGTTTAAAACGTCTCTAAAACTGCAATGGAAACATCAAAAAAAAAAAAACAGCAAGGATAATTTAAAGTGTAGGAAGAAGAACATATACATATGTTTGAAAAGCCACAAACTGCTTTAAACCCAAATTTTCTATATATCAGCCCAGATTTTAAAGATGGAGAACTAACAAGAACAAGTCACAATTTCATATCGTGACAAGAGACTCATATTAGTAAAACCTAATACCATCTGAATTGGTAAAACACACCATTTTCAAGGAGAAGTTTGGTAATTTTTTCATTGCATAACCTTATCAACTCTCAATTAATCAACAATTTTGACTCTGTTACCGGGCAACATAAAGAAAATGTTTTTTTACAATTTAAGAAGTTAAGAGGTTAAATTTGGGGGCCACTGTTGAGCAACCGATCAAGATGGCGGCTTAGAGTGAGTGCTCCCCGCAACTCTGCTAAAGGTTTACAAAGTCCTAGTCATTAACGCTTCTAATTAGTTCTAAAAGATGTCTAAACAGACGACACTTAAAGACTGTGAGAGCAGCACCTGAGGTTCCCAGAGACCAAAAACTACAACTACTGCGGTGGCTGATGATGCTAACAAGACGGGTGGTCCACGGGATGACTTAGCTAAATGAGCTGCAGTCTCTTCGTAAGACTGATTAACACCAAAATAAGTACTCTCGATGACTTTGGGGCAAAACTTGACAATGTGGAGAGACGCTTAGCCGAGATGAACGGCTCTGTCGATGCAGTGCAAAAGAGTTTTACGGATCTTGAACAAGATATCACCGCTAAGCGGCTCACGGAGGCAGAAGGGCGCATAGTTGACACCTAGGACAGCCTGCAGAGTGTGAAAACAGAGCTCACTGACACTGCTAAACGCATCACCTGTTCGGAGTCGAAGACGGAAGACCTGGAAAATCGTGCTCGGAGGAAGAACTTAAGACTGGTAGGTCTCCCCGAAAGCGCTGAAAAGACTCAGCCCATGACCGATTACATCCAGTGTATGCTGCCGGTCTGGCTGGGACTCAACGCCAACAATTCCTCTTAACTTTGTCTTCACTGTATGGCCTAAATATTATCGGTGGGGATTTCAATTGCACTTTGAACCCTTCGGTAGACCGCTCTACAAAATGTGATCCTCATAACGTACAGAATCGTCAGGGATTTCATAACATTAGAAGGGTCCTCAATATAATTCATACCAGGGATACAGCACTTCTTTCTCTAGAAGCTAGACAAGCGTTTGACAGAATCGAGTGGCCTTATTTGTTTGATTTGTTACTAAGATATGGACTTGGGGGAGAATTACTGAAATGGATAAAGTTATTGTACACTAATCCTACAGCATGTGTAAGAACGAATAACATTTTATCAGGCCCGTTAAGGAGGTCAACCCATCAGGGCTGTAATCTCTCCCCATTATTGTTCATTTTGGCCATTGAGCCTTTAGTTATGTCCATTAGAGCTCAAGCCAATCTATCAGGTATAAGAATTGGAGGTCATGACCATAGGATATTGCTGTATGCAGATGATGCGAAAAACATTTTTAAAGACATTAATAGTGCGTTTTGTAGATTTATCTGGAACAGTAGAAAACCTAGATTAAGACTAAGATTACTATATTTGCCATATGATAGGGGTGGATTACAGTTGCCCAATCAACAGTGGTATTATTGGGCTGCTCAGCTGCGCAGTGCTATGTTTTACTTTGTCACACACTCTCCTCCAGCATGGGTTTCTATTGAACAAGCATCAGTATCTAAGTTGCCATGAAGCCTATACTTATATTCAGCAGATTTTACAACTTTAAAGAAAAAAAACAACAAATCCCTTTCTTAAAAACTCTATTGATATTTGGTTTAGGGCTCATAGACATATTGGTGATACACCCCCCATCTCTGAATTTTCACCTATATGGGATAATGCGCAGTTCACTCCTGGCAGGGCAGATGGTGGTTTTCGGGCTTAGGCCGACAGGGGGATATGAAAAATTGGAGACTTGTTCAGGGCAATTTATTAACATTTAACATCCTTTGTGTGAAATATTCAATCCAAAAAAATATTTACAGTTGAGGCACTTAATTTTATCAAGGTGTCACCAACCATTTTTTGGAAAATGGTTGCCTGTACTTTAAGTTTACTTACAGGCACTCAGGTACCCTGCGTAGCTAAACTTTGTATTTTGGGGATATACCCAGATTGTTTTTCTGTTAACTCTAAGTGTAAGACTTTGATCAACTTTGGCCTCCTGCAGGCCAGGAGGATGGCTGCACTATCTTGGAGAGAAACTGAAGTATCCTGTACACAATCTTGGATTAGGGAGATGGCAAGGTGTGTTACATTAGAAAAGTTAACCTATGTAATTAGGGGTAAAGCGCAAGAATTTGAAGAGGTGTGGATACCCTTAACTAACTTTCTCAAGCAACAATAGATCATACTTGTTTGTAAGACTATAGAGTGTGACAATTGTATTGAATATTTTAATTAATTATTATGTATTTATTTTATTATTATTATTTTTTATTTTGGTGTCTGTGCATACAGCAAGGTTTGCTTGTTATTGTGTAACTGGTTTGGTATGGGGCGATGTGTTTATCTGTTCAAAAAAAAGGTTAAATTTCAAGATGCTGTTTTTAGTCTGAGCATATATATTTCTTATACGTCTAAATTGTAAAAAAGGAAACAAAGAATGAAATTTCATGTATAGTATGTGAACTTGTATTAGGGGTTCGTGTGCACAACTTTATTTTCATTTTTAATGTGAAATAACCTGTAGGATATAAAAAGTCTTTTTTTTCTCCTTTTTAGACATGAAATATAATTTATACATCAGAATATATTGGATGAAGATATTTAATTTCTTTTTTATTGCTTTTAGTTGATCTTGTTTGGCTCGAAATGAACACGTGAAACAACAAGTCAGTTGTCAAAAAAACTGCACTACTTTATTTTACCCAGATGACTGCGGCTCAAAAAACGTGCTACTTTTCAAAAAGCCCCTCTGAGACTCCGCTTCTCGGCCTACACAACCTGCTGTTCACCAAATTCACAACAAAGTGTCTATTTCTCAACATTAGAAAATAAAAACGTGTTTTTTTTATTCTATTGCAGCCAAAAAAAGAAGGAAAAACTGTAGTAATAATAATAATAACAATAATAATAATAAAAATAATAAAAAAAAACAAAAAAAAAAAACAATGAGACTTTGTTGATGTGCCATTGATGGGCGCTTGTGTCGGGGGCCACTCTCGTACACCGGGTAACTCAAAGGTCCCATCAGCAGCTCCAGTGGGAAGCGGTGAAATAACAGCAAATGAGTCAGCATCTCATTTTCAGAGCCACAGGTCTGTGCATCGACCACCCACTGGGGAGTGATGGTGGGGGCGGGGGGTGGAGGAGAGGTTATAGGATCTGGCTTTCAGAGGTGTGTCGTCTCTGGAGACACACACACACACAGAGCGGTTGGCTCTAAAGCTGTTGCCAGGGACGACGACAGTCAGAGGTGGCTTGTTTTTTGGGCCTGGGGTCTAATGTGGCTCGAGTCGTCGTGGTGATACGCGGGCCGGGAAAGTACAGACTAACTCACAGGGTTCAAGGAGATAATCCTTTAAAGTGTTGGCACTGGCCTGATGGTCATGTGTGGTCAGCGGCACCAAAAAAATTGCCTCATGTCCTCCTCAACCTGCCTGTGTGGCGAGTTACCTACTGTCGCCCTGAGCAGCCGATGCAAAATTCATGGAAGTGGTTGATAGTGGTTTTGATAGTGGACGATTCACACCATATCCACATACATGGTCTTATTTTCTTTTCCGGATTAATCCAAGTACTTTGGACCACGAGAGAAGTCAGAAAATGTTTCTCCAAAACCTGGAAATAATGACGTTCTTTTTCATCCACAAACCAAAAAAGTCAGTTATAATAAGGATGAGCCAATACGATACTCGATCGTCAAAAATTACTGCATCGGATATCCGTGAACCGTAAATATCCCATAAAAGCACCAGACTGTAAAAAAAACCCCAATAAATTAAAGGCAGTATTAACATTTCAACTTTGGATAATTTCCAATTTGGAAGCAGAATAACTGGAACACTGTTGGTTGTTAAGAGGTGGGCGTAAACAGCGCCATTATTCCATTATTTCCACTGAGTTTTTTTTTAGCTTTTCCATTAGTGATAGTACCCAGTGCTTTTTTTGGTACTTGCTCTGGCGAAGTTCCAAGCGAGCTGAGCCGATACTAAAATGTGATTGGTCGGAGAGTGTTGTCACTGGAAGAGTCATGAGTGCGACGTCCAACACGAGAATCAAACCGAACAATGCCGAACTGTAGATCAAGACTTCAAAATCCCTGAAAACATGCGTTAATCTCCAACATTTAGCAAAGGAAATGTCTAAAATGTCAATATTGAACAAAGGAGTCACAGCACTGCTGAAAGCCGGCGATCAATCGTGAGCCCAATCACGACCACGTTCAGTGACTGAATCATTAGAATCAGTTCAGTTACACCGAAAAACAACTGCTTTAAAAGTCACTAGTTTGTGGGTTTGTGTCGCGTATGAAACCATGTCACGGCAGTTTCACGCAGCTGTTGCTATGACGACTCCACCCACGTTGAGGAGGAACTATGAAGTAATGGAAAATTACTGATTAGAGTAGTGCTAGAACTCTATAAAGGAAAAGTTGTTTGTTTGCTCTTGTGTTTAATATTGGTAGAAACGGGTACATATTGAGCAAGTACTGTAGTTCAAACTGACTAACTCTTTGCATGAGTTGAGTTGTAACACCCACAGTTCTAGGTTGTCGAGGCGGAGGCATCACATCGAAAAGTCGATAGCACTCACTCCACAAATTACTCGCTTTTGGGCACAGAGAGACGGCACAAACCGCCGCAAAATAAACACCAAAGCGATTCCGCATCCACACCACGAGTTGTCGCATGTTCAGGCAAACGGGGAAAACGAGTCATGAAAGGATGGCAGACGAGAGAGACTAAAAACAAAGAGAGAGGGATGTCAAGTGCACACAAGTTGCCTCGTGATTAAAATCTATCCACGGGGCGCACGCGATCCGCCCACATGCTGTATATAGAGTCGAACAGCTAATGTTTCAATTACAGCCATTCCAAAGACAAGGCAGACAATGATTAAGCCAGCATCTAGAGGGGATTTAAGAATAACAACAGACTATTCCTTTTTTTTCTCTCTCTCTCTCGCTCCCCCCTACTCTGCCTCTCAGCAGCACAAGGAAGGTATAATTACTAGGGGCACAAATCATCATGTGCAGCAGTTGAATTGAATCACAGCCATTTGGAGAACGGAGCTCTTTTGGTACAAACAGAAAAAAGAGAGAGAAATGAAAATAACATATGCAAACATGTTTATTTCCAGTGTCAGGGCGACCCACTCGTAAAAGAGTAGAAAATAAGAGGCAGCTTTAAAAGGTGGGTTTCAAGTGGAACGAGACGCAGCGTTCGGTCCTGCTGATACTCGGGAGCTGACAAGTCGTCCGTGAGAAGACAACACCTTTATTCCCTCAGCCCACACACCCACATATACCCCCACACACCCCTGGGACCGTTGGCCGTCCATGATTGGGACATAATGGTGCTATTCTCTGACAAGGTCCACTGCTCCCTGACAAATTGGTCTCTAGCTACAGGCTGCCAATCAATCCATCAAACATAGTAGTGCAGCGGGGAGATCGATGGAGAGATGGCGCCGCTGATCGATGCCAACATGAAAGCGGTTGTACCTCCAAAAAAAACAAAAAAACAACGTGGGTGTCCACCTATGGAGAGTAAAGGTGATCTTCGAAATGTGGGAAAACTAGTGTCGACGTAAGTTACGGTGGAGGGCGTTAGAGCTCCACAGTTCCTGCATGGATAAAGGCCTATGATTTCCTTCTGCATGCTATTACCAAATCAAAGACAGTCTGTACACTCACACTAATGGAATTAGATTGGTGTCATTATTATCAAACAACACTTTTTAAGAAGCAAAATTAAATTACAATTATTACATTTGCAATTATTATAAGTATTGTTGGATGTCGGTGGAGGAAACTTTGGGGGAACGAGTTCCGGACGGACAGAAACTCCAAGCCTGTGACTACTTCCGGTCCATTGAGCTGTCGCTCCAAAACTTGGTAGCCAGTCAGCAGGCAGCTTCCACAGCCATGATCAGAATCACAAACAAAAACCCAGGGAGCACAAAGAACAACAACAAGTTTAGAGTGCAAACGCAAGCAAAAATCCTGATCACTGCCAACAAAAAGTGTATATTATTATATTGTAATATATTAATTTCAATTTGTGTATTGGTTAATTTTTGTTTGCTCAATTCATAACGTGCCGTTTTATAATATCGACACGGATCTAATTCCATAAAATATTAGCTGTATAAACGCTAAATAAAATCATGATGACACCAACCCTTTGGAAAATAAAGCATTAATATAGAAGTGTCTAGTCTGAATTAGGGCTGGTCTAAATGGGAGGGAAAACAATTCGTACAACAAAATATGTTTTTATACCATATATCATGATATTAATCAAATCTAGCACAATTAATAAATAACATCTGGATGTCCTAATATATGGGGCTATGAAGCTGCACACATTTCTCTGGAAAAGTGTAACACAGTGTAAAATACACTAATTACTGTGGTAGAAACAATCAAAAATTGACTATAAATGTGGTCAAATTCTGCTACAACACAAATAATTAGACTTAAAATTAAATGTATATCATATTTAGTGTATTTCCTCACTTTATTCAACATAATAAATAGGATGATTATCAATGGAACTGCATTCAAAACTAGGAAAAGTCATCATGATGCGACGATATCCAAAATCTGAGATCCTATCTCATCTCATGTCACAATATAGATATAATATATTATGAACATAACGTAAGTCTAGCACACTAAAAAAGTCATAATTATTGTTCGCAGATTTTAAACCTGATTAATATGGAGTTTGGAATTTTGGTTAGAAATGCAAGTGACAGTCCAGGCTGTTTGAAGTCAGTTTGTATCAGGTTCACAGAAAAGCATGTGGTCACTGAAAACATGGCTGGAATAATTATATATTTTAACCACTTACACAGCTCACTTGAGATGAGTTTAAAGATAACTGTTGTCGCTGTATCTTGCCGCTTTAACCAACGGGGGAAACTTAGGTTTGTGTCGCCTTGAAACCCGTGTTCCCATCTCCTGCACTAAAGCCCATAGAGAAAATCAGTGATTTTACCATCACAGCACTCACGGAGCTGCTGATCCAATTCTGACTCATTGTGTGACTTCAGTGTGCTCAAGCTATTATTTAGAAAGACCCAAGTAAAACAAACATTCCAAAGTGAAGCAGCAGCAGCTCCTGTGTCATGAGAGTTAAAATCGCTGATATTTTCTATGGACTTTGGTGCAGGGAGACTGAACGGCTTACACAAAATTCCATTTATTGCAGATAAAAGGTGGTCTCATAAAGCTGCAAACATTTGCGGAAAGACTAAAGTGAATTTTTTTTATCTGAATGTAGATATGAGTAGGTGAGTCTTTTGTTAAGTGGCTAAAATCAGTTTCTTTGGCCTTGTCAGCCATCTGCCATAAAACCCGTCTTGGCACCACACGCAGAGCAGTGGGAGGAAGCTGGCTCCGACGCCAGACTACACCAGAAACGCCTATTGCACTGCCATGGTGACCCATTTCTCAGTTGTCAGGGCAACCTTCTCTAGACTGAGCGTTTGTGAGGTGGCATTAATAAAAACCCAAACAGATTAGCCGATGGGTCCGACTGGTGAGCTCGTCATTGCTATTATCGCGATTGCTCCTCGCTAGAGACACTCCCCTCAGGACGTGACGGTGGCAGCAACAGCGATCTGCTATCACATCCAGGTTGGGAGCAATTGAGCAGCGGCTTGAAAACCCCACACACAGTAACGTCATTAGCAAATTAGGATCTGTTGTCTCCTCAGGGCCTGTGTGTGTGTGTGCGTGTGCAATGAAGCTAGATTCCATGAACGACGAGGGCCCCGTTGTTTGGGGAACCAGTGCTAGCAAAGGTGACGTGTTGAGAGAAAAACAAGGGGATGGAAATAAAGAACTCCAGTCATGAATGCCATACCAATTAGGGAATAACAGAGAGAGCAGAGTGGGAGAGAGGGCTACTGTTTGTGTGGCTGAGGTCTTGACGTGGAAGCTACACGCCTGCGCTTTGCCTTCAGTCGTCAATTCTGAATTCTACCTCTGGAGTGGACTCGTCATAACAGAGCAGTGGTTCCAAACAAGGCCCCACGCACACACACACACACACAGAGTGAAGTGAATAATTACAAACGTACATATTCAAAAACAAACGGCATTTGTCCCGGTTCTCACAGTGCATATGGATAAAAACTTCCATAAAATCAAAAACCAAGGTCACTCTTGAGATACTGCCTTGTTTTCTTTTTTGGTACCTGTATACTTTTATGCGTTTTACGACCTGATGAGACTTGCTTTTTATATTGGTTTATAGGGTTAGGGTTTCATATCAACAATAAAGCTTAGTAAGACTTGGGGTGTGGACACTGTGTGATTGATAGCTTAATAGTCAATGGACAAAGATATTCGCACTCTTCCAAGTATGTTTAATAGGGCTGTAACGATTAATCGATAATTCATCATTGTAAACAATAATTTAACAACTCCAGTTTTTAAGATTCTCAATTGTGAATATTTCCAGGTTTCTTTGTTGCATAAAACAAATAAATCATTAAAACAACACTTTTCTTGTGTTGATCTTTCTGCTAATATCGTAGGTGTGGCGTTCATTAAGGTTCTATTTTGGGCCTGTGTTTCTTTTTGTTGCTCTTTTTATATTTACCTGTTTATACTTGGTTCCACTGTTCCACAATTTTAAATGAAGTATGTATGAATTTTGTGCACAGCTGCTTAGTTGACAGGAGCAAAAACTAAACTGACACAGAAGCTAGTGTCAAGAGTAGTTTTACTAGAAGTTAATATTTGGCCTTTTATATTTCTGGTGTAATATAGGCCAATTTAATTCCATGTTTTCTTGCTCACACTACAAAGCTCTCACTTCTCCAGCACATTCAAAACACTGAAGGAGCACCTTTAATTAGAAGAAAGAATATAGACCTCACATCTCCCATGGGGGTTTTACTGCCTTCTATTTAGAATTGATTTTAAGATCTCACTAATTACTTAAGTGCTGAACTGTTTATCTCCTGTCTGGTCCAGTCTGGTTCTGTCGGCATCTCTGAGGCCGGGTGTCCTTGTTCCCGTAGTCATCTAAGATCCCGAGATTTAGTCATATAAGCTTTTATTATTACTATTTTATACCATCAACCGTGATTTAATCTACATCTAATTTCAGGCGTACACCAAAGTTTTATTTGACATTGTCTGCTTGAGCCAGCAAAAGTTGCTCTGGATATTTCCAAGGAACAGATTTCCAGAAAAAAAAAATCGGACTAAACCCATGTGAGGACACAGCGGGAAAGCCTTCGGTTAATTGTGAGTGGGCGAGTGTTCTTCCTCCAGCAAGCTCAAGCTAGACGCCAATCAGTTCCTGAATATTTTACATCTTCGCCTGCTGTTGTGATTGCATCGGATCCAGACAATCGCCCACTGCCTTTGTCGTATGTGGACAGCAAACCTAATTTTCTAGACACTTTCCGAAGTTGACACGCCATCCTGTATGCTACCCACCATCTACTAGTGCTGTCAGTTTTATCAGAAATGCTTTTATTAGTTCAAACTTGAAAAATTGAACCTTAAAACCCATTTGAGTTGAAATCCTAACAGCCTAAAAGTGTATCAGACTGTCTGATGCAATTACCACATGGTCCAGCAGAGGGCTTTAAATCAACTTTGAAAGAATCTTGCGTTGTGTGACCACGATAGTCTCGTGTCACATGACGTGGTTTTAAATGTTCAAGTTTTAATTATCACCGTACTGTAGAGTTGCACTGTGTGGTCAAATTGAATAAAAAAGTGCAATAATTTAACCACTTTGGGGTCAATTTCTATGTAAACAATATTTAATAATAATTCCAGAATTTTTAAGCATTTTTCCTGAAATTAATCATACTGCATGAAATCAAGTCAAAATCTCAACTCAATCTGGACTTTTTGAATTGGAATCTAATCTATTCGGGAAGTCCACAACGATAAGCAGCCCATGCCATTAATATAATATTAATTCAAATCTTTGGAAGATGTAACACCAGTACCATCGCCTTGAATTGCTTTGTTGTGTTGGGGAAAACAGGCTGCTAATACCCCTCGTCCTTGTGTGTTTGGACACTTAACGTGCAGCAACGCTCAATCTGGAAATTTCATCATGCACTCGCCTCATTCTCTCGCTCGTCTGCTGCGTCTGTGAGTGATGAAACCAACACCTGGACGCCGTGTCCGATCATCAGCGAGACCATCAAAGAGAGACAAACAACAGCAGGCACATCTTCTGTAGCCAGCGGATGTTGACGTGCTCGATGCTCCTCCGTTTTAAAAAGACAAAACCTGCATGTGTATGTTTCTGGTTTATATCCTGATGGCAGGTTTTGATCCGTATCTGTAGTTTCTCATTGATTTTCATGCTCTGGCACTGCAAAACCTTTGAAATTTTTTGGGGGTGAATTTATTTAAAGAGCCTGTATAAAGCCTGATAAAATCTCTCCCTTCTGACGTCGTCTCCCAAACGAATCTGAGTGATTAAAAAAAAAATATATAAAATCTGCTCTGAGACACCCGTGCACACTCCTACTGGTTTATATGCTTTTCAAATGCCTTTTGATACTTTAGTAAAAGTATTAAAGTATATGACATTTTCAGTACTAAGGTCATTTTATCAAGTGATTCAACTTCTGCCAAAGTCATTTTCTGGTATCCCCATTAGGTACTTTATACAAGACAAGAAATTCCGTTAAATATCTTAATTTTTTGTTTATTTTTATCTTTTCCTCACATGAGCGTGGCCCCCTCATGACCAGTTTGAGTTTTGGATACGTCTTCATCATCTCTAAAGAGATGTTCCTTGTATGAGAATCTGTTAACCTTACACAAAAGAAAAAAAGAGAGAGGGAGAGAGAGGGAGAGAGAGGGAGAGAGAGGGAGAGAGAGGGAGACCTCTACATCATGACAGCTCAATCATTTGATAACTGCTGTCATGGCCAGAGGGCGACAGTAAAACACAAACCAAGGACGGTACAGCTTCAGAAATAAAAAAAACCTCCACACTCAGCACTAAAAAAAAAACAAAACACAATTGCTGGCTACTCAAAAAAAAAAAAAATCCAAGAAAACTGCAAATATAAAGAGTTCAACATTTAAATGATCTTGAACCAGGGAAATATAAAACTTTAATGCCAGCCGGAGTTTCTAATTAATAATTACACTGCCGAGGTTTGTTTTGTGTGGTGTGATGTTTTTCAAAGAGTCCGTCGCGGCGCCTCTGATCCGGGTTTCTCAAAAGACCACCGATTCTGATCAAACATGTTTTGAATTTGATCGCCGCGCACACTGTAGTGTGTGGGAGTCGCTGGTTGAATGTTACAATGCTGCCCTCAACGGCCAATTATAACCTGGCCCGCTGCCAACATGTAATTGATTCATAACATTCCTTGCAGCGATAAACGCAAATAATGATCCCTTCATCAATTGTTCAAGCTCAGGGATCTTGTACACACATGCACACACACCTACACAACAGCAGTTATCCTGCTCAAACACCAATGTTCTACACCTCCACTTCATTTTGTACAATCCATGAAGAACCATGTTTCTGCTGCATTGGCTTTGTCCTAATCTTTTCTTCTTTGTAATTCTTATTTTTCATATTTTTTCCACTGCTGTGCATGTTGGTACGCACGCTCAAAAATTCTTGGCTCGTACAATTTTTTTTATTGCAGGATAAAGTGAGATTAGGTGAGATCTAAAGGGTACCGAGTTTTAGGAAAGGCCTCAATATGTGAACAAAAGTGTGCAAGCTTGAACGAATGAAGGAGATTTGGTGAAAACATTACAGTACTTTCTTCCACTTTCTTCCAATGAGAGTTGCGTCTGTGTTACTGGAAAACCGAGATTCGACACAGAGAGATCGTTTCCCTTTGAATTTGAACAACAAAAGGGAGTATAATCCTTAACTTTCAAAGAAAATAATGACAAAAAACATTTGATTGCATGATTGTGTCTGTAGAGTTCGGTCATCGCTGTAATGCAGCAGTAACAGGACGCTGGTTAAAAACAACAGTATTTTATCCTGTTTGACTTGAAGAGTGGTTTTAATTTGCAGTTTTTAACACTGTTTTCTTTTTAGAAATACAAACCTGTCTGCTTCCGAATTGCTTGCGGTATTATCCGCTTTCTTTCATTGTTGTTGTAGGTGTGGAGTTCATCAAGGTTTCAATCTGGGCCCGCTTTTGTTTTTATTATTATTGAGTATGACTTATTTACATAGTGCCATATTTAACTTTTAATTCAGTCCTTTAATTAAAGTCTGGCTTGTATTGAATTTCCATCTATTTATTGATCACTATATTCATATTTATATTGTTTTACAGAAGTTTTCTTTTTTATATAAATATGATTTCTATCTACATCTATGTTTAAGTCTGTTTATTATAGTAATTGTACTGTTAAATGTGATTACATTTATATTTACACGTGCCTCTAGTGTTACCTAATTTGCAAACTGTCTCTTTTTTTGTGATGTTTTTGTGTTTTCTATTCTGAAAGATTTCTTCTTGCATTTGAATTTGTGAATTGATGAGTTTTAATGTTAAGATACATTTTATAACCATGAAAAAAGTGGTACACAAACAAAGTTTGACCAATTTACCTCAGTGTTGAAAAGTAGTCGACCAAAGAGTTGCCGCGCCTCATCCAGACCTCCCTCCAAATACACGGCACCTGCGGGGGGAAAAACAAACAAAAAAACAGGTGAAAACGAGTTCAACTGGATACATAAAAAGATAAAATCAATATAATTAAGTTTAATCAGGGAGAGTGTGTGTGTTTGTGGGGGGGGGGGGTATTTGCAGGAAATTGTGCAGGATAATGTCTGTAACATGTCAAACTTTAAATTAGAAAACCACACACATTTAAGGCAACGGTGAAAAGTCATGGTTAAAAATTCTAGCAATGCAGAGCCAATTCCAGACATCTCTCTTAATGGAAAACTTAAAATTAATTGAACTCGGCAATGAGTTATAATTGCTTTATTAAAAAGTAGGAGTGCATTTTTATTGCTTTTTTGGCGAGAATGACCTCAGGGTTTTCCCCGAGTAGATTCACCTCCCTCTCGTCGGGGGGAGGAGGAGGAACGCTAAGATGGAAGTGGCCAAGGTCATGTAAACATCAAATTGAGGAATGAGTCACATGCATACGCTACTACATACATATACTGACAAAGAGAGGAGCAGCTTCACATTGGAAAGCCTCTCATGCATAGAGGAAACAAAAGCACAGTGTCCTCTTTGTCACTCGCCTACACACTCTGGTAAGAACGTATGAGTGCGTCAACAAATACAAACACACCACACAAAGACAAGGGACAAAGAAAGAAATCTGTGTCCGCACATTCTATATTTCTATAGGTTGTCGGAGAGTTTTCCCGGGAAGTTGGGTCTGAACAATTTATGAGCCACGGTTCAGTAAACAGTTTGGAGAACATCGAAGACAACATCGGGCAAATGTGACGGGAAAAGTTCATTGAGAACCTTTATAGGCGACAAAACACTCTTTGTAAA
Organism: Solea senegalensis; assembly: GCF_019176455.1. Taxonomy (NCBI): domain Eukaryota; kingdom Metazoa; phylum Chordata; class Actinopteri; order Pleuronectiformes; family Soleidae; genus Solea; species Solea senegalensis. The sequence goes on along the minus strand of NC_058021.1, from coordinate 34,705,574 downwards.
CTATGTGGAGACAAACATTTGGAGGGTCACCCAGAAAACCACAAATCATTTGGGATTTTAAATAAAAATATACCAATTAATGTGCTGAAGACAAAATGATATAATACAAACAATATGATGATAGTTTGTTGATCACAGATGTAGGACTTGATTCTTGGAGGAAATAATGGACAGATTCATTGAAAGTAGCAGCATCAATCATTGGCCATCAACTGCCCTGCATTCTGAAATTCTCTCTCTCTCTCTCTATATATATATATATATATATCACGGTGCCTTTAAGCTGCGTACCAGTTCGAACCATCACACTTAGGGCGGCTCATTCAATTTGGAAAGCAATAACCACCTGGCAAATTGGGTATACAATCGTGCAGCAGTTTTTATTATGTGCATAAATGAGGCGGTGGAAATGGGGCGCGGAGCGGCTGCAGAGTCTAAACGCGTGCACCGCTTTCATGGACGACATCAAAAACATATGAGGGATTCATCATCTGCGGCGGGAACTGTTTTCAGATGGCTAACAGGCCATTTACACACACATGCACAGACACACAATGAAGATGTGGCGCGACATAACCGAAACCCATAAAGAAACACAAACAAAACCGCCTCGCACAAAGACAAAGGTCCTTTACTTCTAAACAGGGAAATTACAAGCAGCCATTGCCCAAATGTTCGTGAAATTTGATTAAGTCTGACACAACTTTGTCGAAACCCAGCAGCCACTTGGCCACAGAGGAGAAAACACACTCATTTAAAGGGCTCTTTCCTTTTTAAACCTTGAGTTAAATAATAAAAGAGTGAAATTGGCTGATGTATTAAAAATCTATATTCTTTTAACAAGCATTGCTTGTTTTGAAAAGACATTTTTTGAGGCCACTCACATCTAAGCAGTTAGGTCCTGGAATCCACATCAACAATTGAGCCAAATTTGACAAAAAGAGGGGTTGGTGGAATCACAAAGATCTTTGACTACCACATTTTTATGAGGCCAAACTTGAGTCCAAGTGAACTTTTGTACCAAATTCTAAAAGGATTTTCAGGCGTCGTTCCTGATTTATCAGAAACGTGGTTAGGGTTTCTGGGGACATGGTTACCTGAACCACCAATATCTAACTGATTCATTCTTGAATCAAAGTGAAAGTGAAGTTTTTCTTAAAATGTCCTTAAGATATCATATTCAAAGAGGCATATTCAAAAAGGGTCCCTCAAAAGATTCTTTATGTATGTAGTACAAAAAGAACGATTTTTGAGGAGATGATGACCACGACCACCAATATCTATCCAGTTGTACCTTGAATCCAAGTGCTAATTTGTGCCAGATGTGAAAGGATTCGGTCCCAGTCTCCTTGAGACATTACGTTCACGAGCTCTGACAACCATCTTTGTCTCATAGAGATTGTTTGTGCCGAATTCCCTCGAGGCGTTCTTGAGATATTGCGTTACCAAGAATGGGACACAGACAGATGATTGGACAACCCGAGTCTATGCCCACAGCTGTCACTGATGCCACAGCGATAAACCAGTACCCATAAATCTAGATCTTCCTGAAGTCCATATACCCAGCACGCGACTGCAGATGTGTATCAGTGAGCGAGGCCTCTGTAATCATGACCTGATGAGGCGAGTGTCTCACTGTGGTTGACCACAAGCTGCTCTCTCTCTGGAGAAGGGGTTGAGGATTTTCACAGGAAGCAGCAGTGCTGAGATTTGTGGTTTTTAACCATAATGTTGACTTGGGTTCAATGACAGTGCTACACAGCAGATGTTTCCTCTGAAGACCAGCTGTGGGAGGATAAGAACTCCCTCAAAGGACTGAGTTTCCTATGTATTTCATGCCCAACTCATAACGCGTTCATGTTATGATGCTAGTGGGGAGGGGGTGTGGCCTGGAGGTGGTATTCTTCATGTTTAGATGACACAGCAAATTTTGTAAAGTTCCCCAAACGGAGGCCTGGAAGTCGTTAAAACTCAAAAAGTTTTTGGTTCTTATTACTTGTAAGGAAACTTCTTCTTTTTTTTTTTTCAAAGAGGAAGGAGGTGGTAGGGGGAGCAACACAAGCAAGGAGAAAACCAGGAGAAGCCTCCAGGGATTTTAAAACGGTATTAAAAATCACAAAGCAGCACCTTTGGTGTCAATCAAAGGGGCCTATCGATGAAGAAACCAAGATATGCAGTTAATTCTAGCAAGAAAACTCCTGACAAGGAGGCTGTCCGTGCAAAAAGTGTGCCCCAAAGCGATTCAATCAATCGCACAACTTGCTGCAATCATTAAACAGAGATGTATGCTTCACAGTCCGCTCCCCAACGGCACGCTGGCGTACTGAATGCACACAGTGGACGTCCAACCGACTCAGCAAACAGGTACATGCTATCATCCCTGTGCAACTCATACTGCGGCACAATCATCAACATCCAAGCTCATACAAATCCTTGTAAGAGGAACTCCTTATTATGGCTTTTTTAGCTGGAGGTCTTCACTTACAGCTCCTTAATGTCCAATTTGTAAATTATTTAGTATTGGGAGAAAAGGTTCAGAACATCAGGTAACCTATATATATATATGTATATATATATATATATATATACATAACTAAAATGCAATTTTAAGGCATTTTTGGGGAAGGGCTTTTCTGCCTTTAATAGACAAGGAAATGTAGGGCAAAGTACATAGCAAATGGGCCGTCCAGTCCACTGGGATCTGAACCTAAGACCAGCTGTTCTGGACATATTTTTCTTACCATTTTTTCCATCAGGTCACCTTTAATGCTCTTTATATTGCTCTTTACAATGCTTACATTGAATGTACAGTGTTTTCCCCTACTTTTATAGCTTCCCCCCCATCGATGAGATCAAGTGCCAAACAAGAGAAAGTCTATTATTAAAGGCATTTATGTATGTGCATTTGTTCGAGTTCAGCCAAGTGTGGGTGTCTGTGATGTTTTGTCAGATATAACCATTACTGGAAAAGCAAAGAAATAAACAGTAGAGTCGAGCCGAGCCATGCTAGAACTACGTAATAGAAAAGCCCCATAAGAAGAGCAACATCTGCTTGGTATACGAAGAACACCGTAGTTCTCTGGCGCACTTTTAAGCGTAAGAGTCCTTTTCCATTTTTGTATACAATTGGCAGTCTCACCACTTAAGTTTCTTAAAAGTTGAACTTGAAATATGACTCCTTTTGATTCCGTATCACTCAAAACTCAAAAACAACAAATAATTGTAGTTCAACAAAAAAGCGCCCGACAAACAGGTGAAACCTCGAGATTCACTGGAGCTGGGCCTTTTACTAAATCTGAGCTGCCGCCCCAAAACTGATAAATAAATAATAAAAACCACAGCAAAGTCAGAGAAAACACAGAGAACAAACTTTAACAAAGTTGTCTACCCAGCACTGTGCAGAGAATATCAGTCACAGACAGAGAAAACCCGCCACTAATGAATCTCCACATCTGTCACCAGTCTAATTCAGACAGCCACGCCGACTGTACACTGTTATGTTTAGGAATAGAATTCCAATGTCTGTGGGCTTTCAGTGTCCAATAAAAAGCCAGAGTCAGGGGCATATGAAACACCAGTGGCTGACAGTCACATTAATAACCTAGAATGAATTATTCAAAAACGCTCAGGCTCTAATCCATCAAATAATATATTAAGCTGCTCCCTCTCAGCTCAGTGGGAGCTGAAGCAGCAGACGGACACAGAGAGCAACATATTAAAATGGAAGAGAGAAAAAAATAAATAAATAAACAGAACCTAAACATGAAAATAGAATTTCCACCACAGCAGATGCAAAGGAAGGTTGAATGCACTGTCACATCAAACATCCTACTTTCCAAATGTTCGCCTGGGAGCAGACGCTGAGGAGGAGGAAACAAAAGAAATAATAACTAGTGCTGCATGTAGCAGTGACCGCGAGCTCACTGCTGGACACATAAAAGCCCAAACAGTTCCTGTGTCCACTAACCTTATTGACATAATGGTACAATTCATTTGCATTTAGAACTTCACTAAGCACTGGCTGTAAAAAACAACAATTATAATAATAATGTAAATAAAAGCAGTCATGTTTGGGCTGTTTAAGTTTTCAATTTGGGAGAACAGTATTTGCTACACATTTGGAGAACTGTTACTTTGAACTGACTCAGCACTAGGACTGTAAAGTCCTGGTCGACTTATGAGTCGATATGTTCTGGTTCGATTCTGATAAGTCGACTTTTTGTACAGTCTATGGTTAATTTGATTTCATCTGGAGGAATGTACCAAGTGCTACTGGGGGTGTTTTCAGAGCACCCCTGTTGTTTTCAGTATTTTGGATTAGCCCAACCCACAGGAGACAGAAAGATTTAAGAACGTCCGGTGGTTTTATTTCATTTTAGGCAACAGTCAGTCCTCCTCCAACATCCATATCAAAGACATCGGCAGTGTGGCAGCATTTTACAGAAATAGATGGCGATAAAATGCAAAAGTTTGCCAGCAACAGTTTGCATATCACAGCTCGACTACAAACATGGCATATCATAAAAAAAAGGTAAGCTGACTTGTCTTCGTTATATTGCTTCGTCTCTTTTGAATACATGATCATATGATCATATCGCAATTGGCATATTTCAATGTTTTAGTCTAATAATTGATTTGCTTAATAACTGCAAGTGCACTCGCCCGCAACAGCGGCAGTGATCTATTTGTGTCTCAGCCGCAAAGTTGAGCTCCTATGTTCAGTCTCGCATGTTCAGGACATGCACAAAGACAGATAATCTAAATATTCCTCAACAGTTGATATTGCGCTGATATCAACATAGTATAGTATAGTAAATAATATATTTTCGGAAATCATGCGCTATGATATAGCACGGATGCAGGTGATGTAAAACGCTTTCAGAGCCGTCATGTTATAAGAATAACTGCTGGAATAAAATCAAAATGTACAAGTGCAGAACAAATTGGGTTTGTGGTACAAATCAATCGGATCGTGACACATACGTAAACTGAACATGGTGCAACCGGGTGTCAGGGTCCGACTTCCAGGGGGCACTGTTGAGCTATTTTGCAACACAAGTGAGTAACAGAAAAATATGATAATAGCTCAACGGTGCCCCCTTACATCTGGCACCTGTTGTATCATGTATCATGTATGAGGAGTATGTCTACCGAATATGGCAAAGCGAGGTTGCTGAAGCTGACACATTTCTGGCATTTCTGAATGTTGGACAAAGTTTTTCCCTGAGTTTTTGTCCGTAACAAACCTGACCGCTTTGGGTGAAGGAGGAAAAAAAAACTCCACTCCACCACTGCTGCGACTAACAAAGGAAGCAGCACTTGTTCAGTGAATGTATTGTGTACAAATCTGATATTCAGCAAGTGAGAGATAATCCTTTCTTTTTTGTTCTTTTAACAAGGAGAGCTTAGAGAAGAGAGCCCTCACAAAGGTTCACCATCTGTATCCCTGATGGCTGCTGGCAGCATATAATCCACCCATCAACTGTACAGAGAAATTAAGAGCCACACATAGAAAAAAAAAACGTTCTTTTCAAACAGTTGGGAAGGAGGGAAGCGACGTGGCTTATCAGTGAAGAGGCAACAGGCACACTGAGTTTCTTATGAATAAGCAGTGGAGTGAGAGGTTTTTAAAGTGGGAAAAAAGTAGAGTGGGTGAGGTGAGAGAAGAGAGAAAAGGGGGTGAGACCGTAGAGTAGGGGAGGAGTGCAGGCCAAAAGAGCCCAAAATGAGAATGGCCCACTCCGGCAGAAGTTAATGACGGAGGATCAGAAAAGCAAGATTTCCATTCAACACTTTGAATTATTCAGGGTTGCAGGGCATCCATTTGCATTGCAGATGCCCTTGCCTTCCATTCCTCCACTCTCTCTCTCTCCGTCTCGAGCCGCAGCCCCGGGGGCGAGCAGATAGACACATTTTCATCTGCTGCGTGAAGAGAAAAGCTCTGCACATGCAAAGCGGGAGATTATCTGCCATTTCCGACGCGGCACCAGGTTCAACGGTCACCGCACAGCGGAGAAACAAATAAAACAAAGGTCAGAAAACATGCATGGTAAGCCGTTAAAGCGATCTGCAGAGGCCGCAGAAATATTACGAGCGGGTCACATCCCGGCGCGGCTCTGACGGGGCAAACGGATGATTTGAATTCGCCGTGCGTGCAAAGCACAAGGGAAGAAGAAAGGCAAGCGACAACAAGACAGCAACGCTTAACGTGTAGTCTGGTGCTTTTTTGGGGGGAGGAAAGTGGCAGTTTGACGTCTCTGTCAAGAGAGAAAAGCGAGGGTAGAGGAGAAGATGACAGCGTTCGCGTGACCCCCCGGTATCTCCCTGAGGCACGTGCGAGTTTGTTGTTTACGAGTGACAGGATGACTCATCATCTCTCACCTTAACAACACCCAAAGTCTTGATCAGAAGCGGGAGAGGTGGGGAGCGGGAAGAAAGAGAGAGAGGGAGTCCGACAGCGTTTTAAAAAGACGGCGTTTGAGTTGTGAAAAACTGAAATAAAGATGACAAAAACCTCTCTGTGTAAAAAGAGACACATCACATCAGTCATCGGGCAATCTCAAGTGACTTTTTTCTTTTTTTGATCACTGCGTACGTACGTGTGCATGCTGTGCCCCCTAAAGCGTGTGATATTTTTGAGTTACCAATGCAAACCCCTTCACCACGGGGTGCACTCTCTGACAGCAGTTTTCTCACAGGTTCCCTTATCGCAAAAATCCCTGTTTATTCATCACGTTTTAAAAAGACATTCTTGAGGTTCTGTGAAGTGTCGGACACACAGTCAGCGTGACAGAGGCCCGCAATCAGTGACAACATGGCTGCCGGCAGGGATTTTAGCCACTTAACAAAAGCCACACATAATAAAATCTTTTAATTTTTGAGTCTACGCCATTTGGATAACATGTTCATCACGTCAATGTATGCTAGTATATTCACTCAGGAAACAGACGTTTGTAATTCGTTCTCTCCCCTGTACCAAAGTCCAAAGAGAAAATCAGTGATTTTAGTCCACAGGGACACAGGAGCTGCTGGTCTACTGCTGCCTCGTGTGGTTAGTTTGTGTCACTGAGGTAAATCTGAAGGATTTTTAATGCTGTAGTGTCAAAAATGACTCACTTGAACTTACTGATAGTGGCAGCAGTGGATGAACAACCCCCGTGTGCTGTGATAAAATCGGTGATTTTCTCTATGGGATTTGGTAAGGGGGAGTGAGCGGTTCACAAAATGACAGTTACACCGCTTTCAGTGAGAGCGAGCCACCGTCTCTCAGTCACACTCTGACCGGGTATCATTACCTCATCCAACCTCACCTCAAAAAATCTGAACTACCCCTTCAAGCTGAAATCTCAGACAGGAGAGAGAGAGAGAGAAGAGGAAGAAATGAAGAGAGGCAGCCAGTGTCGTGGCCCTGCCACCTTCCTCGGATGAGTGCAGTGACGAGCCACGGGACAGAATAGATTATGACTTCATCTGTGCCGATAATGAACCCGTAACAAGTACAGGGGCCCCCGGGGGCTGATAGAGGGCCATGGTGCCAGTCAGCACTTTCACCCCCCTGCCGTTCTTAGCTCACTGCTGGATTCTGGTGCAGGCAGAGGGAAGGAGGGAAAGATTTCTTTAACACCACCCTCTTTCTGTATCTTCCTGTGCAATCAAGATGGCGATAAGAAGCAGGAAAGCTGACGACTCTGAAGCTCTCGCTCCGGGAGCGAGGCTTAGCATGGTGCTGCCTGTGGGTTTCGTGAGTGGAGAGAGGAGAAGGAGATCTTTCCCAACACCACCACCACTGCTGCTGAGAGATGTGTTTGTGGTTTTTCCAGTGCTGGGTCCTAATCACTGCACAAAGTCTATCACTGAACTGTTATCAAGATTTATAGCGAGCTTGTGTATGCGTCTGGTGTGGGTAAAGGAGAGCAAGACTCTGGGGGACTGCCTCCACGGCCAGAGGTCAAACCACCATCTCCTGAGATCAATATAGCAGCGTAATGTCTCCAACGGGAATTCCACTGCAGCTGTTTACACACTTTAACACTTGAAAAACCTGAGCTAAACTATTAAATGATTCACTTTTATTCAAAGCACATGGGGTTTTAGCAGGCAAATTCTACACATTTATGCACAAAAGCATCTCAGATTAAGTGTGCGCGTGCTGCTGCAAAAGTCCACTTCACTGAAACGGGAGCATTAAAGCTGCAGCTATCTTTTGTGGTACTACTAAGAGTGCGAGGGATAGTATTTGTTTTCAGACTATGTAAATCAGACCTTTTTAGGAACACATTTACATATTTAGTCCACTTAAAATGTATTCCACTTCCTATTCTGCTTGTTGCGGGGGAAACTCACCGATAAGAGCTTCAAAGCAGTTGGCCATGGCGTGGCGTAGGTCCGACTCCCGGCACAGATCCGGTCCGTGAGCGTAGAGCATGAAGCGGTCCAACTCTAGTTTCTGTAAAAGACGAGACACAACACACGTGTCAGCGATGCGACCACTACTGTCACCACAGTAACAGCTACTGGAGTCCTAGGATGCTAGCAGGTAGCCTGCTAATGTTTGATGCTTTAGCATGTAAGGACTACGATTAGCTAGATGACTGAGAACCTTTACAGAAATATTTGATGTTAGCAACTAGCATCAAAACACCAAATGTCACAGAATCTACAGCTTGCATCTATAGTAGCTGTAAGCTAGCTGAGAGGTCTCTTCACAAGAAAGACATCAAAATAAAAAAATAAACAAGTTTTAGAAATTGCTAATGGATGCTGGAAGCTAGTGCTAAACCAGTGCTTTGGCTACCAGCCACAGTAGCTTTTAGCATCTAAAGTAGCTTCAAGCTGCTGTGGGGTATCTTACAAGAGGCAAAAAAATAACACTTTAAAGCCCTCTTGACGTCATAGGTTGTGATGCTTACTTGTTTGCCAGATACAGTCACTAAAGAAAGGCTTGATACATGGATGTTAGGATGCAGCTAGCTGCTAATGTTGGGTGTAAACAGCTAGCACCTATACACAGCAGCTACAGTAGCTGTTAGCTAGCTGCAAGGTGTTTTCACAGGAAGTTTGTGAAAATTAAAAATAAAATTAGCACCATTTTGCAAATCTAGTATAAACTCAAGTTGTGCTGTGCAAAATCTTTTTAAAAAATAAAGCACAGTAAAATTGTTCTAAAACCAATTAGTTGTTTGGTCTGTAATATGTCAGAAAAAAACAAAAAAAAAACACTCAAAATGTTGTTATCAATGAATTGTTGCAGCCCAACTACATATCCACTTTAAAAAGTAATACTTTTAATTCTTTGGCTCTGCACATCTTCATAGACTCTGTAGGGGAAAAGAGCAAAAAAAAAAAAAAACTCAGGGGAAATAAGAAAGATTGAGTGACCTTTTTGGAAAAGGTTCTACTTCATGGCACTGACAGATGTGCCCATGTGTTGTCCAGCTGTGGCTTGATGCAATAAGCCTGGCACACATACACACATACATGCATGTACAAAATTACACTGGCACACACACTAGATAATCCCAAGATAAAGTGTGGAATTTTTCAGGGGTTGACCTTCAGTCTCTATGAAACTTAGTGAAGCTCTGTCACTGTAGAGACACTCCAAAATTACTTAAATTGGAACAATGTTCACTGATTTATTAGGTGTTCATAACACTCGCTGAGAAAATAAGCAAATATCATCAGCAAAGTGGATAACATTCAACGACACAGACACTTGTGTTGCTGAATAAAATCTTCTAATCGAATGAGTCGTTGATTAAGAAGCTTGAGACGCTCTAAAAACTAAAAGTGACCAAATAATTACCCAAAAAGTGTGATAGTTTGAAGGGCTAATGTAAGTTAAAAGGATGTGGTTCTTTGTGAATTAATAAATGTGTATATTCAATAGAGATTGAGGTAAAGTATGTTCATAGAAAGGTCCTAGTTTTACAATTTGGCTTTTTATTTAAATTTAACTTTCTATCCATACTATTACATTCTGTACTTGGCTCTACTGTGATTTTTGTGACTTAGTGGCTGCTAAACCCATAATTTCTTGTCGCAATTCCTAATGTAAATTTTGCCAGGAACTTGACACAAACAGAATAGAACAGAACCATAGTCATTGTGCTGGAAACACAGTCTAAGTCCGTACATGAGAACCTTACTTGAGAATACCATGGGTTTGGACACATTTTGTGAGATGATAGTCAAGTTTTGGTTGGAGTCAGACATGTTGGCTAGGCTAGTCTATTAAATATGAGGCTCCAATTACTTAATCTGTTGGAATTTATTTTGACTAAATCCTGTCTGGTCAAAAACATGTTAATTAAGACAATTGTTTTTGCACACATAGCTAGAACTGTTGCAATGAAACCATGTCAGCTGGGATTGGTTCCAGCAGCCTTGTGACCCTCACGTGGAGGACAAAGCAGAGGATGATGAATGAATGGGTCAAGTACAAAGTCTGGAAAAGGTTAGCCTGCATGGGAGGACATGACTGCTCTGGTTAGGTCACATTTGAGTTGGGTTTAATTGGTATTCACTTAAGATTGAGCAAGTTAAACAGATTTGAAAATAAGTTAGAAAAAACCTGCATGTGAAACTAGTTATAACCATTAAAGCAGAAGAACATGTAAAGATGTAAACACCGAAATAACACTAGTAATAACGTGGTGAATTGAATGAAAATCAGAGTCTGATGTGCAGAACTGTGGGTCAGTCAAACTTTTTTCCCAGAGCCAAGTCAAAAATAGCCAATCTAGACTTCACTGCCAGCACACAACAAATGATTAGTCACCAAAAAAACAGTCAGGGTGCCATTTAATTATGGCGGCTAACTGTTGGTGGTATCCCACCTCCCGTGATTGCACACACACACACACACACAAATTAAAATCACAATTCATAAATACTCCAACTCAGAGGGAAGCCGTTCTGACTTTTTTTTAAGCTTTCCAAGTGAAGTGCTGGATTGTGCCCGTTGCTCACTGAAGATATTTTTTGAAAGATAATTGCGAGTGTTCTTGAGCAGAAGGCTTTAGAGGAGCCTGGTAAACAACTTGGCAATGTTGGAACACTGTATCACACTCACTTTAGCGCGAGCGGCAAATTGAAACAGGCCAAACTGCTACACGGCACTAATGCAGATTCGGGCGGCTGCATCTTTGTATTCAGCGGGGAGCAACATGAAAGATTGAAGTTTTTAATTGCTTCCCTTCACATCACAGAGCGATTATTGTTGTGTTTCTTTTACAAACGTGCCAGTGAGTGCGGGCTTGGCTCGACGACGCTGCCAGCGAGGGAGAGGCGGAATGGGAAGTAAGTGATAACAGGAAGTGGAGAGTGTTTCAGGGAGACCTCTAGGGGCCCACTGGGACCCCGGCTGCACTAGTCTGGTCCTCCAAAACAACAACCTTTTATCTCCAATTATGAACCTGAGAGGATAAAAAAAAAGTTTGGAATAGCAGCAAGCAACAAAATTACACATTTCCCCAGTGCCCCCTTAGAGTGAAGCTCAGTCATAACTGCAGGACGGAAAACAATAACACCATCTCCTACATGGTCTCCTGTCAGCTCACAGACCTTTCAACTGTCTTGACCCGCAAGAGGGAGGAGACTTGTTATGAGGAGCATGAGGAGGGGAGCTTACCTTAGCGAGCATGGCTAGGTGCTGGTTCTGCACGATGGCTGTTCTGTACGTGGCCAGGCCGCCCTCCTCTAAGCTGGGGAAAAGGTAGTAGAGGTGAACACTGTGGACAGAAGAAAGAGGAATTGAAATTTTTCAGTATCACAAAAGGAAAATATGATAAATTCTATATTAGCGTAACTGCACACTCATATTTGCCACATTATCCTTTCACCAGACACCCATTTCCAACGAGTAAAATCATGTTTTTGTCACTTTGTAAACCAATCCCTCCCCTGCACCAAACTCCATGGAAAAAATCAGCAATTTTAAACAATGTCATACAGGAGTCATTGATCAACTTCTACTGCTATCAGTAGGTTAATTTGTGTATATTTTGTGACTCCTGCATTTGAAAAACCTTTGTTGACATTTCCCTGAGTGACACAAACCTACCAAACAAGTGGCGGTAGACCACCACCTCCTGTGTCATACTTAAAATCAGGAAGCTTAAAGAATTCACAATTTAAGAAGGGGAAAAAGCTGTACAATGGTGAGATACAGTGGAAAGCATATTCTTAAATGAGCATACACTTAAACTGGTGTAGCACAGGGAGCGTACACAGTCACCTGTATTTCACACTGCCCCACTTCAAAAAGAAACTCTGAAATACTGTACACCTTTCATTTATTATCTGAAAATCTGGCCGTCAAAATAAGGACAATCATGTGTCTTTGTGCCACACCATCCATTTACCAATATTTTTGACCAATTTGTTCATTTCGAGGTGTTTCAGGTCCACATTTTGGAACCCAGAAATGGCCTCTGACGGTTCAGTGGTTCCACAGCTGGGTTCCGGGAGAGCAGGTTCCATTTTCATTACGGTCCAGCATCTCCCTAACTGCGGCATGTCATTTGATTTCATTTGAATTAAAAGAGGCCATTTAATTCAGTCATTTCTAATCAATGTGAGAAGGGAAAGCAGGTGGCATTTGTTTTCCCCCAAATTCACCAGAGGTTCTGTTTGTCAGGGAATTGTGATCTAAGTGTGAAAACAAAGCACTTGGAATTAACAAAAATCCACTTAGTGTAAAAATAATTATAGCGTATACCAATTTAGCATTCATAACGATATTTTGATCTCTCATCAGCTTCTCAAACGTGAACATGTCCTCACGTCTTTGCTCCGCGTGCCACAGAAATCATTAAAACTGAATCATTTTGGGTTTGTGGACAGAGTGAGACGTTGGAGAACATTGCTATTGCGATGTTTGGGGAAACACAGATCCAACATTTTTCAACATTTTCTTGACTTAATAAGTACTTTAAAAATCAAAGCAGATGAATCGCTAATGGGAACAATCCTTAGTTGAAGCCCTACACATAAACATAAATGACTCTTTACTTTAAACTACGAATACTGCAAGCGGAATCATTTTTTCTTTTTTCATCTTTTGTCGACTCCTATAAAAAAAATAAAAGAAAAAGGAAATCATCCTGTGACTGCTCATGTTGACCACCAACTCCTGTCCGTCTCTTTTTTGGGGTATCCCAGTTCAGCTCCGGCTTTTCCTCATATTGATATTTAGATTTAGTACTCAATATGTCCTCACTCCTTTGCGCCGCATGTCAAAGAAATCATTAAAACTGAATCATTTTGGGTTTGTGGACAGAGTGAGACACTGGAGAACATCGTTTAGGAAACACAGATCCAACATTTTTTTTCACGTTTCTGGACCTAATAATCATCAAGGCAGATGAATCACTAATGAAAATAAGCTCACTTTTTACTTTGGGCTACCAATACTACTGGAATCATTTCTTTTTTATTTTATCTTTTCTCATTCTATAAATAAAAAAAGAGAAAAGGAAAAGGCATCCTGTGACCGCTCCTCATGTTGAACACTAACTCCCTGTGCGGGGAGCAGAGACACAGATTGCCTCTGAGGGTCGGTGTGCAGAGGCCCAGTGCGAGGCAGTCGGCTGGCTCCGCTGTACCCATTTAACTGGACAAGAGCCTGATAAATAATTCAAAAAGGGCCAGAGCGCAGGCCGAGCATGTCTCACCCCGACGCTAACAATCAAAGAGGGGAAGGGCAGGGAGGAAGAGAGGTGGAAAACACGAGACCCGGAGAAACAGGCTAACTGTCCTTTTCACAGCCATGCGCCCAGAGAACAGATGTGAGGCAGTGTCCTGTGTGTACCAGCGTGTCGCTTCCTATTAAGGTTTAATCCTGCTCGTGAATGCTCACTGTTGTGGAAGTGTTAGCATCGATGGGTACAAATTACATTTTGGGAGAAGTTATGCTTGTTCCCTTCTTTTCTTTTTTTTCTACCCTTCCCCAACCTGTGTGAGAGGAATGTGTTCTAAAACAAACCTGCGCACAACACAGTGTTTTCCAATCTGGGGGTGTTTCAAGAGACTTCAGGGGCCCCGAGGCAAAAAAGGGACCAGTGGAGTAGATGCTGAGCCAAACACAGACACGCTAAGGGCGATGGAGCTTGTTAAGAGCAGTAGATTTTTCAGCTGCATCCGAATTTATAAAGCCGCACGTGACCCCCACTCAAAATGAGCCGAGTTATTAGCAAATCGCTACGAGCGCCGACTCATTTAAAGAGGTTTGCAGACGCCTAATGAGGGCATCACAGACACTCGTGTGACTCCACTTACCTCGGAAAATTAAGAGTCAGAGGTATGAATGTCGTTATGTCGCAAGTTAAGTTCGCGCCAATGTCAGCAGAGCTTCAGGAGTTGGATTAAGGTAGCTAGGTTTGCTAATTAGCGAGCTAAGCTGATAGTACTGAGTGCATGACTTATTGGGACACACAAAAAAAGAGAAGACAGAAGTGTTAAAAACAGTCAAAAGTCTGGCTCTCAGCAGCCGTCTTAAGTTTGAACACAACTTCAGGAAAACTTCCTACTAGTAACTTGGAAATGAAGAGTTTTTGATGTATCTTGGACTCTAGGGAATACATAAAACATGTTTTGGTAAACTGTTCCTGGATTCAGGTAAGATACCTCATTTCGCTGGGCTAGCATCACTTGCCGTCTCGCTGCCATTTCTCACCTGTGAGCCACAGATGTTGCCCCTCACCCTCAGCAGCTGCCAGTAGGCGGTTTCCCCGTGCTTTTCAGTGACGACGCTTGGCTAAATGTGCTAGTTTGCCTGTCGAGGAGGAGGAGATGGGACACTGCCAGACACGGCTCCTCACTTGCGGATGGTGCTGAGAACACCGAGGCTGTAGCTGTAAATACTTCGGTTTGATAACAGAGTTAGGTTGGTCCGTGTTAGAGTTTCTCACACTAGGTTCACACCAGGTTCGATTTAACCACGCTTAAACCAGGCAGAACGACCTTTTCAACCATCAAGCTAACTCCTGTGGCCTGTTCTAAACACACCTTTTGTGGGGGGTAAATGGACCAAGGTGGGTTGTCAAAATGTTTCCAGTCGCAGCGTAATTTCTGTCTCCTGCCAATCCTAAAAAATTAAAAGGGAGGTTCCTACACCCCCTCTTTCCAGGCTGCAACATATACTCAGAAGGATGTACTGTACTTGGGGACAGCGCAATCTGTCACCTCGCAAGGTAATGTACGCGATTAACAATAGCTACGTGTAATTAGCAAGTGTGCTTAGGTTAGATCCAGACAGCAGCGCTCCACTCCCTCCCTCCCTCTCACCTGGGAGTCAATAACACAGTCAGCATTCCAGACAGCAGTGCTCTGGACAGCTAATTGCTAGTTGTCATGGAGAATTTTAAAGGAGACATATTATACCCTATTTCCCCAAGTTAAAATAGTTCCCTGGTGTCCTAATGAACATGTCTGTGACATGCTTTGGTCAAAATACCATAAGGATGAAGCACCATAGCAGTTCAATAACCCTGCCAAAACCGCCCCTTTCAGAACGCTCGGTTTTGTGCGTGGTCCCTTTATATGCAAATGAGACACAGGCAAACACACACCCACTTCTTCCAGGGGATTTCTGATTTGATCTTTTTACAGCGCTCACTCGCTCAGCTCCTGTTCCCTCCGCTCCATTCCTCACCCCCTCCCTCCAGTAGTTCTCTGACAATATCAACATGGCAGCGTGCGCGGAAAACAGCGAGAGTGCCGTCAGAGGAAGAGACGTCCGACACAAGGATTGAGCCGAACAGTGCCGAACTGTAAATCAGTTAAAAACACTTAGGGAAAGCACCACTGATCACCAGCGGCGAGCTGCATAAACTGCCGCTGTATGTGACTGTATCAGACTGAGTCTGTGCTCTGATCATGGAGGACGTACTGAACAAATATTTTTAATTAGTACGTGTCAGAATGGTCAGTTATGAGCTCTATGTGACCTTTTCTTAAAAATGTGTGTGTTTGTACGTCGGTGAAATAGGTTGCTGACTAAATACGACGACCACTGGCCGCAGTCTGATGTGAAGTGGTACGAACACACGTTTGCTGACTTTATCCGGCACATTAGCTTCATATATAAAATCCTCAGCACACTTGTCCCTCCGCGTTGACATAATACCGCTCTTCCTCCCTCGCCTGCACTCTCGCATTTTATAGGGACAATGTGAAGCTAAGGTGGAGCTCTCGCAGTAAACTTACTGGTGGGGTGGTAACATTCGCGGTGAAATGCGCATGCTTCCGTCACAAGCGCAGGGAATTCAACATTGCGTGTTTTATCGCCTATACTTACACTAAGGGGGACCACGAAAACATGACTGAGTATTCTTTTTCCACACTTTGGTGACTGGGAGGGCCTCCAGAGTCCCAAATATTAAGTATTATATATAAGTATTGAAATGGTTAAAAAGTTGATTTTGCATAATATGTCCCCTTTAAGGACTTTCAAATGGATGGGGAGGGGAAAGTGGAAAAAAAATTACATCCCCAGATCCAATTACCAGTAAATCACTGTCTTGAATTAGTCCAAAACATGGAGAAGAGCGTGGTTGTGACAGAAGTGGATAGATGAAGACAATGAGAGGGGGAAAAGGAGTGCGAGGGCGAGAAGGGGGAATGGAGGGTTGGAGTGTTGTCGTCAGCTTCAATTAGCAGCTGCGTCTATCAAAGGTTGTGGCAGGCGCTTTCTCACCTGGTGAGGAACTCGACAACAGCATCGCCTAGGAACTCCAGTCTCTCGTTGTGATTGATCCTGAGGACGATGAGGAGGAGAAAGGTGAGGGCAGTTGAAGGAGCAGCAAAGACAAACAGACATTGACGCCTCGTCTCAACAGTGCTCTGAGGAAAAAACAGCAGCTCACATTTTGATAATAAGCCGTCCCTGCCCTTAAAATTAGCTCATTCCATTTCCCCTGCGAGATATCTCTTCCTTTCACAGTTAAAGTTAATTTTCTTGTCAGCAGGCCTGCCGGGTATATTAATCACAAGAATCGTTCCATTGGATTGCTCTTGTTGTCGGCGGGCAGCCTACCTGGAGGGGGAGGGGTCATCCTGACCCAGACGCGACATGATGTTAATCAACGTGTTGATTCCTATGAAGAAGGAAGGAGAAATTTAGGGTACGCTATAAACACAGATTATTATTATTATTAAGTTTAGACGGGGAAAGACGCACCTTTCTTCCTCATGTACATGTGGTGGACCTTCCTGTCGCCGTACTTGGGCTGGCGGATGCCGCAGTTGGAGAGGGAGTTGCGAGCGTGATCAGGGTTCATGCCGAAGTTGAGGTGGTGACTGGGATGAGTCATGGCGAGCTGGAGAAGGAGGAAATTAAGGTGAGTCAACGGGGGGGAGGCAACTCATCGATTTTCAAGTTGAGGGCCATTTTCAGGGAACCAGGGGAACCTTTCTAGGGAGTCGGGAACTGAACCTGTGTTTAAATCTGAGAAAATAACAGTTGAAATATCCTTGAATACTTGCATTTGTCTGCAGTATTTCCCCAACACCTAGCAGATAAATGATTGTAGATCATGCAAAGTTGGCTCTATGGTTCTCCGCCTGCATCTGGACAACTGAGAGAGGTCCTAATGTGGACAGGACAATGATTGATTGTTTAGAAGAAGTTCTCCATCACACAAGCTTGTGCTCTTCTGGGAGTCGGAACACCTCGTTGGCTACTGTGATTCATCTTGTTACATGTTTGACAGGGAATCGGGCACAAGCTTTAGTTTTGTGCACTCACACTAGCTTTTTTTTGCTTAGAAAGACTAGGTGCAGGGGGCACTGTTCTCACATGTATTTTGGTTGTCGTTTGAGCAGGTTTTAGGGATTGGGCATTTGTTGCAGTGAGTGAAAGACATGCAGGGTTCACAGCCTGTTGAGCTAACAGAGTCTGAATGACTTGATTTGCATGATGAAGAAAAACTTTTATGGAATTAATTATGAATAATGACAGTCACATGTAGTCTATGTAATTTTTAATGACAGGAGTTATTTATTTTAAAGGCAGGTAAAAGGAAAGAGACAGTGCTGAAAAGTTCCGTAATAAAACTAAAAGCATTTTAGTGTTGACGTGTCCTTAATTAGTGGTAACAGAGAGTGCATGGAGCAACAGGAGACTGCATTTAGACATCAAGAATGTGGTCAAATCCCTGTGAAAACCCACCGCCGTGCCTCATGCATCCCCACTTCCTCTTCTGGCTAATGACTAATTACAAAGAGAACAGCGGTCAGAGCAAATAAGCCTGAAAGATCCTGGACCAGCAATTGCTTGAAGGGAAACAAAGAAGGAGCGAGAGAGGGAGTGTTTTTTATCCCCGTTGTCTCTTTGTTGTGGTGAAATGTTGTTTGTAGGGAAAATTAATTACTAAAACCTGCCCAAAGTGGGAATTTGAAGGTAAAGGGACCCTGAAGCTAAACATGAGTCAACATTCAGCTCGTGTTAGAAATCTGCTGGGTCTGCAGTCAAAACTCACCGAGGGAGGAGGGAAAAACGGAGAGATATGACTCAGTGGGATGTCGAGCCTTTATCAATCTTATATTACGAGAACGTTAATCTCAGGCCGTACAAAAAAAATAAAATAAAAAAGAGAAGTCTGTCTACCCCCGGGCTTGCTTTTCAAAATGCTTGTCTCCTTTCAGCCAACTTCAAATCAATTTCAAGCTCCAATGAGACATATATGTAAAACGCTAACGGAGAGGTTTCAATATTTAGAGTTGCTCAAGAGGCCTTCAGCTTTGTAGCCTTGGAACGCAGGGACGACAAATTCAACAGCAGTTTTATTTTATTTTTTTGCCCCTGTGCTTTCTTTACTTTGAGCGATGAACAGAGCGATTCATTTGACGCGAAACTCGCAGAAGCCCCCGTGATTCTCAGCACCGTGTTGACAGTTGGATGAAAATACAAAATAAAAATAAAACAACCACAACCACGTCTCCAGCTTCTAAATCGTGCGATGTCAGACACAAGTCGATGTCTGACGAAGTGCCCAAGTTTAGTGAAGCTGGGGAAAAAAACAGGAGACTGAGTATCACGCACCGTCACTCCTTCACAGTTAAAGACAACAAACATCCAACCGCGACGGCGGCTTTTCAGAGACGAGATCTGCGGAGAGGATCGACGTCTGCAGCTGCGTCTGTTGAGGTAACGACTGTGTGAAATATGGCCTGGGATTTGGATACAGTGATCACGCAGACGCCGCTCGATTTCCTTCTGGCTAAACGGGAACAAATGTCATCGCTAGGGGTGCTATTGAATATCAATTCATCATGCAATATGATAACCAATACGCCGGGGCAAATATCGATGTAATACGCCATCTCATGTCTCCTCACGGTGGTGCTGCTCAAATGAATGAGAGGAAACTTGGGGGGGACGATGTGGGGGTTATTTGTGTGTTCCGGGGGGAGGGATGGGTAGCGGTGTTTGGGTGGGTGTTTAATGTTGTGTTTAATGTGTTTATTCTCTGTGTTGATTACAAAAAAAAAAAGAGATGCTCCATCCACATTCAATACATGGGCTTCATACACTTTGAATAAACAGAGAAATTGTGCACTTTTAACTTTTCACGTTCTGGTTTCTTCAGTTCTCTCATAATAAATTGATTAACACAGAATTGTTGTATCAGGATATTATTGGTGTCGTGGACCATGCATCGTGTATCTTGTTGTATCGTGAGGTACTGCATCATTTAACCAAATCTCAAGCATATTCCTGTATTTGGCTGATGTTAAACATCCAAGAAAAAGTTAAAAGTTAAGTTAAAATAAAAAAATAAAATAAAATCTAGTCTGAACTCCCTCAAAAGGTTTACAGCATGAGTATTTTTTTTGCCTTTATACAGGTGTAAAACCAACTACCAAAAAGGAATACAAAAACAAAGAAGTGGGAGTTACATACAATGCAATCTGTCCATGTCTCTTGTATATTGTCCATTTTATCCATCATTCTTCAAACTAAGCTTCCTGTTGTCTTAAGTAGGGAATCCTCTTTCCCCCTTCTTATTGCTTTTTGTTTGCTTCAGATAAGCTACAGAGATACAGAACTGGACAGGACATAGGGATTTTTTTATCAAATCGAAGCAGCTCAAGTCAGAAACTGACATGGTACCGAGTAAAGCGGTTAACCAAGCAAGCAGGGTTTAAAGAAAACAAGCAAACCAAACAAAAAAAGGGGGCCTTTTCCATAAATCAAGAAATGGACAAGTTCAAAATTTTTCCTGCTGCAGTTGAGGGAAAAAAAAAAAATCAATTCTTATTGATGTCCTAGCTTTGGTTGATGACTTACAACCTCATTGTCAATGAAAAGGCAGAGGTGGAGGAACATGACTGTGCTGTGTATTTACTGTACGCTTCAAAGAGAAGATAGTTACAAAAAGACTGACATTACAGGAAAGAACATGTTTTCCCAATGATGGACAGTCCAGATTTAAGACGCTGTGGTTTGAAACTACCCGGATATGGAGGTGAAAGCCAACTGCAGGTGAAGCAGGAACCTCTGTTTGAACAAAAACCCTCCTCTGCAATAATTGAAAAGTAGGGGGGAAAAAAAAGGCTATGGGGAAATGCGAGAATGAGTCCAAAAAGGCGATTCAATTCTAAATTGGATTTTATTTATTTTGTTCTACACTTCAATTTGGAGAACAACGAGACATTTCCCTGCATGAATTTCAGTAACAGGGAAAATTGTGGTGATCTGAAAAGAGTATTGTCCTCACCTACTCGGGTTTTTTTTCCCCACTAAAATGGGAAATAGGCTGATATAGTGGACGCCACGAGGAGGCGACATGAATACAAGCGCTTGCCACTTTTTAAACCAAAAAATTCAGATACTTGTACCTTAAAAATCCATTAGAGTTCAAAATATACAGCCTTGAAGTGCAGCAGACCAGCCTGGTCCAGCAGAGGGCTCTAGAACTCGGATTTCCAACTTGGCGCAACCTCACGAAGTTTACAAGTGGGAATATTTTGGGTTCAACACGGAATCCGTGGACATCTGTTAGCTCTACTACTACTAAACAATGCTGAGAATCAAGAGAAGGGATTTCTGTTTTGAGACCAACAACAAGGTTAATGGACATGGATGTAGCAATTTAATGAAAACTACATTTTATTCTTATGCCGTGTTTCCATCATGGTACAGTGGTGTTTTAGACTGAGAACAGCACCTTTAGTTGGTAGATGGGCGTGGGCTGAGACCGTTGGCCACGTAGCACAACTTCGCCAAAAAACGACAAAGTCAAATCATGGCATATGAGCCATTTCAGTCTAGTAAACTTGCTTTTATACATAGTTCATAGTTTACTTATTGCTACTGCTGTACTTAATATTACCATTTTATAGACGCTTTTTAACAGCTTCCCTGATTCTTGTGCGGCGTTATTGCCTCCATGCTGTGGCCTGAAAAAGTTCTAAATCCGCCAGTAAATTATCCACACAGCGACAGATAAACGAATTCAGAGCACATGGAGCTTGTTTCAAAGTACAATCCATTATAATGCAATCAAAGAGTGGTGCCACGTCCCGTGTTTGAAGTAAATAGACTGCCACTGGAAAACATTCAACTCATTAAATGTGATCATCCCATCAGAGTTGGGAGGCAAATGGAAAGTGATGGCGGATCTGAAATGAGTCCTGACTTCGGTGGAGGCTGTTTGAACAGGCACCATTTCGCTGCTGCTGCCTCCATTCTGTCCAAACCTATCTGAGCAGAGAGAGGTTGTGTGTGTGTGTGTGTGTGTGTGTACTGTGGGACATTAGCTGCTGATGTCTGTGTGTGTGCAGTAGATGAGGATGGTGCCATAAGTCCAGAGATGATGGCTCCCACTCCCGACTTTGGCCATTTCAGTGCCAGTGGTGTTGAACTGCTGACAGCTTTGTCCACACACACTCATACACACACATGCAGAGCAGTGCAAGGCTTTGAAAAGTATTAGAACTGTTCAGAGTTTGTGGAGTGTGTTTGTAAGAAGTATTGACACATAGTCAGTAAAGCCTTATGTGTATGCGCCCCCTGCTGGGGCCCCCAGTGTCTCGATTGTCCAGATTTGAGTCACTTAAAAAGAAAAAATCAAAAAAAATCTAAATCAGCATATCATAAATATATCATGTACATATAAATATATGTACATGGCTTTATCCCATCATTAGAAAGCCTATTTTGAGTGTAAATTTAAGTTGTAGATCACTCATTCTCCCCAAACCAAAGTCCATAGAGAAAGTTGACAATTTTACAATCTCCAGACACGGGAATTGTTGATCCACTGCCACCTCCATCACTAGGTCCAAATAAGTTAATATGGGATTTCTGCAATTGAAATCCTTCACACTGATTTACCGAAGTGGTACAAACTAACCAAACAAGGCAGCAGGGGACAAGCAGCCCCTGGGTGCAGGTAAGCTTAAAAACGCTGATTTTCTCTATGGAGTTTGGTACGGGCAAGTGAGTGGTTTGCAAACGTCTCTAATAAGAAAATGCTGACTAATGGTGAGATAACGCAGCAAACATGTTCTAAAAGTATTTTAGAAGCAGACCTCCGCCAATGTAGACTTTATAGAAAATCAGTTTTTCCTTGTTACACCAAAACCATGAGCACCTCAGTGTACAGTTTAGTGAGGTATAAAGACAACAGGCGACGCACACCCACCCACCCACACACACACACCCACCCATCCACCCACCCACCCACCCATACACACATACACACACACACACACACACTTGACACATCACACACACACACACACACACTATGGAGGCTTGTGTGTGGGCTATCATGATCAAACTGACTCTGTAATATTTTGTTTGTTTGTGTGTCACTTTTTTGTAAGATGAAGGGAATCAGAGAAGAGGAGGGGAGCAGTGAGAAATCTATTAACTTGTCCTCAAAAGAATGAGACGTCAAACTCAAAGTGTGCGTCTCCTCAGTGACAGGGGCCGTGGCTCGCCGGCCACTGACGTCGCGTGGATCAGCGTTTCCTTTTCAGCGCTCATAATGACAGGTCATCATTATACAGACGACCGAAAAGGCCAATCATTGATCAATACGTGCAGAGCGCCACATGCGGACACACACAAAGGGCCTTGAGCCAATCTTAATGCATCCTTTCCCTTTTTAACCATGTATGGGCTACAGCACATTGATTTCTAATATTTCACATTATGACAGCTCTTCAATATTGCTGGAGGCAGCCGCGGGGCTTTACTCTGAGAGCACACACGACTCTGGGCTGCAGACCTGACAGGGGAGAGCTGGCGTGACGGTGGAGGCTGTTGTTGTCCTGACTACTGTCACTGCAGCTCACAGCAGAGTCGGGCTGCTCACTGCGGAGATGTGACTCAGGCCGCTGTGTGGGTTACCTGAGCTGACTTCTGAGGCCCCGCTCCTGCCTGAACTATCCCTGCAGAGGTGGAATTGGAAACAATAATGAGGCAAATGCTGCCTCCCTGGATCTGAAGCCCCAGCACAAAATGCTACCTAACCAGCTGTGGAGTGGAACACAGCTGAAGGAAAAACACAGGGCTGTGCCTGCACATAACCATCCAGTGGGTTATCAACTGTGCCAGGTATTAAAAGGGAAAGTTCAGGTTTGTTTAAGTGTGGTTGTATGAGGTATGGACAATCTGAACTGATTTTAGCCACCGAACTAAAGATATATCAAATGTACAATACCGTAAGAATATGTTTGTTGATTTATCTTGTTGTAAAACAGCCTTTTCCAAATGGAAACTTTAATTTGTTTCTCTGCTCGCTTCCAACACCAAACCCCATAGAGAAAATCAGCGATTTCAAATCACAGCACACAGGAGTTGTTGATCCACTGCTGCCTCTTATCAGTGTGTTTAAATTTGTTATTTTGTGACTTCAGGGTTTGAAATCCTGTTGTTCAGATTTACCTCTTTGTGACACAAACTGACCACACGAGGCAGTAGTGGACCAGCAGCTCAAGTGACAACGAGAGCTAAAAAAATAAATAAATGCTGATTTTCTCTATAGACTTTGGTGCACTTGGAAAAAGGTTGTCTAACGGTCAGATAAAGCAGTGAACATTTTCCTAAATAAGTGTGAACATATTCCTGAAATTCACTCAAGAGCCTCTCTGGAACGAGTCCATGTGAGAAGACAGGTAAGGGAGTTGAAAATTCGACGAGTAATCCAGGGCACCACCAACTGTGTGAATGTTCTGGATGTTCTCCTGCAATTGCCAACTACAGCAAGGATCAGGTTGCATCTATTTTTCATCTATTTTTTTAACTAGCCAGGCTTAACCCGCCCACCCAAGAAACATCTTTTTTTGCTGTCCAAATATGACCTGAGCTCAACGCCTGTACGCTGTAGTAACAGAGACTAGATTAACTTCCCTAAAATACAGTTATTACCATGGTTACTCCTTGTTGTTAGTATGGGGGGAATTTAAACATGAACCAAACCCAAAACCAGATTATAAAATTTAAAATATTAGTCAAAACTTGTGCCGACTCCGTACATGAACAAAAAAAAAACAGTTTGGATGCAATTTTCTAGACTTTTTTCGGACTCTCACCCGGGCTCGGGCTAGTAGATGTTGTTGTGAGCCACGCCTTACCTGAAGGAGGCAGCGTTCCTTGAAGACGTAGCCAATGAGGTCATCCAGGTGCATGAGACACTGGTGGTAGCGGATGTGATGTGTGAGGACTGGCAGCATCATGGCGTGCTGAGGAAGAAAGAGAGAGCGAGAGAATGTTTTTTAAAGGGTCAGAGGGAAGACAAAGAGAAGAAAAAGGACTGACAGAAAAAGAAGAGTGTGATGAGGAGACAGAGAGAGAACGACAGAGGCAGAGGGGGTTGATGGAGGGAACAGGGAGGGAGAAAAATCAATCAGCCGGTCATTATTTATTAAGTGGTGCTCGGCAACAGAGAGAGATGAAATAATCAAAAACCCGATGGTTGCACTGTGAGAGGCAGCGACAGGGAGGAGAGAAATCAACACGTGGACACGACAGTCGAATCAAAGCCCATTCCCGACATGTTGACACTCTTACATTCGGACAAACACTGGCGCCCCCCCCGGTGACCCTCGTATATAACATGAATAGGAAAAGTTTGACAGTTTGGTACACAGAAGATCTACCAATGTGGGACTTTCTCTGGGACAGCCAACGGACAATATTTGATCCCCATCTGACAAAATATAACATAACATATATATATATATATATATATATATATATATATATATACACATATATATACACACACATACATATACACATACATATATATATATATACACACCTACATACATACATACATGTGACGAGGACCGCATGTTCACTCTTGTAAGCTTAAAAGCACAGTATGTAAGTTCTGTCGCTAGCTTGATTAAGGGGAAGTTTTAGCAAATAAAAAAGCTCTGTTACCTAAAAGGAAATACAGATTTGTATGAAACAAACAAAAAACAACACTAGTCTCATCTTTTGTTGATATTTTAAATATAATGTGATTATTCTGACAGAAACTGCAATTGCGATATGATTCTCGAAATCAGAGGGAATGGTAACCTTAACATCATTATCTTCATTTTTATTTGAAAAACAATGCTATTTGTGGAAATCATGTGAGATACATGATGCACAGAACAGATGTTCTCTTCCGTCTTTAGAAAAATGTGTATAGATCAAGACAATAACTAATCAAAAATTATATTTTGACACATTTTGGCTTTCACAAATATCGCGCCTCATCGAGTAGGCTGCATTGCGACTTCGATAAATCTTCTGATTAATTTAACTAATTTTACCATTAATAGCACTTCTGTCGCATTTATTTCCCAATAAATCAGACGTACACATAGCACTGAGTAATTTTTAACCTTAGACATGTTGCTATGCTGTTCGCGTATGCAAAAAATACCATGTAGGGCGTTGTTTTCATCCGGTATTGCCAACAATAGCCAGCCCGAGATACGGTTGCATAAAACGCAGTAAACTCTGGAGTGATGTCACTACCTGTTCCGCTTCCCGAAGTAAATGGAACACAGTCGTCCAATTAACTGTCCCGGTCAGGAACAAGCTATGACCGTCTTAACTATGCGAGTTTGGAACACAACACGGAATGTGGGACCGGAATGGCGTGAGCACAGGGAAAAAAATTAGCCTGAGCATCAGAGAGCCAATCTCCACAATCATCAGAGGAGTCTTATCAGAGAGCGGCTGAGAGACTGTAGCAGAGGCTGGTGTACAACACACATTAACCCCGTGCCACCACATGAGAGAGGATGGAGCCGCGCATGTTTTAATTAGCGCTGCCGGGGAGGGCGAAGCGCGAGGCCCCGGCAGCTACGAGAGCCGCTGCCACGTCACCCCGGGGCCGTCACAGGGGCCACGGTGACACACTCCCCGGGCTTTGTTAAGCAGCCAATTAACAAAGCCGGGCCCTGGTCATGTCCACAGCTCCTGACCTGTTCTGATGACTGGCTGAGTGTGTGTGTGTGTGTGTGTGCGCACAGAAAGGCGGACGGGGGCTTGTTAAAGTTGATACTGCAGTAATTAAAAGGTGGGAAATTTCTAATTTACTGTCACAGAACATGTCAGTGCAGCTTGGACGCCGTCCAAACGGACCCGAGGACTGATTTTTCCCTTTTCCCCGAGCTGAAATATTACAAGCAAGATTTTCATGTACCACTTCTACTCGATATATCACTATTTTACCAAGTGGAATGCAATTAAGTAGTTAGTCCAACTTATTTTCCAAGTTCTGTCAGATTCCTTTTTTATACAAATGTAAAAGAGACTTTTTTTTCCCTTTTTTTACAATTTAAAAAGGTTCCAGTATCTAATATTTAGGAACAGTTTATTGGCGGAAATTGAATATAGTACTTACTGTATAAGTATGTTTGTAAAAGTGTAAAAATGGAATTTCTTTGGGTGGAGTATATTTTTGCCACGGTGCAGAATAGCTGAGAGGTATGGTAGAGCTAGTGGTAAAGAGAACCTCTTACCCCCTCAGTCCGACTTTTTGCGCTCCAAACTTTGAAAACAGTGTTGGGCTCCATTTATGATCCTTCTTAGGTCTTGAAACAGAACTTTCTCAATGAGATATTTTTTCATTCACGTTCTTAAACACAGCATTGTTCCAAGAAAATACCTTCCTACACATGAAATCCCCCAAAATGACATGTTAACATAGCATGTTAATATGTTCACATATATATGTGTATATATATATATATATATATATACGCACACACACGCTGCACGTCATGCTGCAAACAAATTTCACTGCCCCCTGTGCCTAAAAATTAAACCAACAAAATTGTCCAAGCTGCAGAGCCACTTAGAGGCACATAGGAAAGGTGACATTTTATTTAAAGATAAGTATAATGTTTTTGTCCGTGTGTTTGTACTCATAAGTATGAGCCAATGCTACTAACTTCTGACAGGTTGTGGTTTGGCTGGTAAAAGGGGAAAAGGAAAATTAAGGGAACGTAAGTTGCAGTGAAGAATACCTGACAATGTAACTAGGTATTCAGTAATTCACTTTGAATACACAAAGCTAAGTTCATTTAAAATCATCAACCCTGGCAAAAAGGTAAGAACATATTAAGCAATTATTAAATGACTTATAAGGTGTTACAATTGCAAACACACATAATGTAAATGGGTCCAACAGTGCAGGGGTCTACATTTTCAATGATAAATAATGGTATAGAAGCAAAAAACAGTCAGCAATAGGTTGGAGTGTAGATGCATTATGCCATCACACATTAAGGTGTATTTACAGAGATTTGTTTTTTCTTTGTAGTGCAGACTAAACTAACAGCTGTCCTTTTTAGGAATTAAATTAAATTAAAATACTCGAGTAAAATAATGCATGTTTTGAGTAGGCTAATAATGTTTTAAGAGGATCATAACAATAGCTGTACATCTAGTTTGCACTGATTATCTGTAGAATAACCCTAGAAGGCTTTGAATCAACTTCCAGTCCTGACAGTGCAGGAGACCTCAGAGTGCAGGTCTGCAACGAAGGGTCCTGACAGTGCAGGTCTGCAGCCAGACCCCTCTCATAATATCAGTCCAACAATGAAAATCGCGACTTTGCTGTCGCTTATCGTTGGTAGAACTTTATAAATACAAGTAAGTAGAAAATCCTCTTCCTCTCGTCACTGGCACAAGATTGCGTGAAAGCCATGCAATATATGTTTTCAGGTGTTGGTATGGACTGAAAACATTTCAGCGTGGATGCAGCTGAAAACACTGTGATTCTAAGGTTTTTAGAAACAAACCCATTCCACCATGCAATGTCTGTTTTCATTGTCTCTGATTCGTCTTTATTTTCCCTTTAAAAACTTTTCTTTACTCCTAGTATTTTAATCTCAGAGTGTTTTAACTGTTTATTTAATGTGTTTTTATGGTGTTTACAGACACTTTTGTCTCTCTCAATGTAATTTTATTAACTCCATGGCCTTTTGTTTACCGTGTAAAGCACTTTGTGCTCCAACTTCCTGTACTAAAAGTCTATTAAAAGCGATTCAGATATGCAGAGGGAATTCAATCTATGTCTTTACTTGCCATCGGTAAAAAATTTAAATGAATTAATTGTAACCATTCTGTCCAGACTCAATGTTGTGATTGTGTGATATATATATCTATATATATAGATATAGATATATATATACACATACACACACATATATATATATATATATATATATATATATATATATATATATATATATATATAACACACACATAATATGTATATAAGTAGGTGGATAAATATAAATAGTAAGTAATGACAAGTTAATAAATGCACCTCAATGTCTTGCAGTGAATAAAGTCATTACTTACTATTTATATTTATCCACCTACTTATATACATGTGTGTATGTATATCTATATATATGTGTGTATATATATATGTGTATATATATATATATACATATATATAGATACACATATATACATATGTGTATATATGTATATATATATATATACACATATATACATATGTGTATATATGTATATATATATATATATATATATATATATATATATATATATATATATATATATATATATATATATATATATATATATATATATATAGAGGTAGGTGGATAAATATAAATAGTAAGTAATGACAAGTTAATAAATGCACCTCAATGTCTTGCAGTGGATAAAGACTCAAACACCCACGCATGTTCTGTCTGAGAAAACAAGCCGTCGCTCTCTTGAAATGTTTGGGGACACGACAAAGGCGGGAGCAGCGGGGGGGAGCGTTTTAAAAATAACATTTAAAACAGGAAATAAAGAAAAGCAACACTGATGAATAAATAAATAAATGACTGAAATAATGCACAGCCTGGTCCTTGACGAATCCCCATGTTAAATAACCTGAGCGTAGGCGAAACAACGTCGGTTGATTACCAAACTAAGAGGCTGCTTTCTCCAAAACAAAAAAAACTACAGGTCAGTTTGTATCGGGGTGTTTTTTTTCCGCCATCATCTCAGTCTGTGTCACATGTTGTGCAGAGTTCGGAGTAAAATTATTCATGAACCAATTAGTCTCAGCAGTGCAGCTTGAAGCAAATATAATTGGGCGGCAATTATGGATCGGTTCCTTCTTTTTTGATAGACCTCGCTGCGAGAAGAGGTCTGGTGTGCGAACGAGAGGCTAGAACTTTTTTCTCTGTCATCGCTCTCGAAGTGTGAGCATCAGCTGTAGGCTACAACAGAGAGAGAGAGAGAGAGAGAGAGAGAGAGAGAGAGAGAGAGAGAGAGAGAGAGAGAGAGAGAGAGAGAGCGCGAAGGAAAGAGAGAGAGAGAAATATTTTCTCAAGAGAACTGGACGAAAATTACTGAAAGACACTGAATTAAAAGAAAGAATTACACGTGTAACAGTGTATGTTCCAGTGAGCACAGCGTGGCGTTAACAGATTCAAGGTTATGCTGCAAGTCTCATTAGGACCTAAACTCGCGTTGCTACATAAATGTACTTCCACTTCCATGGAGATCTAATGTGAGATGAATTTTTTTATACCACTATACCAAGTGCAGAAGTGCTGCTGCTCATGTTGCATATAAATAAAGTGTCAGGTCCGGAGACGTTACTTAATGAAGGGCAGCGGAGCTGAGGCTCTGTGGGAGTCCACTTTCCTTTACACACACATTTCTGACACTTGTGAACGGTGAAGTGATGCAACGCGTGGAAAAATCAGTGGAGGAGTGAGAGCTTTCCCCTAGTCTGTCTGTCTGTGCGGAACAGCACATTTGAAGGGGAAACTGCAGGATACTTTCTAGCTCTGGGTAGGATCATACCAATTTGGCCTTAAGTAGGGTTGGGGTATAACGTTGATATTATATCGTCATGTCGTGAGAATTTCATGTCGCATTTTGACTCAGTATATCACTATCTTATCAAGTGGAATGCAATTCAGTAGTTAAGTAGTCTAACTTGTTTTCCAAGTTCTGCCAGATTTATTTTTTCCAATTGTAATATCGACAAAAGGTCCAGTGTCCATTTAGGAAGGTTTATATGCGGAAGTTGAATATAGCACTCTTAAGTATGCTTGAAAAGTGGTATAAACGTTTTAAAAAGGATTTTTTTTGGTTTGATCAGCTTTATAACATGTTTTTCTCGAGCTAGCACCCGATTGGCCAGAAGCCAAGTGGTAAAAAAAAATGCTTGCACAAATTGGGAGCACTGGACACAAGTCACCTTATTTTAAAAAAGAATTGAAAGACATTTATTTTCACCATTTCAGTTTGTGGATATTTTTGTATGTTTGTTACTCTGGGTGGGATCGTATCAATTTGGCCGCAAGTAGGGTTAGGGCAAAACTTCGATATTCCACTATTTTATCAAGTGGATTGCAATTCAGTAGTAAGTAGTTTAACTTGTTTACCAAGTTCTGTCAGATTTCTTGTTTCCCTAATTGTAATATCAACCTTTTTTTAATGATTTTAAGAAGTCCAGTGTCCAATTTTTAGGAAGGTATATTGGCAGAAGTTGAATATAGTACTCTTAAGTATGTTTGATAAGGTGTATAAACATTTTAAAATGGAATTTATTTAGTATGATCCGGCTTACAGTATAAGTAAGTTTCTACTTTGTTTTAAAAAACAGAATTAACAGACATTTCTTTTCACCATTCCTTTTTGTGGAAGCACATTTTTGTATGTTTGTAGCTCTGGGTGGGATCATACCAATTTGGCGGTAAGTCGGGTTGGGCGAAATGTCAACATTATATCGTTGTGTCACGATATGTGACAATGTGTTGTCTCAGATTTTAGATATGGTTGCAAAAACACAAGTAGAGTTTGACCACATTTATAGTAATTTTTCATTGTTTCTAACACACGTAAATGTCCTTCACTTAACAATATACCAGGTATTATGATATCAGTGGAGCTGAAACAATTACTAAATGAATCGTCAACTATTTTGATAATCAATTAATCCGTATGAGGTTTTTTTTCTTAAATTTTTCTTATTAAAACGAGATTTCTGATTGTTTTCGGTTTCTTAAATGTGAGTATTTTCTTCGTTTCTTTACTCCAAATCATCATTTCCACTGATCGCCATTCTTTAACATTTTATGGACCAAACGATGACTCGATTAATTGTGAAAATAATCATTAGTTGCAGCCCTAGTAATCAGTTCTCATTGCAAGTTGATTGTCAGTGGTAGAGCATGTGAAATCATCTTGTGGGCCACATGTGGGGCCGAGGGCCCTGTGATGGACAACCACCAACTGTAATTGTTCACTGCCATTGCATCCGTCTTCATTTACAGTGCAGGAGAAGAACAGTCAGTCAGTTAAAGCAGAAAATCAGTGGATAAATTGTGACGAATGTCCCCCCCCCCACTGTCAGCACTTTACCTGGCGACAACGTCACTGCACTGCACTGCACTGCACTGCACTGCACTGCACTGCACTGCACTGCACTGCACTGGCTCTTAGTCACTTTTAGGACTGATTATAATGATAATTTATTTATAACTCTTCTTCATTGTCAGTCTCCTGTTTGAGTTGCTGAAACCAAAGTTTCTCTGTAGTTACACTCAAGTGTATTGACATAAATGTCAACACAAAAACTTAACTGTGAGGATTTTCCATGTCCATTGTTTCACATAAGTAAAAATATACATTTTTACGCAGAGTTTAAAAAGGGTTTTAATTCAGTGTTTTAGGCTTTTCTGACAAACATTCGCCTTAACTGTTTTTATCACCCTCGTTACATGTTCATGAAAGCATTTACTTTAAATTGCGGGTGAGCGATAAAAACATTTTATCGATTCTTTTGCATTTGTGGTTCAGGAGGATTTAGTTTTAATGGAAGATAAGTGGCTGAGACATTTGTTTGAAACCAGTAGAAAAGTTTCATTTTGCTCATATAGGGATTGTATTTTGTTGAACTTAAACCCAAAAAGGGGAAGCTGCTTTTCAACACAGGAAGCACACAGAGAGCAGTACAGAGTACAGTATAATTGTTTCATGATAAATGTTGACTAGAAAGTGAAAACCAGTCAGTCAAACTCCCACACCAGAGTCCCTGCTGGTCAAGCTGTGGTCAGTTTGTGTCACTGAACTAAATCCAACCAAAGGATTTTAAACACCGATGTCACAAAATGACACATTTGAACTGACTGATGGAGACAGTGGATCAACAGTAGTAGAGAGAGCACGGTTCAAAAAGTGAAAAATGCAGCTAAAGCAGTTAACGTAGTAACTGCTAGAGCAGTAGGGGTGGAGTGGCTCAGTGGTTAAGACCAGTACCCTGTGTGCGAAAGACATCATGGTCGCAAGTTTGACTCCACTCCTCGCTGATTGTACTCATACCCATTGTAAGTCACTTTGGATAAAAGCGTCTGCTAAATGACATGTAATGTAATGTAACATCTTACTAGGATAGAATAGACTTAAGCTGACACTGATTTTACTTCGGAGAGCCTTTTATTAAGTGGTTAAAATCTTCTTTTTTTCTTTATATATAGTAACTTGTATAACTGAAACGACAAATGTGCTGATGACCGTGTGAATATTCCTATTTTTAAAACATGTGCACCATTTAGTTTCAGTGACATGAGAGAAAACATGTGTACAAACATGTTAGATGTGTGCCGTACATATAGTATTGTATGTGCCAGCGTGTGTGTGTGTGTGCATACACAGAGTGATGGGTGTTACCTGACAGACGTCGGAGCGGATGCCAGTCTTCCAGAAGCCCTGGCTGCTCAGCTCCACTGTCACCTCACGGCGCATGGTGTTCTTCTGCCGGATCTTCTGAAGAGCTTCCTGCCAAAAACAACCCAGCCAGTCAATTATTGATCTGCTGCATGGAGCACAGGCCCACAGGGACAGCTCGCATCCTCAAACTCTCCCCCATCACCACCGCTCGCTGCCACTACCCCGCCTTCACCTCTCCCTACTTTCAGATCGAGCTGGCACATGCAATAAACTGAAACCTGCACAGCGTGACAAGCATACAGCACAGCAGTGGACAGGAGCAGCACGAGAAGTGACAGCTCTGTTGGTGCCGGCTAATTGAGGCGCTGCCCATGGGTCAGCGTGGCTGTGGGCAGTGGTGTGGCAGTCGTGGGGGGTGGGAGGATGGGGTGTAAAGAAGGAAGGAAAAAAGGCTGATGCCGAAGCTTCAGGGCCACGGTCGCCATGTTTGGCCGAGGCACCTGCCTAGAGGTGTTTCCATCAGTCACACACACACACACACACACACAGCATCATGTCAGCCCTACAGCTAATAAATGGAAATTCAGTCGTTGCTACTCGAGACAAGAGGGTCCTTCAAAAAAAACAGAAAGATGTTTCATTCAACTGCTAGCGTTGGAATTATGGAACGCAGAAAAAAAACATAAAATTTGACTCGCCGAGGAAAAATAAGAACAACAAAGGCATGAATAAATAATGCATTACCACTTTGAACTGTGCATCAAAGTGAACATGCGTGTGTTTGTGTGTGTGTGTGTGTGTGTATGGCCACGTGCACTGCAGCCAAACACACAGACAAGACACTGTGAGAATGATATGTAAAATACTTGATTATGCATTAGGGCGTTCCACGAGGTCAGGGAACAGACACAAGCACAAATAAGTCGATAATTAACCGCCAGGACACGGAGGGGGAAACTTTTTCTGGTCGCGCCACATTTGACTTCTATCATCACAACACCCTTCTGTTGAGGAGGAGGGTTTTTTTTTTGTTTTTGGAATCAGGAGAAGGTCAGAGAGAGAAAAGGCGCTGTCTGAGACTCGATGCCTGTGGACAGTGAGAGGACATCTGTTGAGTTTGGGTTCATTTACTTTTCAAAAACAGAGTGACTCAAGTAAGATTTAAGTTACTTTGTACTTTTTCCCATTTTATGCCACATCTATTTTTGGTTAATTCCTTAATAAACACAGCAAAACTTTAGTAGGTTACATTGAATCATTTCTGAATCATCATTTCTGAATCTATTTTTGGATATAATTTGTACTGTAATGAAATCAATTTTTAAGTTAAATTAAAACATAGTGGATTGCTTGCCTGCTGTTTTAGTAAGAAAATTGAGATATTGCAAATTCTTAACTTAGGTGAAGTTGAGAACTTAGATTTAGAGACGACTGCAGAGAAGTACGGCCGACTGGCTAGTTCTTGCCAAAGTACACAACCTCGGTTTCCCTGACGCTGTGAGGAAAAACGCAGAGGAGTGAAATGGCCAGCAGGAGGAGCAGAGAGGTGATAGTGATTCTTAACGGTGGCGAGTGGCGATGAGAGGAACAGGTGTTCAGTCAGAGACAGAACGTTTACACCACGACACTCCAGCCTTTCCTGTGGCATTACATCAAAGTAGTGATGCGACCGATATTGCAGTGAGGAGACGGCGACATTCTGCTGCTGCTGCTGCTGCTGGAGTCTGACGGACCCAGCATGTGAGCGTGCATGTGTTTGAGTTCACTAATTGCTGCGGTGAAGTTTGACAGTGGGATTGTCAGGGCCCCGTTAGCCGGACAGCTTTGCCGAGCTACCTGGAAAACAAGCTAATTGAGCTGCGAGTTCTTGCTCATTATTGGTTCAGTCGATCAAACAGAAGGGAAAGGAAGAGAGTGGGATATGCTGGAGAGAGAGCGAGACAGTGAGAGAGAGAGAGAGAGAGAAAGAGAGAGCTGCATCTACTGTAGATAGGGCGCTATGGTTTGTGGAGTTGCGGATTTGAGCGAGTCTGGGACCAGTGCAACTACCCTTCACAACAATCTCTAAAACGCAGGCCACACGAGACGAGAATTTGCCAGATTTCTGTCCCGACCCGGACATTTGACAATCGTGGGTGCCTTCAGATTTTAAGTTGATTACGTCTTCTCAAGCTGTTATGTGCTTCAAAACATCGCACACACAACAGCTATTAACCACTGACGCCGACAGTCCCCCTCCATGTCTGTTTAAGTCACGTTGAATCACGCGGGTTTCTGTGAGATCTCAAATCTCTGGAATCTCCTCCTCGAAATTGTGTGGTCCTGCGTCTCGACTGGATTATTATTATCTAAGCAGACAACCATGCCGTGTAAAAGTTCCGAAATTAACTCTTCACTAAGTTCCAACCAGAGTCAGGAAGCTTTTAAGAAGAATCAAGGAAGAACAGCTACAATCACGTCAACAGATTCAAGACGAGACCGACTGCCTGTGCACTTTCCTCTTGAGAAGCTAAAGAAGCTACTAGCAAAATCTTGCAAACAAGGAAGAAGGTGTAGCCTAAAACATGAGCGTAGCCTCTGACAAACTCACCAGTATCTAAAGAACATTGTGTCGGAGAAGTGAATGTTTGTAATTTCACACTTAAAGAGCAAGATTAACGGTGCAATGTGGTGTTTTATTACTTTATTACTATCAGGTTGTTGGTATCTTATTCAATCCCTTTTTTGCTGGTAAAATAAGTATAAAATATCCCAGAAAAAAAGGAGGAGATTTAAAAAATAAAACCGATTTTACAGGTTTCGGCTGCTGTGGGCCACACACACACACACACCCCACCTGCAATACCCCCGCGATTCCCTGTGGCTACACAGTCATTACCTTCACTAAAACTTAAACCTCTTCCGTCCTCACTCCCTGGTGCTGATGTGACCTTCACACTCAACTCATGAGAACATTAACCACCATCTTAAGTCTGAGCGGGAACTTCATCATCTGAAATTACGCTGAAATGAGCTCGTGACAAATGATGACAAAAATGGTGTCTTACCTCAATGTAAAAACACACAGGAAAAAAACAGCTGTCACTATTTAAAATCCCTAACAGATGAAGGAAATGAAGTAGAAGAACAGACTCAGGCACTATTAGGCTGCAGTACCACTGACAGAGACAGAGGCAGAGCAGGACGGCGGCGTGGTTTGACAGAAGAGCGCTTACGTTAATATTCTGTACAAACACCGGCGATCAGCGTGGACTTTAGCGGTTGGAATAAAATAATAATAAATTAAAATAAATGATATGCAAAAAAAACGATACTCTGTCTCAAAAGTGATATAATATCACCACGTAAAATATCGTGATATTTCACTGTATCGTTTTTGTCTCAGAGCTCAGAATTCCACTGAATTGTACACAATTTAAAAACCTCATTTTGAAAAACTTTGCCACCTTTTTTAATAACTGAAATTGGTCAAAGTGGTCAGCAACATGTTTGCCCGCATGGTGACAAAGTGACAAAGTGGGAAGAGGATATATTATCACTTAACTTTAAAACAAATATATGTCCATGTGACCCCTGTGGATTTGTCAAGTTTATTTTTTAATGGCCTGTATGAAGAGGAAGTAAAAACGGTTTCACTGCACATGAGGGGAATTTAGATTCAAGATTTGTCATTGCACAAGAACAACCGCATTATTAGGTAGCCGTCCTTGCTGGTGCACAAAAAAAAACAGGAACATAAACATTTACATAGATATAAACGGAACACTTGACAAATGACATTTTCACCGTTTTTCTGCTTCTATAAACCTCTCCAGAGTGTGCGAGTAGGTTTTCAACCCACCTCTCTCTGTGTCAGCTTCTGCTTGTCGATCTGTTTGACCTTGGGGCTGTTGGCCAGCAGGTGGCGTAGTTTCACATAGCTCTTCCACAGCTTCTGGTACCTGGCAAGAAGCAGAAAAAAAAAAGCATAGACGTGAGGCTGACAGGAGTCCGTCTCTGCTCGCGCTGCCAATTACACGGCAACACAATCAATATTTAATCCGCAGCGTTGCCGATATTAAACATAATTTAAGAGTTGCCTGCGGCCGTTATTGCATTAGCGAGGGGGGTTTGTGTGAGGGCAAGTGTGGACCTGGAAGATGATGTGTGTGTTTCAGATGTTCAGAGGCTAACGCTTGTTGCTTGTGGCTCACCTAGTGAGAAGATGTAGGTTATGAAACCAAAAAACAACCTTTATTTCAGTTTGTTTCCATGCACATTGAAGTCCGGTGGTAGTCCAATTAAAAGACATCATCGATTTATAGACTAAAGTGTGTTGCTGTGGTGAATTCAACACTTGTACATGTATAAACTGCACCGGTCTGGTTTCTTCTTGCTATTGTTCTTCTTCTTGTTCTGCGTTCAAGCTGTCAAGTTTCATCCGTAAATTCAGATATCCGTTTGAAGTTGGAGGGGAAAGTTCAAACTCAAAACATTCAAACCTATAAGTGCATCAGACCATCTGAAGAAGCTACTGCGTTATGAGCACATCAAGCTAAACAAATCATCTAAAAAGTCCTTCAAAGGGAAAGCAAGTCATATTTGTTTGAGCGTGAGGTTTTGGAAAAAGTGACAGTCCTTGTGTCTGCTTCTTCTGTTATTTACGGGTCAAAAGGTCAAAGGTCAGGTGGCACCATCTTTGCAGTATGTAAAAGCAGTGGAGTCCAGTTACACATGTACATAATTCAACTCGCAACCACATTACGTGGGTGTGAGTCCAGATGATTACAATTTTAAGGCCCTAATTGGAAAGCGGAGTGTAAAACTACTCTGTATGTACACTGTAGTGTACATGCCAGGCCTGTATGAGGCGATGTAACGCTGCAAGGGAAACAAAAAAGAGAGTGGTTAAGAAGACGTGGAGCGTGCATGTACAGCTGAACTTTGTCATGCATCTTAAAGTCCAGTTTTAGTCAAACTAACACAATAGATTGATTATTATGAATGTACTGGCCATCTTTGGTCTAATTTGCATCTGAAAAGAGGGAGGGCAGTTATCAGCAAGGTGACATGTCACCCACCTCCCCTTTTCTCCCCCTCTCTCTCTCGTTTTTCAATCAGACCTCCTGATTGATGCACTGAGGCCCGAGTGTGTGACCGTTCTGCTCCCATTCAGGAGACTTTCTCCCCATTTATGCACAGTTATTCAATTATGATTGGTGGGACGCAGGGGTGAGAGAGGTGGTGGCGGAGAGGACAGAGAAAAAAATGAGAGAGGAGGAGGAGAACTGCGGAACAGAAGAATTATAGAGCTTTAATCACAGGGACTTCATTAGAGACTGAGAAGAGGGAATGAGACGGCTTTACCGCCCTGATTATCAGCTCACCACCTTCTCTGCAGCCTGAGTGAGTTAGAGACACAGAGAGCGAGAGAGTGAGAGAGAGTGAGTCTATACAGCCTGGGAGGCCCCCTCGTCCCCAATCCGCTCCAATGACCTTTCCACATATCCACTGTGTGCACTCGGGGCTGTGCCGGCACAGCTCTGGCCACTCCTTGCACATGCTTTTATTAGCATATGCTACCTCTTCCTGTCTCTTCATCGCCTCCCCCCTCCCCGCGTCCTCCACCACCTCCCCCATCTTCTGCCCTTTTCACACACGGCGCCTGTAACAGCGCTGGCTTGATCTCTGCTGAAGTAATGGCTTTTAGGAATTCAAACACAGAGTCTGTGCTGACTACATGTTCAGTGATGGCTTTGTTCCACCATGACAGGCCCAGCGTGTGTGAGGATTTTTCACCAAGAAAAGGCTGGAGAAAACATGGCTGCCAGTGGGGTCCGTTGTGCCCTGGAAACCGAAGTTTGTGTCGCTTTGTAAACCTGCGCCAAAGTCCATAGAGAAAAGCAGTTGGTCCACCGCCGTCTCAATCAGTAAGTTCAAATGTGTCATTATGTGACTTTGGTGTTTGAAAACCTTTGTCTGGATTTTCCAAGTGACACAAACCGACCATATATATATATATATATATATATATATATATATATATATATATATGTATGTGTATGTATATATGTATATATATATATATATATATATATACACATATATATATGTATGTGTATGTATATATTTATATATATATATATATATATATATATATATATACACATATATACATATATATGATATGTAAATATCTTACAGACACAGATGATTATAAGCATCAGCTATGTGTCCATACTTGTTTTAATTATGGAATTACTGATAAATAACATAAATAAGGTGCCAAACTCAGCTGTAAAATCCTTCTGATTGGTTCTCTACAAACGTCCATCCGTTGTTTTCCGTCTCTCTTTACATTCGCTGACCTCTGACATGTCATCATTCTTGCCTCAGCAGCCGTGATGGCACTGCTGAGACTCGAGTAGCAGCGATGAACACAATCGTGTACAGCAGGCAGCGTGAAAAGCAGCGAGGACAACTCTACAGTCTCCAGAGTAAATACACTGAATTCTGTTTTCTGCTGCTGCTGTGTCCAATACTCAGTCCACGCTCAACTCCTGCCCCCTCGCTATATGCATCATTAGCAGTGGTAGGAAGTCCTTTCCACTGGTCTCTTACCACTTGCGTCTGCATCAGCTAATGATGTCCCAGTCCATCCATAAATTTGTCGTCGTCTGCAGCTTTGAGACAAGTTTGACGTGACAGCAGGGTGCACGGGGGATGAAAGCGCTCGGCGGACAGACAGTTAAACTGTAGCAGCGGGGAGGAGAGGTCATTAGTCAGAGGGAGGAGGCAAACTAGTTCTGCCTAAGTGGATTTCCTAATACTCGTCCACGTCTTTGCATCTTCATCAAAAAACCCTTCTCCTCCGGCACCTCCTCCTCACTGCTGGCACCGAGGAATGGATTATTTGAGCTCAAGTGATGCGATGTAAAAAAAAAAAAAGGCTCATTTTCATGCACCAAAGTCCATGGAGAAAATTGGTGTTTTTTCAGCCCGAAGGGGGACACGAGAGCCGGTGCTGGGACTGCTGCTGCCTTGCTGAATTAGTTTCCAGGTCAGTCTGCGTAAAGAACTCCAAACATAGAGGATTCCGATTTACGAAAGCATCGCCTAATAAAATCTACACCCACGAGAGTCTGCAATATCATAAGAATATGTTTTTTTATTAAGAAAACTAAAGTTTGTAAACGACTCCCTCCCACACCAGAGTCCATATAAAAAAATCAGTGTTTTTAGTTTGTGGGGACACAGGAGCTGCAGGTCTACTGCTGCCTCGTGTGGTCACTTTGTGCCACCGAGGTAAAACTGACACTGAAGTCACAAAATAAACACATTTGAAGTTACTGATGGACGCAGCAGTGGTTCAACAACTGTGCTGTGATGTTAAATAGCCTGTCTTATCTTTGGGCACCAACTTCAGTTTCCAGTCTTAAAAAGTTGTTAAACAGTGAGATAAAGACTGAGTGACTTTTGATAAGATTAGCTTTTAGTTAAGTGGCTGAAATTAGTTTTTCCTGCCCAGCATTGCACGATTACCTCTGTTTAAGCTGTAACAGAATATCGTACATGTTTAGCTGAGATCTCCCTGCTAATATTTACTGATGGTCATTCTAAAACACAAAATATTTTGTGCTACACTTCATTAATGTTCTTTAAGTAGATTTTACTTCAATTGTGTGTATTTATTAACTTTAATTAACAGTAGTCTAATGTTACTAAGCAAACTAACCCTTTAAAAAGGAAACTCAAAAGGTTAAATTAAGTTTCAGAGAAAGCAAAGCCAAGTTATGTGCAGACTTTTTTCTTGAGTAGTGCTTGGCGTGGTGTTGTCACATCTCTCCGAACCCCTCAAGAGGAAGCAGCTCAGATGGTCTAATACACTGCTTTTGTTAATTATGCAGCAGCACAGTGCACTATTCCCTGCTGCAGCCTGTTGTGTGTGTGTGTGTGTGTGTGGGTGCGAGTGCGCGCACAAGTGTGTGACATTACTATTCACGTAACATAAACCGCAGAGGCTCCCACGGCGGCGGCACCCAGTGGAAACCTGGGACCTGTGACGACGCATGTGAAAATGTCATGCCACTCGTTTTCTCGTCTCTCAACTCCCGTCTCTATCCACCCGCTCCCCCCTTCCTCCTCGACATACACTGTTCTTGTCCTCCCATGTGCTACACGAAGGATTCTGCCATCAACAGCGTCCTGAGAGAGAGGTTGTGAATAAGGAGACGTGGGAACGAGGGAGACGCCGAACAGCAGGTGGGAGCTATAAGAGGGGAGAGATCTTTCTCTGGATGACTGGTCGACATTTATGCCATGTGCGTAGTGCGGGGATGGCTCCATACTTTAGTTTTTCATGTACGAAATGGATATCACAACCTCCTGGCTCCACCTGAACCGACATCAGTGTGATGCAGTCTGTTTTTTAAAGCTGCAATGGTGATTTTTGTTGCTGTTAGAGTTATAATTCTGCCTCTGTTTTTCTGCATCTGTCTTCATCCATCAAGCCCTGAATGAGGGAGACTTTGTGTGCATACAGCAGCAGAGCATCCTGTCAAACTGCTGTGAACAACTGAGTTTTTTTCGAGCAGTCGCGTTCACTCCGGAAAACTGTTTTCAGTCAAAGTCAATGTTGCCGTTGACTCCCTCTAATAATGATGCAGGGTTCATGGTACAACATGATACTGTGTATATGACACGATAATGAGTATCCAAGCTTAGGTGATACAATAGATACAGTTCTTAGAGATACACAAAGCGTTAACACTTTAAGAAATTAGTTGATACGAGTACATCAAAAAATACTGGGTATATGAGTATATCAAATAATGGGTCCATGATACTAGATATATGATACAACACTGGGTGTATGAGATACTGAGTAATGAGTATGTCAAATACTAGGTATACAAGTCTGTGATACTTGATATATGATACGACACTGGTTAAATCATACTTCATATCATGATATACTGGGTATATACGAAACAATAATGGGCACCAGCGATGTGCTGATACAATAATGGGCATCACATGAGGGTCTAAGCCAACACAAGGTCTGAGTGTGATCTTACTGAGGGTCTCCTGCGTAGCTGAGTTGAGCCGGA
This sequence comes from Solea senegalensis, assembly GCF_019176455.1. Taxonomy (NCBI): domain Eukaryota; kingdom Metazoa; phylum Chordata; class Actinopteri; order Pleuronectiformes; family Soleidae; genus Solea; species Solea senegalensis. The sequence continues at coordinate 34,663,307 of NC_058021.1, read as the reverse complement.
CGGATTCCAAAGTGAACGATGATGGGGAAGGTGATGACGTCCGGGTTGAACTGCTCTCTGTCCAGCTGGTCGATTCGCACAGAGCTGGGTTTCTACATATATATATAAAATAGAAAAAAAAAAAAAAAGTCAGCACATTACATCATATTAATATGCAGGTCTTTCGCCCTCTGTCAGGTGAGACTGGCACAGGGGCCCCTGCGACCCTCACATAGCGGATACAGCTGTAAAAGATGGTTGGACGGATGGACATTTCATTTTATTAGCAACTTAAAATTGCCTATCGCTGGCCTATAACTGTAATAATGACTATTTTATGACTGCTGTTGTCTTCTCTCTCAGACTAATTTATTTTCCAGCGCGTCAAACTTCATACAAAAATACACCTCAGAGCAGTTTGTTTTAAAGCATGTTCAGAAATCCCAGGCACATTTTCTCATTTAAGTATGAAAGAGGCTTTAGTGTAATGTTGTGTTCTCAAGTTGCAGTGATTTTAGCCTCAAAATGATAAAATGGCTGCCTCTGAAATACCGTTTCATTTTGATATTATGGTCATCGTTCCACTGGTCCTGTCAGGTACTCTGTGAGAATCAGAGGGGGAAAACTACGGTAGCTGTAGCACACGGTGTGACGGTCAGTGCGGTACAGACGGCCCACAGGCTCGTCACAGTCTGCATACAAACTTCGATTTAAAGAGCAAGAGGTCACCAGTCGACTTTGATTGTGCCGTTGCTGGCGACATAATCAGGTGTGAGTGTGATTGGCGTGAGGGGGAGCGAGCCATGATTGCCACGTTTACAGTCCCGACACAAATACGCCGCAAATGCTAATTTACATCCATGAGGACGTGTAGCGCCTCCCACTTCTCTGCCTGAGCTTTAATGGGCAGCGGCTGATTTGGACAACTCGGACCATGATGATGCCGTGGGGAAACACAGACCGTTTGACTGGCATCATAAAACGTTGGTTTGGAAACATGTGACTTTGATATGACAGAGGGCGAGATGTCTACAGAATAAGAGCATGTACGGTCTGATCTGGGCCACACACAGCATCTCTCAAGGGAGTGAAGTCATTGCACATGACTGAAATGGGTTTCATGGCACGTTTAGATCATACAGAGCAAATATTGATACTCATATACTGTATATGATACTAATACATCACAATGGCTGAATCCAGGGTCTGTAATTTGAAAAATATCCACAGAAGTCACTGTGGACTTTTAATTAAACGAATCAAAGGAAACCCAACACAGAAAAACAAGCTTATTGATTCAGCGAGATTTGAGTCAGGTGCCAGCCTGTGTCTGTGTGTGTGTGTGTGTGTGTGTGTATGTGTGTGTGTGTGTGTGGAGGCATGTCATTTTGAGTTTGCACACGTCTAAAGGAATAATTCATGTTTTCTGAAGCAGAGCAACCTGAGACGCAGACAGATGCCGACTCGCGGTGACTAAAGGAAAAGGATAAATGTCAGACAGACTTCATCCAACTTCACATAATAAAATCTATATTTGTTTAAGCCTATAATATTTTAGACAAGAAAAATCAAGTTTGTGTGACTTTGTAACACCTCTCTCTCGCTCGCCTGCACTAAAGCCCATAGAGAAAATTTGTGACTTTACATCACAGTACACAGGAGATTATTGATCCACTGCAGCCTCCATCAGTTATGTTTAAATGTGTTATTGTTTGACTATGGCTTTTGAAATCCATTGTGGAAATTTATTTTAGTGACTCAAACTTATCAAATGAGGCAACAGAAGAACAGCAGCTCCTGTGTCCCTTCAGGCTAAAAACGCTGATTTTCTCTATGGACTTTGGTGTGGGAGAATGAGAATCAGTAGCTCAGACAACACACGACCACAGCCAAACCGACGACAACAAGACTGACAATAGAGATAATTGTTGTTGACCGATTATTCCATTTTTGGCCAAAATGGAGAAAAAAACAAGCGTCTTACAAGACGTCGTTTTGAGTGGCAGAGCAATCTTTAACTTGAGTCTGGGGGCGATTACACACCCATCGCCGCGGAAAAAAAACATGACAGCGACAATTCAGTGCTGTCAGGAGGAGCGCCCAACTCAATAACTCACCCACATCACCGGGTTACACAATCATATTCATGGTTCCGACACTAAGCTTTTAGCTAGCATTGACATCTTCACCTTCACTTAAAAAAAACAACACAATAACTGTACATTCTTTATGATATGGGTCATGAGAGAGGACAGTCGAACAACTTCACTGTGGCTCGGACACCGTCGATGACAGCGAACGCCCTTGGGGGGGATAATAGGTGAGTCTGTGTGTGTCACAGGCTAACAGGAATAGCCTGGGGTTGTGTGTGGGGACAAGGGGGGAGAGGAACGCCCTTGAGGCGGCAGACAAGGCCGCACCTCCTGTCGTGACACGAAGACTCACCATTCCTGGGTTGGTGACGATCATGCCCTTGCACTCTTCGGCGTACTTCTGCCACTCCAGCTCCTCCCACTGCAGCATGTCGGCGATCTCCTCCTCGGGCACCAGCGGTTTGCTGCTGCGCAGCAGGTACAGCAGCACCTGGTGCATGGACAGCACCTCCTTACCGCCATCTACGGGACACCACACATACTTATTACTGCGAGAAATATACACACACACACACACACACTAGTGTCAAGACATCTAGGAAAAGAGTCTTTCTTCATTTCAGATTCCAACAGAAACAGATTTTATCCGCTCAATAAAAGATTCACCAGATAATAAATAAAAATCTACCCCCACTTAAATCTACAACATCTTACGAATATAAATGCCACTCAATGATAGCTTTCTTTTGACGGGAAACCTCCCACATCAAACTCCATTGAGAAAATCAGCGATTTTACATCATAGCACACAGGAGTGGATTAACCACTGCAGCCTCCGTCACCGAGTTCAAATGTGGTATTTTGTGACGTCTGTGTTTGAAATCCTTCGTTCAGATATACCTCAGCGACACAAACTGGCCACACGAGGCAGCAGTAGACCAGCAGCTCCTGTGTCTCAGTGAGTTAAAAATCACAGATTTTCTCAATGGGCTTTGGTGTGGGCGTGTGGGTGGTTTACAAACTTAAGTTTTCCTTGAGGCACAGTGGCAAACATGCTCTTAAGATATCATAGGCTTAGGTGGGTGTAGATTTTTATAAGGTGACCTTTATGTTAAGTGACTAAAATCTGTTTTCCCTGTGCTTGTGCTATTACATTTATATGAAGTTAGAAAAAAAAAAAATTATTGTGTTAGTGTAGCTAAAACTGGAATTTTGAAATACATGTCAATATGTCAGTCTGACTTAAATTGTACGAAAGCAGTTACACGCGTCCCCACAAGCCTGTGTTTCTTAAGCTGGTTCTCGGCACACGAGCCACTAACCGTGCAGTCAGCACTGGCAATCTTGTACCTCATATTTAACAGTCTGACAGGAATTCGTACTGAAAATAAACACACACACACACAGCTGTAAAAATTCTTTGTAACTGCAGTAGAAGGTTAAGACTTTCTTTAACATGAATGACACACTCAAGGAGGAGCAGAGGAATCTGAATTACAAAGTGAGGAGAGAACGGAGCATAACATGACTGTATGTGCACTAAAATATACACAGTTCAAATCTTAGTGATCAGAAATGAGGTTCTGCCTCATTTAGGACCAGGTTTTAAGTCTTCATGAGGACTACTGGTCGTTTATGCCAGAAAAAGCTCCTAAAGAAGTATACATACATTTTAATATAGCAGCCTTAGTGGGGACACTAATTTGAGACCTGGTTTTAAGGTTAGAATTGGGTTAAAGTGAAGGGGTAGGGGTAGACCTCGTCAGGACTAATAGTGCTCATAGAGGCCCAAACCTTGTCCTAAAAATACAAGTACACACATTTTAGTAAAGCAGCCTTAGTGAGGACACTCATTTGACATAGTTTCCTCTCTAGCCCCCTTACCTTAACCTTAACCATGACAACAAAATGCCTTACCTACCCCCTTAACTTAAACCCAATTCTGCCTCATTAGGACCAGGTTTAGGTCTCCATGAGGATGACTGGTCACGACACAGTCAGTGTTTATGCCAAATACAAGAACAGTAGACAGAGTTTTAGTGACACGCATGCAAAATTGATTGACCTCTATTTACGTGTGTGTGTGTGTGTGTGTGTGTGTGTGTGTGTGTGTGTGTGTGTGTGTGTGTGTGTCTGTTCACATGGACACAAAAATGCAGTGCCGAGTGCAGAGCTGGAAACGCAATGATACAAAACAACAACAAACACAGTAAGTTCTCATGCTTTCACTTTGAATCCCTGTCTCTCTTCACTCTCTTTTACGCGACACAGACAGAAAACAGTGAATCAAACACTGCAGACTTTTCTTTGTGCTTTTTCATGAAAGAAGCACATATGTGTTTTTTTCTGTGTTGTGATGTGAACCCAATGTTCCGGGTTTTTTGTGTGATGGATGGAAAAGAAGGCAGGGTGGCACAGATCAGTCACAACAAAACTCTGTGCAGTGAAATCGTGGAGCAGCAGCGCCATCTAGTGTTCCACAGATGAACAGCAGGGGAGGCGAAGCAGTGCATGTTTGGAGTCTGACCACATTTAAAGGTGCTCATTAATGATGTTGTTTGGTGATTTAAAAGATGATATAGATATTTTTAAAAAACCTCATAGTTATGAAGTGGAAAGCTTTTGCATGTAAAACTACTAAAAGTTACATTATTGACTTAAAATGTTTTTGAGGCATTTGTGGGTGACTTAGTATACTAGAAGGAATAACGAAGATAATTTATCAGGTTTTACCAACTTAGTAAAAGCTCATTTAATAAAATAAACACCTGCCTAAGTGTACGTCATCTTGAGAATATGATTGCAACGCTTACTAACTGTGAAACAGCCTTTATTAAACGGAAACTTAAGTTGGTAAACTGCCGACTCTTCCACACCAAAGTCCATTGAGAAATTAAGTGATTTTAGCTCACGGGGACACAGGAGCTGCTGGTCTACTGCTGCCTTGTGTGGTCATTTTGTGTCACCGAGGTTAATACGAACGAAAGATTTCAAACACTGAAGTCGGAAAAGAACTACTTAGAATTGACTGATGGGGGCAGCAGTGGATCCACAACTGCCGTGTGGTTTGGTGAGAGGTTTATAAAAAGAAACAAACTTTAGTTTTCTGTCAGAAAAGTCCCTCAATTGTCCCTTAATTGCAAGGTAAAGCAGCAAACACATTCTTAAGATATTGTAGACAAAGTAAGTGGATGTTTAGTAGATTTATTCCTTGTGTCCCCACTGGGAGCAATGTTAACCCTGACCCTTTAAATGTACGGTTTGTGTCCAGATAATAAATTAAATTTGAGTCTCACCTGGTAAGAATCGGACAAAGCGTGGCATGAAATGGAAGCCCTGGCATCCAGAGGTCTCATCATCGTTGTCAGGACCTGGACGAAGACACAGACATTTGATTGGTCAGATAATACACAACAAAATTGTTTCTTTTACACTTATGGCTCATTGAAATTCCCATTATCAGTTTATCTGATAACACATAACCTTATCTTTTCTGTTATCATACTTTTGTGGGTTTTTTTTTCCAGGTTTTTGAGATCAATTAAGCACATCTATCCATCCATGTTTTGACTAAATTCTTCAACTAAATCGGTTTTAAATGTCATCTTTCAGCTTCTAAGAAGTGCATATTTCCTGGTTTCTTTGCCCCATATTAACAAATTTAAAAATTGTCATGTTGTGCATCGTCTGTATAAAAGCTTCAGCTCCAACACCAGTCTCTTCTTCTTCTTTTGGTTAGTACCTATGAGGTTCCAGTCGTAAAGCTCCAGAATGTCCCGGAACAAGTAGGAGGCGAAGAGCTCGAGGCCTCGGACGCAAAAGTTCTGCAGAGAGAAAGAGAGTACAGTGTTCAGTCTCAGAAATATGCCCGATAAGTAAATCCACTTCCACTGACTTTATCACATAAGCTACTTTATTGATGTAATCAACTTCAGCAGGTTAAAAAAAAAGAATCTCCTTCCCCTTCTTCTTCTAAAAAAAGGGGGATTAGCACCTTTGCTCGCCCAGGCGTCGAGGTGTACGTGCATGCTCAGCTGTTCCAAGACTGAACCAGTCGAGATAACAAAAATAATAAAAAAATAAGAATGGAGGAGAAAGAGCTGTGGAGATAAAGTGGGCTTTCACTGACCTCCGGTGTCATCTCCTCTATGAAGTGAATGGTGTAATCTATGTTGAAGCGGATCACACGGCACAATGGAATCTGCGATGATGAAAGGGAGAAGAGGACGAGGAGACGGGGAAAAGAGAGAGGACAGGCCGACTCATTACCATGGCGTTAGGTGGAGGTTACAGCTTTTCAAGGAAAACTCATTAAAAACTCGGCGCTTGACCGAAATGACACCAGGAAAGCGTATACGTATAATCCCACTCGACTGAAGTCTGTGGACGACATTCAGCCGATTTAACGCTGCCTTGTTGTGACACAAAACTTCGGCAACTCAGCAGGGACGTGAAGAAAAACTGATTTTTAGCCACTTAATAATCACATCATACAATACACATCTGCTATTGTATGTGTATTGTCTCTTAATAATATGGTTTCTCCTTCGTCTCACCATGAGACTGCTTTCTTTGATTGGAAAGTGACGTTTGAAATCCTGCTTCATCTCCCACACCAAAGTCCATAGAGAAAATCGGCAATTCTAGCTCGTAGTGACACAAGCAGCTGCTTGTCGGTTGCTGCCTTGTTTGGTCGGTTTGAGCCACTGAGGTAAAGCCAAACTAGGAATTTTTAATGCCGAAGTCACAAAACAACTCATTTGAATTGACTGATAGGAAGCAGCAGTGGATAAACAACTCCTGTGTGACATGGTGTAAAATTGCTGATTTTCTCTATGGAGTTTGGTGCAGGGAGAAGTGACACAAATGCAGGTTTTCTGTCAAAAGTTTAGATAAATCAGCAAAAACATAAACTTAACATAAACAGTATTCTAGAAGAAAACTGACTTTTGTTCAGTGGCAAAAAATATTTTAGCCACTTCACGAAACAGAAGTCTGAAAACCACTTCATTTCTCAAACCAAAGTCCATAAGGAAAAACAGACATTTAAGCTTGCAGTGACACAGCAGCTGTTTGTTTACTGCTGCCGTGTTTGACAAGTTTCAGTCACATAGGTAAAACCTTAATGAAGAATTTTAAATGCTGAAAGTCACAGAATTTAAGACATGAAATGACTGATGAAGGCAGCAGTGGATCAGCAGCTCCTGTGTGACAGGTTGTAAAATCACTGATTTTGTCTATGGAGTTTGGTACAGGGAGATGGCAGCAGTTTCGCGACAAACGCATACACGTGTCTGAGGATGCTAAAAAAACAAAAAAAAACAAAAAACAAACCTGAAGTATCCCTTTAAAATCAAATACGCTTTTTTAAGACATGACATGCCTTTACACACACACACACACACTTGACGATTAAAAAAATTGAGTAAACTAAATTCTCAGTGAACAGATAAGCCTGCTCTTCTGTGTTTAATCTCCCCAGTTACACGGTCTTTGTTGTCTCGGCGCTGGAGTCCATTTTCAAGGATTAACCTGGGAGTCACATTCGCTCTTGCCCATCCTGGCGGCTAACTAGCAGGGGGGCTAAATATCGCCGCGCTCCCAGGTTCCTAATCCCCTTGCTGCCACAAAGCGTTTACCCTAGCTTTTAACAAGGGCTGCTTAAATTATCCAGTTCAAATCATTCGTAATCCTCGCAGCTCTTTTCAGACTTGGCAGATATTGACTGAGTAGTTTATTATTCAAACATGCAGAGGGGGGAAACACACACACACAGTGATGCACAAAAGCCCACGTGTGTTGTAGATTAGGACAAAGCATGGTTTTTAACAACGTTTTAGTCGATTTTTCATTTCTTTTGAACGTCATTCTTGGAAGAAGAGTGTGAAAAAGAAGAAGTGGCTACAGAGAGAGTTCAGGTTCTTTTAAAGTCGCAGCAAGGTCAGCGCAGCGGGAGCGGCGCTACAAAGGCACGACTGAATGCGAGAGCTGATTCTCCGAGATACAGTTAAGGAGAGATTTTTCACTTAATCTAAAACGATATTTGCTGCCTGACTGTGTGTGAAGAGGGGGAATTTAAGTCATTATGGACACGTCGACTTTAAGGCCACATCCACATAAAAAAAAATAACTTTCCAAATTGAATTATTGTCTTTTTTTAGTTACAAGGCACCAGAAAACTTAACATAATCAGGCTGCAGGGATTTATTTTTATTTTATGGCTATAGAATTGTCAAAATTCTGGATATCTGGCAGTTAATTAATTCAACCGTTTAGGAATCAAGGTGCTGAGAAGCTGATGTCACAAACATGACGGTCACTCGGCGAAGACATGAGGACTACCTATTTCTCTGGTTTACGGTAGTTTTTAAATTTACTAGATAACACAAACGGTCGAGGAGTTACGGTAATGACAAATGCGCACACCAAATCCTGTCAGCATCGACAGGACAGTAACAGAAAGGTTCAATTATTAAAAAACAATTATAGAAATCTATGTTACACTCATTTAATTATTATATTCATATAATGAGAGATTTTGGTCTTGAGTAAAACTATGTTCAGTCCCAAGTTCAAATAGGAAATTTCACCCTCATATTGAATGATGAGGTTTATTTCCTTTCAGCTAAAAAAAGACACAAAATTCTAAATTTAAAAAGGAAGCATGCCAAGATAACTTTAAAAAGTATGCGTGTTTCAATCTCGGGGGCTAAATTATAAGCAGAGAAAAAGCAGCAATCGGTTTAAAAGCTTATATCAAATACAAATTTGAAAGGATGAAGGACAGCAGTTTAATCTGGGACGATAACGGAAATGGTCGCGTTTAAAGCCAGAAATATTCTTGTGCTGCACTGAGGAACATTGTACAAAACATTGTAAAAACATGTTGCTATGGAATAAAGTAGTCGATAAACTTCTCAAACATGTGATGACGAAGGAAATCTATCTAATTTAATGTAATTAAATCTATATATGAAAGGAAGTAATAGCACAGAGAAATGAATGTACAGTTTGTCGTGAAGTAAAAACAGAGCAGACTTACACTGGTGAGTGGAGTGTGCGAGAAGAGAGAGAAGCCTTCAAACAGGTACTCGTGGTCATCGTACTCGATCACCGTCGGCCTGTCCGTCTACAGAAAGCATGCACACGTGCGTGCACACACACACACAAATATAATTTGTTTTTTTTAGGTCTCTGCTTGAAGATTGCATACCTCATAATGAAATGAGTACATCTGAGTACACCAAGGTCTATTTGATGAGTTCAGTGTCATATAGTAAAGGGAAATATCAGTATGTGTGTTACTGGTGAGGAGTAAATGAAGTTACACAGCACAAACGAAAAGATTTCAGGTTCTGAATAAAGTGCTGTAGCAGATGGAGCCAGAAATGTGGCGAGTGGGTTGACACAGCTGTTTGATATGTGGGAATTTATTTAGTTATCTGAGTTGTCTGTTGTGGCACATGTAAAAAAAAAAGTCTTATAGCCTGCTGTTTAATTAGATAGAATTAGATTAATAAGATATATACAGTATGTGTGTATATATATTACACACACACACACACACACATATATACATACATACACATATATACATATATATATATATATATATATATACAGTATATATATATCCTGATTCCACTACATTTTCCATTCAAGTTACAGCACCTCCTTTTATTCTGAAAGAGTTCATACCAGGAAGTTGGTTGGTGGAGACACGGTGATCCGGTAGTGGAACAGTTTCCCCGCGTTGTTGTTCATGGGACGACACTGTTTCACAGGCTGAGAGAGACCACACACACACACACACACAACATTAATGCTAAAATGTAAAGTATAATTATTATCATTATTATTATCATTATCATTGTTGTTATATGTTTTTCTTCAAAAAAAATCAAATAACAATCAAAGATACAATGAGAAACGCAGCCTTTGTGATGATTAACTACGGCCCCAAAATATGCAAAAAACTCTTAAATACCATTTCCTTTTTCTTCTTCGCAGGTGTATACATCAGATTTTATGTGGCTACTGACTCCACGACATGAACACGGTGACGTCATGTTGCCAAGCTCTATATCAGTGGACATGTTGCTACGCTGAGGGACTGGTTTTCCTAACAATGGCTAGCCTGAGATACCTTCACGTGTCGACACAACTTCCGAGTTCTGACACCCAATGAAAATGGAACGCACCGCCATTCCAAGGCTATGAATATCTCACGATTTCAACTTTACAGCATTTAAACACATTTAAACCCTCCTACATGTGACACACAAGACCTTTAACATGTTAGCAAATGTCTCTCTGTACAGAAAGTGCACACAGGCACTGGAAATTCAAGGTTATGTATGAGGTGGTGATTTATTTGTGGCGCTGTCATACCTCCTCCCCCGGGTAGATGCTGTGGCGGATTCCTGTACGTCTGGCCTTGGCGCTGCACTTACACAAGGGGCCATCATTCATCTGGACAGAGAGGGGGAAAGAAACGGGAGTGTAAATCAGACGAGCGCACGCTCCACCTGGATGTATACGACACGGGAGTGCGCTCAGTGTTCCACGCGCCTCGACCCGAACAACTCCTGACCTTTACTTCTCAACTGGAGTTTATACTGGTATTTATTAGGGTTCGAGCACACTTGTTATTGTTATGTAGCTATCAACAGTTTACCTACTTATTTTCTTAACATGTGACAAACTGAAACTCACTTTCACAATGTCAACGAATGTAGGAGAGCTAAATGGTGCTAGTGCACTTTGATACTCACCCGGAAAACAAAAACAAGTCTTTGCTGAGCATAATAATCTGTCTCATGTTTTATCTCAGCTGATTTCCTGTTGACGCAAATTTCTGTTGTGGGTCACAGAGTAACTGGCCCACTACTGACAACTACTGGTATAATTAAATACTGTCTTTAAGACCAAAACACTGTTTATGTAACTTCAGTCTCAGAGTCGAAACCCAACTACTGAAATCTTTTAAAATGTGTTGAATTGTGTGAATAATCAACTTGAGTATCTTATATTATAATTCCACAGTAGTGCAGATATAAAACACAGATCAGAGAAACAGACCAATACATATTTGCTTTAGTCCAGCAGGGCTGCAACAAACGATTATTTACATAATCGATTAATCTGTCGATTACTTTCCCAATTAATCGAGTACTTGTTTGGTTCAGAAAATGTTAAAAAATGTCGATCGGCGTATTCCAAACCTCGGAAATGATGATGTTCTCAAACGTATTGTTTTGTCCACAAATCAAAAATGAATCGGTCTCAGCAAAGAAAACAGAAAATATTCACATTTAAGAAGCTGAAAGAAACTGTCAAACCGGTTAATCAATAATCAAAATAGTTGACGATTAAAATTAATAATTAATTTAATTAATAAATAACATATTATGCAAAATCAACTTTAACCATTTCAATACTCTGGAGGCCCTACCAGTCACCAAAGTGTGGAAAAAGAATACTCAGTCATGTTTTCGTGGTCCCCCTTAGTGTATGTATAGACGATAAAACACTTGATGTTGAATTCCCTGAGCTTATGACGGCAGCATGCGCATTTCACCGCAAATGTTACCGCCCCAACAGTAAGTTTACCTCGAGAGCTCCACCTTAGCTCCACCTTTTCCCTGCGAGAGTGCAGGCGAGGGAGGAAGAGCGGTATTATGTCAACGCGGAGGGACAAGTGTGCTGTTCGTAGCTGCACAGTGGAGCACAGTGTGCAATGACAAATAAAAAAAATAAATAAATAAAAGAAAGTCTAAGTGTTTTACATAAACTTCCAGCCTCAGAGGATTTTATATATGAAGCTAATGTGCCAGATAAAGTCAGCAAACGTGTGTTTGTGTGTTCGCACCACTTCGCATCAGACTGCGGCCAGCGCTCGCCGTATTTAGTCAGCGAACGTATTTCACCGATGCACAAACACACACATTGTTAAGAAAAGGTCACATAGAGCTCATAACTGACCATTCTGACACTGTCCTAATTAAAGATATTTGTTCAGTACGTCCTCCATGATCAGAGCACAGACTGTCTGATACAGTCACATACAGCGGCAGTTTATGCAGCTCGCCGCTGGCGATCAGCTGTGCTGTCCCTAAGTGTTTTTAACTGATTTACAGTTCGGCACTGTTTGGCTCCATCCTTATGTAGGACTCTCGCTGTTTTCTGCGCACGCTGCCATGTTGATATTGTCAGAGAACTAGTGGAGGGAGGGGGAGAGGAATGGAGCTGAGGGAACTGGATCTGAGCGAGTGAGCACTGTAAAGAGGACAAATCAGAAACCCCCTGGAAGAAGTGGTTGTGTGTTTGCCTGTGTCTCATTTGCATATAAAGGGACCATGCACGAAAACCGAGCGTTCTGAAAGGGGCGGGTTTAGCAGGGTTACTGAACTGCTATGGCGCTTCATCCTTATGGTATTTTGACCAAAGCATGTCACTGACATGTTCATTAGGACACCCGGGAACTATTTTAATGGGGGAAATAGGGTATAATATGTCCCCTTTAAGATCAGCATCAGCCAAAGGAAAAAAACCCATATCCAAAACCCATAAGTAGAATCTGGTTTTGTAACATAATAACCACGCCCATCTGTGTGAAGCCACGCCCACCTGTCCCGGGTCGTTGTACCACAGCTCTTCGTGCAGACGGTCGGGATGAGATTTCTTCCTCTTGATCTCGGCGATGACATCGAAGATGTCGGAGTCCGAGCTGCTGGAGCAGGAGCTTCCTTCTCCGTCGGACTCGCAGTCCGAGTCGCTGCTGCTGTTGTCTGGAAACAAAGAGCAAACCTATATATATTTAGCCTGTTTTTTTTTTTTCTCCTCATCTGATAAAATATGACCGATTAATGATAACAAATAGACAAATACAAAAAACTAACACTTATGGTCTGTCCCTTCGTCATCTACTGGTATGACTAAATTAAATACGTAAAACACGTCTACAAACAAACAAATAAATAAATAAATAAACTTTTGGAGGTTTTAGAGACTTTTAGCAGAATTAATCAAGTTTCTGAGAATAAAAATTTGTTATGACTGCTATAACTGATTTGTTATCGCCGATTAAAGCCATTTTTTTAGTGCTGCTGTTACATTAAGAGAGCGGCTCATTTATTGATGCAGAGAAAAATGAAAAAAGTATTACTACCAGAGCATCCAGAATTTGTTCCACATGAGGGGGAAAAAAGGACGAGCTGCAACTAATGGTCATTTTCATAAAGGAGGAAACTGTCAATCATTTTCTTGATTAATCGATTAGTTGTTTGTTTGTTTGATTGGTGTTTCCCAAAACCTCAAAATGAAGACGCTCTCAAATGTCCTGCTTTGTCAACAAAAGAAGCAAAGAAGCAGCAAAGAAACCAGAAAATATTTACATTTAAGAAGCTGAAAAAGCAGAGAAACTTCTTTTAATTTTGAATAAAACACTCAAACTTATCAAAATAGTTAAGTAATCATTGCAGCCTTAGAAATAAGGATATGTACAATATTTGTAGCTAAACTGATCTCAAAACACTCAAGTTAATGATAAAAGCTTTTAAATAATTATGATAATGTAAAATGTGTTTAATTTTAAAGCTAAAATATAAGGTTTTTGGTATTAAAATTTATTGTGATACATGCATCTCCAAGATGAGATGAAAGAAAATTAGCTAAAAGTGAAAGTTTCCATTCCTGGGTACGACTTCAACACTTTACAAACCTGGATCCTCGTCCAGTTTGGTCTTCGGAGGCTCCCACTTGGGTCGGGCCTCCTTGGCTCGTTCCTGTCTCCCTCCCAGCTCCTCCTCGAAGCGCTCGTACAGGTTCCGCAGTTTACTGGTCCCCACAACTGTGGAGTCTCCCTGAAGGGAAACAAAACCCACAACACAGAGAATTTAGTGACGTTCCCGGTGACAAATGAGCTCCCGGCACACTTCAAAATCAGAGCAGAGCGGGCAAGAGTTAGCCTGAGAAGAGGAAGTTTAGTTACCATTAAATGGTAAGTAAACTTGTAAGTGAACTTCGATCCTTGTAACTAAACTTCCTTGTCAAAAAAAAACAGTCAAAAATCAGTTGAATATATTTTTAATATATTCAACTGATTTTTGACTGTTTTCTTTTGACAAGCTTTAAGATTTTGCAGCTTCTTAAAAAATGGTTTCTTTGCTTCATATAAAAAAAGAAATCACTAAAACTGAATGAAGTGTTTGACAACATCAACATTGTGAAGTTTGGGAGACACGGATCAACATTTTCTGACATTACACAGACCAAACATGTAACGTGAGTTGCAGCCGTAGAAGATTTTAGTCTACATTCTGTCAGGAATTATTAAATTACATGAGTTAATAAAAGTAATTTCAGTGTGGCTTTAAGCACTTAAACCAACATTTTCCTATACATTTTGTGCCAGTTTCCATCATATTTATCCTAATTTTTATAACAATATATAATTGCTTATTATTATTATCAGCTCCACTCCGATCTCTGCACCACCAGAGGAAGCTCGTTTGTGTACCACAGTTTGAGAAGCACGGTTCTTGCTGAAGTACCCTTATCCTGTATTCACGTGTATCAGAGAAATAACTTGCTGCGAAAGCTTAGAAGAAAATGCGACAATTATGTAACGCTATTATTGTCCAAATTGTCAGTGCCGCAGAGCAGCTCCACTGACTAACTCCCACAGGAAGTGTCCTTGCCGTCACTGCTGAGGAGACGGAGACGTAAAAGTCGTAAATCTGTGAAGAAATGAAGTTAGCGCGAAAAACCCCACCCCACCCCCGTCTTGACATTTCACCTACACTTAAGTTTTTACTGAAGGCCGGATCAGGTCTGCGCCAGAATGTGTAATTTGTGTGGAGGAGGTAGTGAAGGGACGATGTGAAGTGAGTTTTCATGGACTACCGCTAAAGGTCAGTCTTAAAAAAAAAAAAAAGAGCCGACACCGGGAAAGATCACGAGACGAGAGGGCGAGGAGTGATTTGAAAAGGTGTCTTTAAAAGGAGGCGCCGTGAGCGTAGAGTGCAGAAAGTCATCTGGTGTTAAGAGAGAAAATGATCCAACTCTTTAAAAAACATCAATAAAGGATAAAACAAAACTCACAATCAAGACCGTAAGAACATGTTAAAAGGGATGTTTAGTCACACGGAAACACAAAATCTCTCTCTCTCTCTCTAAACACTGTCGTATGTATGCCAAGCCTGTACGTGGCACTGTAGCAATGCCACAGATGTACAGACGACGTGGAGCCCCATCCCCATTCTTTGTGTCTAAAAAGGCTGATTCTAAACAAAACTTTTGCAGATTGCCCCTAAACTCTCTCTTGTGTGTTCGCTCCTTCAGATAAGACAAAGCGTCTTCACTGAGACTAATTTTATTCACTGAACAAAGGGTTTTTTGAAGGGTTTTTGGGGGGATTTTGAATGAGGTCCCGACACAAAGTTAATGCTGGCTGTGCTCTGCTCGCTCTTTCGAGACAGGCTGCCAGTGAAGATAACAAGGAAAAACAGTTTTCAGGCACTGATCAACAGAATAATGTATGCTATCTGAAGAATATGTTGGCAGATTTATCACCCTGTCAGACAGACTCTTCCAACAGGAAACTGAAGTTCGTCCCATCCACTCATCCGCCGGGTACCAAACCCCATAGAGAAAATCAGCGCTTTCAACATCACAGCATTTGTGGATCCACTGCTGCCTCCTACAGTAACTTTTAAAGTGTTATTTTTCCACATATCCAAATCCATTTATGTCAGTGACACAAACTGACCACACAAGGCTGCAATGAACCAGCAGTTCGAGTGTCTCTGCGCGCTAAAATGGACTTTGGTGCAGTGGTTTACAAACTTCAGTTTCTGGTCACCAAAGGCCGATTAACTATCTCAAAGTTTCTCTTATATTTGTTTTTTATAATTATTATCAATCATTTTGTTTTTCATGATCTCATTTTAACCTCCCGATTTTTTAAAAACATTTTAAAGAGCATTTAATAAATAATAAAGACTGATTGATAAACTGCAGGCTATGACATTTAGCACATATATATTACAGTACCACTTGGTCCATGGGGTCATTGGAGTAGTAGTTTTCTGCGTGTGTGCAGCGGATCCAGGCAGGTTTCAGCAGCTCTTCCTCATCTTTCTCCTCGTCGAGCTTCTCTCTGTCCCTGTCCCGCTCTCGGTCGCGCTCTCTGTCGCTGAAAGCCTCGTCGGAGTCTCTGCTCCTGACTGACGCGTAGCTGCGCTCCCTGCTCAGGCCAGAGGAGCTCTCTGACCGCCTGTCCCTCTCCTCTTCCCAGCGACTACGTTTCCGGTCTCTGCTTGTGGACCGACTGCAGATAAGCAGAGGTGAAATATCACAGTTTTTTGTGTTTCCATTCTTTCAAAGTATCTCAGCTTTTTAGAAATGTGGCTTTTGCTCTCATTTTATTCACCAAACAAAAGCCTCTATAACAAATTGAACAGATAAATCTAAATCTTATACTTTATTAATCCCCTTAGGAAAATTATTTCTCTGCATTTAACCCATCCTAGACTAGCGCCTTGCTCAGGGGTACCCCAGCCCTTTTGAACTGGTGGGGACTTGAACCGGCGACCCTCCGGTTACAAGCCAAGTTCCCTTTCCACTTGGCCATGGGCTGCCCGATAGATGGTTGTCTATCCAAAATGTGTCATTTCTGCCATTAAAAAAAACTCTAAAAGCATCAAATGACATTAATCAGTCTTAAGAAACTAATAGGTGAGAAGAAAAAAAAGTTGTGAATTAATTCAGACACATAATTGACAAATTACCAACACCGACTTGCCACAGATTGCTCTCACTTACCAAAATGGCTGACGTCAGGTAGAAAAGGAAAAACATACTAGTCACTTAATCTGCGCCTTTTTAAGTCGACAATACATTCAGCAAACACTCGTTTGACAGCCTTTTTAGCCTAGAAACTGAACTTTGTAAACCACTCACTGTCCCACACCAAAGTCCATGCAGAAATGAATCGTTTTTAGCTCACAGGGACAAAAGAGCTGCTGGTCTACTGCTGCCTCGTGTGGTCAGTTTGCTCGTTTGTGTCATCAAGTAAATCCAAACTATGGATTTGAAACATCAAAGTCACAAAATAACACATGTGAACTTACTGACGGAGGCAGCAGGGGTTCAACAACGCATGTGAGCTGTGATGTAAAATCGCTGATTTTCTCTATGGACTTTGGTGTAGGAGGATCTGCAGTATAAAAACGTCCGTTTCCAGTCTAAAAATGCTGTCTAGTGGTGAGCTAAAGCAGCAAACATATTCTTAGGATATCATAGATTTAAACTGACATGGATTTGATTAGGTGACCTTCAGGCAGATCCAAGAAAAGGACAGTATTAATTAGGCTTCAATAACTCATTCAACCACACTTCTCAAAAACGTGAACTTGCCTTTTAATTAGACAAATTAGGGAATACACATGTACCTCCGAGGCCTCTTTCTGTGCCTGTCAGGCGACTGTGACTTTCGACTTTCTCTGTGACGATGTCGCTCTCTGAACACAACACACACACACACAAATACACACAGAGAGAAAGGTTAGAGTGGAAAACAAGTAATTTCAACTTAATTTTGATCTTAATATTATCACACATGATTGTATTTTTTCAGTAGTCAGTAGTAGAGTCTAAAAGTATGTGGCCTTCTGTATGAGCGGAGATGAAGGTGCATACCTGCTGCGATCCCTGCTCCTGTGTCTAGGTGGTGTCCTTCCTCTGTCGTACTCAGGTCGGTACCGTCCTCCCTCTGGTCTGACGCGTCTGTCTGGACTCCTCCCGCGGTCTTTCCTGTCTGCGGGAATCTCCATCTTGTGCCGGTCACCGTGGCCGCCACTGCCACCGTAGCCATAGCCCTTCTGCCGGTGGTCATCATGGCGATAGCCTCGCTCTGGTGAGGACCGCCTGTTGTCCATTGTTTTTTCGTACTTGAACTGGCCGTGTCTGAAGCTGTGGTCCGGCTTGAACGAGCCCGGGCTCTGAGTATAGCCAGGATTGAAGGTGGGAGGAGGGAAAGGAGGGTGTGGAGGATGAGGGTAGTTCATGGAATACGGCGAAGGGTAGCTCATGGGGTGAGGTACAGGGGGGTGTGGCAACGGTGGTGGCGGCACAGGTGGCATCATATAGGGGTGGTAAGCGTTCTGAGAGGACCCCTGCGTCGGACCCCCTGTGGAGCTGGGCAGAGGAGGAGGTGGAAAGTTGGGAGGAGGATCTAAGAAACCTTGCCGGACCAGAGGTTTGGGGAAAGTTGGACGCACTGGACACTGGTTAAGAGAACTGGGCGCCTGGGATGGCACCGGAGGAGGATACTGCATGAAGTCAGAGCGTGGAGGCATGTAGCTGCTGTTTCCATGGTAGCCAGAGCTGGGTGGAGCCTGTGGATCGTAGCGGTAGGGTGGTAAAGGAGGTTGCGGAGGGGGTGGCGCCCTTAGGTTGGGGGGTCGGTAGCTTTGAGGGGATCCGTGCTGACCTGGAGGCATTCCTGCTCCTCCTCCGGGTCCACCACGGTCCTGATGGAAAGACATGACTGTGGACAAGACAGAAAACATCTTAACTAAAATTTATACTCACTGTTTTGCATGCTGAAGTTGATATGTGGACTTCCTTTTAGGGATGCAATTAAATAGAATAATCTGTTGCTTATTTTGCCATTAGTTATTTGGTCGAGATCCACAACATTCCAGAAAATGTTGATCAGTGTTTCCCCAAATGAAATGTCTTGTTTTGCACACAAACCAAGATTACTCAGGTTTAATGATCTCAGTGTTATATGGAGCAGAAAAATGATCAATTGTGCAAAATAAATAAAAGTAAGTATTCTGTCCTAAAGAAAGTATTCTATTGATCTGTTTGAAAAAACTTACATTCCAAAATTTGTCAAGAGATTTTATTACAAAAAATGGTGCCTTTTGCACAGCCAATTTGATGACCAGATCAAGAGGACAAGCTGTCCAAAATGGACACAAATGTTCATAATGCCTTGAGGGTTAATCAAGACATCTAAAACATTAATCAGTAACTGTATGCTATTTTTCTTAATTTTGTCATTTTTTATGTAGTTACGCCAGATGCATGAGAGTTAATAGAGAAAGTCACTGACAGACTAATCGGTAAGGAAAATAATACAGATGTGTCACAATTTTTTTTAAAAAGCAGGTGCTAAACGTCACTGCTCGCTCATCAACTAACGAGCTACACAGGTGTGTGTGTGTGTGTGTGTGTGTGTGTGAGAATAACGACGAAGCACGCGTAAGGCACTAAAATGGTTAAAGCAGCAGGTTATTATCGTTAATATAAGATGAGAAAGTCTTCATTCTTGACAAATTTTTTTAAAACCGGGTTTATTTTTGGAGCAAAAGCAGCTAAATTTAGCTTCCATCGCTAACCGGGTAACACGTTAGCATAGCCAGCTAGCACATCACGCCAGAATCCCGAATTGAAAGATACACAAAAAGACGGAGAGGAAACAACAGATAAACGTATATTCGCATCTTGATCTCCGCTTCAAAAACATACTGTTATATGAGATTAACATGTCTGAAAATACTTTTAATTCCAATGTGATGTGCAGTAAAAAAAAAGAAATGACTTACCCAGTTTGAATCACGCTCTCCGAGTATGTGCCCGTGTTTCCAGTCGGAAGACTTTGAGGGTAGGAATTAGGAAACGCAAACTGACCAATCACAGTTGAGCTTTTTTGGGCTGTGGCCAATGAGAGGCGATGTATGGTTTCTAGACGGATGTGTTTTCACTGCAGCACAAAAACAAACCGAAAACCACCAAGTAATAATACAAAAAACTAAAAAATAAATTAAAACAGTGCATTAAATGAAGGATAAATACATCGTTTTGTTTATCTTCGTTTTTGTTTTATGATTATTTATTCTGAAAATTATTATTATTATTTATTGATTTTACAAGAATGTTTCAATATTAATTAGTATTTCTTATAACGTGTTGATTTACTTGTAGATAATTTATCGCTGATTCTAAATTAATAATTTTTTAAACTGCTATAAAAAGTCACCAACATAAAAAGACACTAAATGATTTGAAATATTACTTTAAATACCAGAATTATTAGTTATTTTAATTTGTCAAATGTAATTTCCCTGTTGTTATGACACAAAATCGTGCTTATTTTGAAATAACATTAACAAAAAACACATAAAAGAGGAAAAAAAGATATAATAGATTTTTTATTTGTGTAGTCTAACAACTTTTTTGTGTCTTCAAATTCATTCTATATAATATTTTAAAATATTCTGTGACATAAAAGTACTGAATATGAATGTAAGATAAAACAATGCATTATGAGAAAAAGAAAAAAAAGATAACTTGTACTTGTGTCGAGCATCCACTGGAGGGCAGCAGAAGGTTTTTTAAAAAAGAAAAGAAATTCAATGACTTGGGAGCCACATTACCATGGAAACACACTTGTTCATTTCTTGAATGAACGTGGAGGCCAAACACATCAGCATAGTACATTTACTCCCCAAGGCTAATCGCTTGTTACTGTATTCTTAAAGAACCTGGGGAACATTTAGTGCATTAATGATGCTGCTTCTTCTCCTACATTATTATTATTATGACTGTGGAAACCCTGAGGCCTGAGCTCTCTGCATTGATGAAACCGGAACCGTTGCGCTGAGTCCACACCTCAGTGCCCACATGTTAACCTCGGTGTGTGGTCACAAACATTGCTGCTCCCTCCCTCTGCTGACTAAATTAACACAGAGGTTGAAGGCCAAAAGCCCACACACTGTAGTTTGCTGGAAGAAAACGCCCATGGTAATATCTGACCACTAATCACCTTTCTGGGGAGAAATATACCTTCCATTTGTAAATTCATTTTTATACATTTAATAACTGTCTTACGGCACTTTTCCATGATACAGTTCTAGCACAATTTGACTCTGGCTCTTCTTTTGCTTTTCTATTAGTGATAGTACCTGGTGCTTTTCTTTAGTACCTGCTCTGGCAAAGTTCCAAGCGAGCTGAGCCGATACTAAAATGTGACGTTGAGTGTCGTCACTGGAAGAGTCATGAGTTCGGCTTTGACATGAATCAAAGCCGAACAATGCCGAACTGTAGATCAGTTAAAAAAGACTTAAAAATACCTAAAACGTTTTAATCTCCAACATTTAGCAAAGCAAATGTCTAAAATGTCAATATTTAATGGAGGAGTCTTGTATATTTAGCAAAAGAACTACTGAAAGCCGGCGATCATGAGCCATCATGCAAGAAGTAATGAACGATTCTGTGAACAGATCTTTTTAATCCACTGATTCTAATGATTCAGTTACACCGAAAAACAACTGCCTTACAAGTCACTAGTTTGTGTGTTTGTCACGACATTTTCACACAGCTGTGGTATGATGACCGTGCCCACATTGAGGAGGATCTATATGTAATGGAAAATGACGTGACTGTATCTTAGAAAAGAGTCATTAGAATCGTCACTGGACAGAGGACCACATACTGTATAAACAGCCTTCATTCTGTAAATAATCTTCAGATTTTTCGTTTCACTAGTCAGTACAATTGATAAAACATGTAACTATGTCATGCCCGATGTGTGTTTTCCACCATAATCTTTCAGTCAACATGGAATGAACCAAAAAATGTACAGGTGTAAATGCCATACCTGTCATGAGACACATGTAAAACAGTAGCATTTTGAACGTAGATTTCCGTCAGGCTTGATTGTTTCCCTCTGAAGACCATCATGATTCACCTCTGGTTGCCTGGAGCTGCAGTAATATTCGCTGGGTTAGTTCTGGTCAAACCAACAAACAGACCATCAAGCAAACAAACAGTATTCAGCTCATGAGATACTCACAATGCAATGAACCCTCAACAAGATATATAGCTATAAAAAGACATAATAATAATTGGATATCAGCCCCAAACTCTCATCACTATGACTCCCTCAACAGAGGACGAAAAAATGTCTCCTCTCTAATTTCAACAGCTGACACAGGTATTTTTGTGTGATTATTATTCTGGGGCTGAAATGTTACCTTTATGTTTATTAATGACAATACACATAAACCATGAGTGTTGACATTTTGTCTTGTTGCTAGGCATTGAAACAACACCTGCAAAAAGCACAGAGGTGACAAGCAAGTCTGTCTGGCTAGCTAGCTGTGGGAATGTTGAGGCAGAGAATATTAAAATGAATCGCTTCATATTAATTGCTAAGTTTGATTAATAATATCCATAGACGCTCTCCAGAGATTTTCACGAGTCTTAAGACGGAACAGGGAATTATGTCACACCTTAGCTAAGTGATTTTCACTGACAAATGGCAGTACACATTATAGCTAGCTAACTATCTAGCTACTCCTGTGGGATTGTTGAGCCAATAAATATTAAAATGAACTGATTAATATCCATAAACATTCGTAAGAGATTGTCCTGCTGTTAAGATTTCCACAGAACTTCGCTCGTCAGATAACGATGGTTCTGACGAAGGTTCGCTTACTAGCAAGCTAATCTAGTCCCTTAAATGTGTCCTAAAGGAGGAGGAACACTTATTGTACTTATTCCCAGTTACATTAGACAATAGACACGCCAACTTCCACCTCCTTCGAGCAAGAAAACTTGCGATATTTCAAGAGTTTTCTATAGTTCCATGCAGGATTTATTTTAAGCACAAATCGAGAACAAAAACAAGGTAATGGAAACCCACCTAGTGTATCATTGTCCAGGCATTATCCAGAGTTTACGTCTAAAAACCAGCTACGTCTGGATGGATTTCACATTACAATAAAAAGGATTTTATTGAAATGCACTTTTTGCTGCAGATCAAAGTACAGATTCTCTTTTCAGGCGAATGATACAAATAAAGGAGGTACGTTAGCAGCTTATTAAGGACTCCGGGGTGGATATGAGATATGAGTCCCATTTAACAAGTTTCTGTGAAAAGCCTGAAAAGGATCAGCATGAATGTCAAGCAAATGAAAGCCAGGACGCACACATGCTCTCTGGGGTTTTCTGTCTTTGATTCTAAGATGGAAAAGCAGCGCCTCACTTGGCACTAGTGACATAGAAAACGCTCAGTACATTTTCATGCACAGCAGTGCTATTGATTATCAATTTGCGTGAAAGTTCGCATTGTTGAGAACACAGCTTTACACTTTGACACGAGTGTGCCGACGTCATCACGTTAGATAGTGTTAAGTAATAATTGAACATACTTTGAAGATGTTATATTATCGGACATTCAATTCAATTCACCGTTAAAAAAACACAAAACCAAACAAAAATGATTAAATCCTCATTTTTAAAAAAGTACAAATCAACCAAACTATAAGGTGTCTTCCACTGTTTCCATTTTAGAATGCGGCTAGTTATGAGCATGTCGAGCGGCATTCAGTTGCACTAGTCGTAAAATGGTGCTAGCCTGAATTTGACCATGTTTTTTTTTCGCAGCTGTCTTATTCTTTTGTGTATTTCTGGATATTACAGTACCCGGACCAGCTCAAGTCCGACTAATCCGGATCTACACATAAATGCAGTAGCAGCTCGACTCCCGAAACTCCAACTTCGATCCAATTTAATACAAGCTACTATTTTAATTTAGCTACTATTAACTTGTAAAAAGGTTACTTAGGAACATGTTTTGTCCTCTGTCATGATAAAACATGGTTCATCCGTGAGACTAATGAGCGGAAGGTCAGATCTTTGCTGTCCCACATGAAAAAAAATAATTATAATGAGACTCAGCTCTTCGCATTTACTGCTCTCCTGTGCCCTGCAGCACGTCCCAGTAATTATCTTTTCAACCTACACGCCTGATGTTAAGAAAATAACCACTTTTCTCTGCCGTCCTCAGGTTCGAAAGCCAGGCCATCCTGATATTATGTGACAGAAATTGTCCACATATTTTTTCATTGTGCAGGTTATCAAGGTTTGACATCATCTCAGGAACGACAGTGACGCATTAGCTCAATAGAAACAACTCGATTACAGAAACGCTGAGTCAATTTAATGAATCGTACTTGCTCCAGAGTTTCGAGAGCTAAGTAGATTTCATTATTTAAAATTGTTCAGCAGCAGCAGCAGCAGCAGCAGCTGCATGAAAAGGACAGAACAAGACCAATGAGTTTCCTATGACTTCAGTGTGCATGAGTCAGATGTGAGCACTGCTTTACATTAACCTGCAGAATAACTAATGGAAGCAAAATAAAGAGGTTTGAGCAACGTGGTGGAGAGCAGTGAATTATCTGGGTTCAAAATTTTTAAAAAACTGCATGAGAGAGGAAATGAGTCACGGCGGCTGCATAGTGAGGGGAAATACACAAGTATCACAGTGGACATGTTAGAGGTTTGAAGCCTTTTGGCTTCTTACTGATCTTTTTCTTCTCTGACCTGGGTCAAAGTCAAAGTGTTCCACATGATCTGTTGTGTTCTGCACAATAACAGCTTTATTGTGCAGCCTTGTGCTGTTAAACTCACACTGGGAATAGAAAGGTAAGAGTAGCACAAAAAATAACAAATAGAAAGGTGAAAAACACCCTTTTTTGATGTCAGTTGAGTTGAGTCAGGTACAGAAAAAAAATACTGATCATAATATCCAGAGAAAATGAACTATTTTACACCACAGCAGGAGTTGGAGGATCCACTGCTGCCTTCGTCAGTAAAATTAAATATATTACTTTGTAGATGTGGGGCACACGGTGGAGTAGTGGTTAGCACTCTCGCCTTGCAGCGAGAAGACTGACTGACTTTGTAGATGTCTGCATTCAAAATCCTTCACTTAGATTTACCTTAGGGACACAAAGTGACCACACGAGGCAGCAGTAGACAAGCAGCTCTTGTGTCCCCGCCAGCTAAAATTACACATTTTCTCAATGGTCTTTGGTGCAGGAGAAGAAGTGGTTTACAAATGTTGGTTTCCTATTGGAAAACACCGTCTAAGGATGAAATAAAGTGGCAAACATGTTCTTCAGATAACAAAGACTTTAGCTGGGATAGATTGTGTTACATGTTTAAATCTGCGGGAGGCTTTGATGCAAAAATCTTTCATAAGAATTATTAAGTCACTGAATTAGAGGATACATTCAAATGCTCTTTTTCATTAAAAAATCCCTGTTGGAAAGAAAAAGCTATTACTGTGATTGTCAAGACTGAAATGTGAAACAACCCTTTATTGAATGATCGAGGTCAACATGTTTACTGTACAGTGCAGCGGACGGGTATATATGGATGCGTAAAATTACGGAACAACATGGAACGAGTTTTTCATCTGGCAGAGGACGATGGGTCGTATTTGAGTGCCGAGAAGAGGAAAATGCATCTCATCATCAGCATCAGTGCAGAGTCACTCTGCCATTTTAACTGATAATAGGGTTTAAAAAAAAAAAGGTAGGCAAGTAAAGGAGACGGCGTAAGAAGACGTCAGTGCACTAAAGCTGGGGTACGCAACACACATTTGTCTTTAGTCATCAATAATTCCGTAATAACCTTTCATCATAACGTAAATCAAGAGATCTGAGAAAGCACTATAGACTTTTACTGCTTTTCTAGAAGACTCACTCACACACTGATAGTCGACTTTGTCCAATCACAGGACAGTTCAGAGAGAGAAAGACAGAGGGTGCCTCCTAGTGGCTGTTCTACAAAGCAGCTGTACGCACAGTGGAAATGTTGGTATACCAGTGTTGGTAAAAAAAAAAACTGCAGACGCAAAAAAAAAAAACCCTTAAAAACAAGAAAGAGTCCAGTGTGTAAGAATTAGTGACATCTAATGGTGAGACTGCAGATTGCAACAAACATCTCCTCGCATTGTTTTCGCGTAGTTAATGCTTGAAAATATCAAACACATGCTTTGGGCTCGTTTGTCCCCTCAGAGTTTACCACGTTCCAGTCGAGAAGTCAGAAACACAGAATGTAGCCATTGTTAGCTGTTGTTAGCATTACCAGCTCTATATGGTACAGACAAAACAACGTCTACGGATAAAAAAAAATAAAAAATTTAATTAACAAGTGTTGCCAGCAAGTGGCGCTATGCCCTTGACTCAGTTCTCATGTGTTGATGTTATCTGGCCACGAAGTTCTGAGCAGAATATACGGCAAAGATACAGGGCATGTCCTGTTTAGTTGTGAATGGTCGAAATTCGACAAAATTCCGATGGTTGCCGTGGCCACGGCCCTTTTGCGTGTGTTTTTTTTTATGTTGGTACAATTAACATGCTCATACGAGTTCCTTCATTTTTAGGAAACGTGCCAATTCAAAATGGCCGACTTCCTGTTGAGTTGAGGCCATGGTCCCAATAGACTTTTTTGTTCGCCTTACGCTGTGACATTTTTCCACCAAGTTTTGAGAAATTTGGCGCAGTATCAGCTTTGTCCTACCGGGTTTCACCATTTTGCACCACTTTTACATATTACCCTTATTTTATCAATTCTTTTTCCGCCATTTCTGATTTGCGGGCCCTAATTAAGAATATTCTGTATACGACTGATATACACGAGGTTGCCACGCGTTTTCAAGTTGTAAATTCCAAGCTCCGACACGGCGTTAGTTCTTAAATAAGTGGGAAACTGCAGTTAAGGCTGATGTTGTGCAACTGTGAGGATTTTTCTTTTTCCCTTTGCCTAAAATGCGAGGAAGAGTCACGAATGAAAACACATTTTCCACGACCATGAGAGTTATTTGTTGAAATTGAAGCAAACATTTCTGTCTTTGAACAACTCGTGACAGAGGCCCGCGACATTTTAAAACTTACATGATCACAAAAGTCGTGTTTTTTCTTAAGTGTTAAAAAAGTAAAATCTCGGTCTGAATATTAGCAAAACAATTACTCGGAAAAGCTTTTGAAGACTGAAATAAAGGCAGGGGTGTTATTTGTCTGAGGTCGCGTGGGAGAGAGTTTCAAGTATCGGAGCTCTAACAGCAAAGAATCGATCTCCTTTTATCACAAATTGAGATTTTGGGATAACAAAAAGTTCTTCATCAGCGAATCTAAGTGGTCAAGCAGGATCATATCCATTCTAAAGTTTGCCGATATAAAAAGGAGGCAATTTAAAGCTGATGGGAGCCAGTGAATCACAGTAGGTGGAAAACACTATAGGATGATAACACACAGCCTTTCATCATTTTTATTCTCCTGATGCCTGAAACAGAGTTGAGTGCTTCTCAAGCCTCTGTCTGTTTCTTCTCTCTGGTTCTTTTTTGAAAAGACTGATGAATGAAATGTCGATGATGTCACACTCTGAGAATACAAATCACTCTGAAAACAGAGCAAAACATCTTAAAACCCTGCTGGAAAAACCAGCATAGACCATTATCGACTAGCATAAACCAGTATAGACCACTATAGACCAACATAGACCAGTATAGAACAGTATAGACCAGCATAGACCAGTATAGACCAGTATATAACAGTATAGAACAGTATAGACCAGCATAGACCAGTATAGAACAGTATAGACCAGCACAGACCAGTATAGAACAGTATAGACCAGCACAGACCAGTATAGAACAGTATAGACCAGCATAGACCAGTATTGAACAGTATAGACCAGTATAGACCATGGACCAGTATAGAACAGTATAGACCAGAATAGACCAGCATAGACCAGTATAGACCAGTATAGACCAGAATGGACCAGTATAGAACAGTATAGACCAGCATAGACCAGCATAGACCAGTATAGACCAGTATAGAACAGTACAGACCAGAATGCACCAGCATGATTTAAAGGTTTTTCATGGTTGTTCATTCTTTTTTTTTTTTCAATTTTGTGGTTACCATGACATTGTTACAGTTAATTATAATTTATGTTTATGGAAATCAAATTTTTTAAATAATAATAGAACATATTATCGGTAAAGTTACTTTCCATTTACTTCGACTCATTTACTGTAACACCTGATATCATTTTGGACAATTAAAGGAATACTTCACCATTGGAAAGATGAATGTGTCTTCTTGGCCGAGAAAGGCAGAAAAATTTCATTTTGACAACAACTCCCAGCATGCACTGCGCTCGCTGCCCCGCGAGAGTCTCGCTGTCTCAAGCTTCGAAGCAGACAGCGCCAGTTGTCTAAACACACATATCCTGATGACAAATGAAACATATAACAAATATAAAAATTCAAAACAAAACACTTGACCGGCGCTCGGTGCACGACCAACACTCGCCACGACTGGAGGCCAGTGCTCGAAAACTGAGGGAGGGAAGCACAATAAAAAAATACTACTGCTATTCTAGCAATACAAAACCACATTCAAATCGGTAACGTATTCCTTTAACGTTTTTCTTCAAACATAGACATTTTTGGGGACCCCAAAAAAAAGTCTGTGGGCCCTGACCCAGTCTTTGGGACTCACTGACAGCCTCTAAGTGAGATAGAAGAAACAGCAGCGTAATTGCATGTGGAAATTGATGTCTCGACACTGTTATTTCCTTCGTCCACTTCTATTTCCTCATAAGTGGACTTAAGCGTCTGATTGTGCCTGATTGTCTCCTCTGTAGTAGAAGATGTAAATTATCAGACCAGCGTTAGAATGTCTGATGTTGTTGGCGGGGGCGATGTTTTCCTCACGTTTTGACACAAGGACACACGAGGAGACACGTGTCTGCTGATGTCGTCGACTGCTGTGTGACTAAACACGGCAGTTTCACAGCTCTGCTCCGGTCCCCGTCGTCTGTGTGAAGAGTCCTCAGCCGTTTGTCACACAGCTGAGCTCCTGACAGACGTATTCTACATGAATCAGAATCCCTGAGTCTCCTTGTCTTTTCATTATTATTAAACTCTTGCCGAGGACGTTTGACTTAACCTTTAACTTGTGAAAAGTGAAAGCTTGTCGCATGCTCAGCTGTCGTCAGCTTTGTATCGCAGCGTGAACTCAAACAGTGGACACAGTCTCAACCGTGCAAGAGAACAAAAGCATATTTATATCCAGGAAATCGCCGTTATCGTCAAACTCATTTCAGCTAAAATCCCCAGAAACAGTTCTGGTTCATAATTGTTCACTTGTGCACATCTGTGCTTTTTCTGGCAGCATGTGATCCTGGAGTACTGGACGATATATTTTCATGGGACGGTTTGGTTTGAAAAATGTAGAACGGTCATTTCTCAGTCAAACACTTTCCTCCTTCAATTGCTGTTTTTCAAACGTTCAAAAGCAGGAAGGTTAAAAACAGAATGATAGCAGAACAGGATTGTCTTTGCAGTGACTTTCAAATAATTTGCACCACGTTTGCCGTTTGTGACTCCTTCAGTGACACTGTTCATACACGACAGTTTAAAGAGAGCAACTATTTTCCTACCAAATCTCTATACTTTTTCATTTTGTGGGGGAATACGGTGACGGGTGATTCTTATGGTTTGCAGAAAAGTGAGAGACTGAGCTCAGACACACGTTTTTATTTGCCAATTCTTTGGGGGAATTTTGGCAAAAAATGTTTTGCACTTGGTAATTTATGACCAACGTAAGCTCATATAGCACTTCTTTGATGCGACCACTCAGATGTTGCTAATCTTGAAGAGCAGCAGCAGCAGCCGATTTAAGCTTCTATGTGCACTGAACCTGCTTTAATTGACAAACTCACATCAGATACAACATGCTGTCTTCCCTCTACAATCATCCAGGCAAAGGCGGAGTACTTTTAACCATGGAAGAGTAATTTGCTCCTCATATTTCTGTTATTTTTACTGTAAAAACACGTAGAATGTTTGTTTTCCACTCATATTCTCAGTTAAATTAAAGTTTTGTCAAACCCTTTCCTGTTTGGCAAATGCTGTTTTTCAAACATTCAAAAGCATGAAGGTTAAAAACAGAATTAGCATACTAAGCATGACATTCTATTTCTAAATACAATGACACGTCGACTGTAATAATTAGTATGATTATGACATTTACCAGGCGAAGCCATAATCAACTTTACATCTGTGTAAGTCTACAATATCTTCAGAAACTGAAGTTAGTAAACCGCTCGCTCTCCCACACCAAACCCCATAGAGAAAATCGTCATTTTTAGGGACACAGGAGCTGCTGGTCTACTGCTGCCTCGTGTGGTCAGTTTGTGTCACTGAAGTAAAGCCTGAAATGCTGAATTTAAAAAAATGACACATGTGAACTCACTGATGGAGGCAGCAGTGGATCAACAACTCCTGTGTGCTGTGATGATAAAATCACTGATTTTCTCTCTGGGGTTTGGTGTGGGAGAGTGAGTGGTTTACAAACTTCAGTTTCCTGTTGGAAAGATCTGTCTCACAGTGAAATAAAGATGTGAACATATTCTTAAGATATCATTTCCAAGTGAGAGCTGACATTTTTATTCACAGGAAGTTCACACTTGCTTTCAAAATAATACGCTGTCACATTAGCAGCCAGCTCACATTCACTGGCGACGCCTGTGGCTCTGTACTTTCCACCGGGCTGAGCAGAGAAGCTGGCATCAGGCTTTATTTACAGGTCTGCGGTCGGCTGCCGGAGCAGAACTGACCTCAGGTCTGCTCCAGACCTGATAAAAGACCTGCCACTGATCCTGGATCCAACAACCCTGAGGGAATCAACAAAGTTCTCTCTCTCTCGTCTCTGTAATCGTTTATATGGCGACATCACAACTCTGTCTCCTCATTGGTCGATTGAAATGATTGATTTGGGCGACACAGCACGTGTCGGCGTAACTACGGCAACAACTCCGTTAACACTGACAAATCTTCTGACCTCGTTTGGAGCAAAAACTTCCTCAAATTCAAAAACCTTGGATTTAAACGTTTAATGAATGTACTGGAACCACGCTACGGAACGCCAAGCAGGTCACGTTTTACGACGCGGCTGTTTCCTTCCATGTATGATCATGCTATTGGAGGTCAGAGGTCAGATTTAGTGATTGCTGGACCTTTAGGACAACAAAGAGCTACATGACATCTCTTCTTTTTACTGTAAATATAAGTAGGATTAGTTTTTGTGTTGTTTTTACTGTAAAAATGAGTAGAATATTTGTATTGTTTTTAATTTAAAAATATGTACATTCTGTACATAGTCAGGATTAAATAAACAAATATTTACTCAACCAAAGATGAGGGAGAAGACACAGTAAAAGTGTGTGGTTTCTTGGTCTTTCAGAGGATTGTTTCAATCCAAATGCACAAAAAGCAAACAGTGAAGAGTGTTGTGTTATATTCACAAGTTTTGATGTTTATTCACTGACTTTTGCCTCATTTGTGTCCAGAAAGAACAGCAAACATAACTGGATTGTTGGGAATGCTAAGGATAATCTAATATCAAGTTAAAATTATTTTATATCTTTTATTTACACTGCTCCACTTCAAAATAACCCTTTTATTTGAAAGACTCCCTGAAATATTGCCACAAATATATCATTATTGCGATGTTGTGATCTAGTTTACAGTAGACTCTCAGTGAGAACCTGGATTTAAATAAACAGATTATTTATGTCCCGAAATTGTCATAATTTGGTGTCGTGATGCTATTAAATAGTTTTAAATTCACATTGTTTTATTCTATGTTTCCCCTAAAAGAACTTGAAGAGACTGCGTCAACTGCTGTGACCAAACATGACTCATGTATTCATGTATTCATGCTCTGCTTTGAATTGCAGGGATTTGGCTCAAAACAAATACATTGACGTAAGGCATCTTTGTGTCTCTCTGTTTCTCACCTTGACTTAATTGACTTAGAAAAGTGTTTTTCCAAAGGCGACAGCCTCGTGAAGGCGAAGGCTGCTCTGACTCACATTTGTATTCACACTATTTTTTCTTCTTCTTTTTATTTCAGTCAATCAATCGATCGCGATCAAAGTGGAAAATTGGACACACAAACTGGAGAGTGCATGAGGAGAGACCTCCTGATTGTTTTGCCATCTGTGAAGGAAAACCACAGCGACTCCATTAGCAGAAACCTGCCATTTGTACACGACGTGTCGAGCAACAAAAACATTCTCTGAACGACTGAAAGAAAGACAAATGACATGACCTCCATGTTTGTTGAATAAAAGAAATGAGGAAACCTGAAAGTAATCCAGGTCGTGTTTGTATGGAAGCAAATTTCTGCCAGAAAAAATAACAATAAAAGAGGTAAAACTTAGCCTTAGCCTTCACATAAAAATGTGAAATTGTGAGATAAAGTCATAATTATGAGATAAAGTCATAATTATGAGATAAAGTCATAATTATGAGATAAAGTCATAATTGTGGGACTATGTCATAATTACAAGATAAATTGTCGAAATTGTGAATGAATGATGAAGACAGGTGAACGATGAGGACAAATGAACGATGAGGACAGGTGAATTGGCATTAATTAAGGTCCCTAAGTGAGTGAGAAAATTAAAGAATTTGTGACCTTTGACCATTTTATTTTGTTTGCCTTTAATTAAAAACAATGTGAGATTTGTGACCCCTTGTCCTTTTTGCACGACACAAGACAGAACCCCAACCCTGTTAAAAAAGTAACCAAGTAACTTTTACTTCACTGAGTAACTGCGTTCACACTAAACCAAAATGAACCACACTTACAGTTGCAAAAACTCCAGGGTTAGATTTGAAGTGGAGTAAACAAGGGTCTCAATTTAAGCCCGAGTGAGACACGTGAGTCTCATTAGTCTTCAGTTAATGGATCAGAAGAGCAGCGAAGGCCTGATGAGGTGACAGCATCGGAATAAAACAGCTGCACTTCATCGTCTCTCTTGAGTCATTTTACACGTGTAAACGGCTCTTTAGAGCTTCAGAGAGTTGCCCACTTGCCCTGTGACGAGGTGGATGAGTATGAAAGTCCTGAGAGAAAACTCTGAATGTACTCTGAAAAGCGGTCAGACTTCTCAAGATCCTCCTCAATAAATACACATAGCAGGATTTTTAAGTGAAACTCAACTATGTCTAAATGTATCAATAATAAAACAAAAATTGGTGCATTATTTGGCAAGGTTCCAAGCGAGCTGAGGCAATAGTAAAAAT
The DNA here is from genome assembly GCF_019176455.1 of Solea senegalensis. NCBI lineage: Eukaryota > Metazoa > Chordata > Actinopteri > Pleuronectiformes > Soleidae > Solea > Solea senegalensis. The sequence goes on along the minus strand of NC_058021.1, from coordinate 34,630,268 downwards.
GTGATGCCGATAGAGTGTCATCACTGGAAGAGTCACAAGCGCGACATCCTCCGACACGAGAATCAAAAGTGAACACCACTGGACTGTAGATCAGTTAAAAAAAAAAGACTTAAATGTCAGATGTAGAGTGTTAGGATTTGTTGGTCCCCAGTTCAATTATTTAAAAAGACTTAAATGTCAGATGTAGAGTGTTAGGATTTGTTGGTCCCCAAAAAACTGAATAACAAAAATAGGAGCTTTACACTTGATTATTTAAAATTAATACTAGAAAAAAAGACCGTGTGTCTTCAGTTTGATCAAAATCTTGTCTCTGGGACTCATTTTGACTTCATTAGTGTTATTGAAATAAATAATAATGCAGATTGTTTTTAATTGACTGGCTGAATTTCAGTGAAATTTGGCTCTTGAAGTAACAAAGCCGCAGATTTCCTTCCATTAGAAAACGACAGAGCTGTAATAATCTCAGCTGTTATCACTCGCTGTTCAACATGTTGTTTTATTTCCTTTATCCCCCAAATATCCCAATAGCTGTGTATAAATATAACATTTCCTCATTAAAGCGGAAGTGAAATGATGGCAAAAACACCATTTGTTTGGACAGAAATTGGTTTTGGTGTAAATGTTTGTTCAGAGCTCAGCTTCATAAACTATGAGGAAAAAAATCCATTCCGAGTCAAAGAGAGCAAACAACACAAGTTATACTATTTTCCAGATGAAACGAACCGTTGTTTTGGTCAATCAGTGTTTGTCAAAGCTGGAAATGATGACGTTCTCAAGATGCCTGAAAGATTTCTTATGTTTACGTGGAGCAAAAGAAACCAGAGAATATTAAGATTTAAGGAGCTGAAAAAGGCTGCACGGTTGGTGTAGTATAAACGGGGAGAACGTAGACACAGCCATTGTGCACAAAGCTTAAAGTATATATACGTACAAAAACACACTTAATTGTTTTGCCGCTGATCAGAGAGAAAAACGGATGAGGTTTGAGTCCAGAAACCTGTTGTGAACAGAAAAAGTGTAGGAGGAGATGTTTTATCTTTATTAATCCAGGGTTAGTGCAGCTCTTTGTGTGTGTGTGTCTGTGTGTGTGTGTGTGTGCGTCGCTGCTGAAAAAGCGGCTGTTTACTTTCAAAAATATCTTCCATTATGTAAAACCAAGTTCCCTCCTGCATGATTTAGGTCCCAAATGTATTCAAGTTGTTCATTCGCAGGTTTTTGGTGGGGTTTTTTGTACTTAACACATTAGTGAAAAGATAAATAGAGCTGTGTTGAAAAGCTCTCAACTGAATTCATTATGCACTCTGACAGTTTGTGTCATTAAACCTCTCTCTCTCTCTCTCCTGCATTAAAATAATCCCTGTAATGTATTTTTTAATTTTTACCAGAACGAACAACAGCCGACAGAGGATGATGATTACAATAAATTTACATGATAACAGATATTTAAAAAAACCAAAACAATATGTTCCGGTGACTCATGTCAGTATCAAGTGGATATAATCCCGAGGCAAAGGTCAGATTTCAGTGACACAAAGGTCAATTTACACGTGGGTTAAACAGACCAAATTATACAGAATCAATCAATACAAAAATTAATAAGTCATAGTCTAGTTTTAAAAAGTCAGTCAGTCAGTCAGTCATCATCTACCGCTTTTTCCTCCACCGGAGGGTCGCGGGGGGTGCTGTGCCAATCTCAGCTACATCGGGCGATAGGCGGGGCACACCCTGGACAGTTCGCCAGTCCATCGCAGGGCCACACACACATAGAGACAAACAACCATTCACTCCTATGGTCAATTTAGGGTGTTCAATTTACCTAATCCCCACATGTTAAAAAAAAAACAACCAATAATTGAATCAGGTTTTTCCACTCAAAAAATTAAAAAATTAATTTGTTGCGTATATGTAGAGTACAGTATAGTATATGACACAAAAAGCAGTTATATCTCAAATATGTATAAGTATATAAGATAAAAAAGTGGTATAAACAGAATATGTAAATTATATAAGATAAAAGAAGTAGCATAATCTAAAATTTGTAAATTATATAAGATAAAAAGCAGTACAATCTAAAACATATAAATTATATAAGATAAAAAAAGTAGTCAGTTATAAAACATGTAAATTATACAAGATAAAATTAGCTGTCAAATCTAAAATAATGTAAATTATATTATATATATACTGTACATATATATATTCTGTATATACATTTAATATGTGGGGGAAAAAAAATAAAGAAAATGAAAAAAATAAAAACCCACCAGAAAAAAAAAAGAGATGAATTCTGTAAAAGTTTCCTTGAAGGTTCTGTGAGGGTGAGGAAGAATCTCTGGTATTTTTAGAATGGAAGTGAAAGTGAATGAAATGAATAAAAGATGGCGCGTTGGTGTTGGTGATCAGGATGCACAGAGACACTCACACAGCAGTAGAGGTGCACGACTGAGGCGACCGTGTCAGCTCCTTTGGGGCTGGGGGCTGGGTAGTGACCTGCAGTGACCGCTCTGTGACCTTGCAGTGACCTCGCGGACAGATGGACCTGCTGCGTGTTCCTGAGCTGTGCTGACATCCGTCATTGTGAGGAATCAAAGAAAGACACAGAAAAACTGAGCGAGTGAACAACAACTTCACTGAGAACAAGTTCCCATTGAATTTACTCGGAGCTGTCGTCAAATTATTGCCTGAAGGACGTCCACGGTGGAAGGAACCAACCCTGATCATATCGGCCTGGTTATGGATTGTCTGGGGATATTGGTGCATTGGTTGTCACTTATCCATCCATCATTAACCGTTTATCTGATATTCGGGTCCTGGGGGTAGCAGCTCTAGCACGGGTTCTTAAACTTCCCTTTCCCTCTGACTTCGGGATCCCCAACGTTCTCCCAGTGAGGAGCACCTGTAATCTGTCCACCTAGTCCTTGGTCTAGGCCCTAGGTCTCCTCCCAGGTTGGACGTGCCAGGAACACCTCCCTCGTTCAAACTCAGAAAGAAAGTTGAGACCCTGGTTTCAGTGCAAACAGTATCCTCTAGAGTACTCTTCTAGGTTTTGTCTTGGTCTAGGTTTAGGCTGTCTTGACTAAATGTCTACCTTCTACACCGGGGTCGACACAAATTTCACGATCTACAGTTCGGCATTGTTTGGCTTTGTTGCGCTCATGACTCTTCTCTGACCAATCAGTGGCCGGCAGTCTGATGACATCACATTTTAGTATGGGCTCAGCTTGCTATGAACCTGGCCAGAGTAGTCGTGCTGGAACTGTGTCTTGGAAAAGTGGTATAGTATTTTACAATTTTCCTGCCTCATCTGACCTGAGGTCCTTGAACACTGCTCATGTGTCTGTGCTCCCTCTTGACACAGGAATGAAACATCTTCTGTGTAAAGGTTACTGAACGAAGGGAGTACACAATATAACAACAATAGGACGTAAGACGAATGTTTGGTCCAGGGTCATTGGGAGAATCCATACCTCACCTCTCCATGACACTGTTTGCTGAGTGATCATGAGTGTCAGCACCGTGTGCTTCTCACAGAACATCTGCTCTTCATTGTGCTGATGGTGAAAGGTCGAGGTAAACAAATCCACAGTTTCCTCCACTTAAGAGTGAAAATCCACCTTTACTTTCAAGTACTATTCATGGCATTAATTGATTAAAGGTATGGTAAGCAAAAGCCACAGTAGTTCCCTGATGCACTTGGGAAAAGAAGCGGGCGATCACCACCAGATATCACTATTTCTCACTCAGTGGACCTTTAAAGGTGACATAGAATGCTTGTATCACACACATATATGTTAGTTATGGAGGTCTACTTACATATATTAACTTGTTTTCATGGTTAAAAACCTCCTAATCGCTGCTAACGAGCCAATCAAAATATCTCCTCACTGACGCTCTCGTCAGCCGCGCTGTTTCAGACCAAAACCACACCCCTAGAACGTGGGCTTTGTTGTGATTGGCCAGCCAACGAGAGCTTTCCCACTATCCTGTGATTGGCCAGGTACCTGGAAGTGACGTGATAGATAGGCCAGCTCTCAGATACACAGCTCCCCCTCTGGCACGGCATCTCAGCAGCTACAACGAGAGTAGTTCTTCTTCTTCTGCGGTTGAATGTACGCAACCGGATGTGTCCGGACTAGTGCCCGCACCAGGAGGCGCTACGGTGGTGAGAGGAGTGGTGAGGATTGCCGATCCGCAGAGCCCAGGAAAACAATACAACACTATTTTCTCAGCAGTGGCTGAACTGTTTGTTCTGAAACTTTAGGGTTTCATAAACGAGGTCATGACGCTGATACACACACACAAACGCAGCATTAATTGGAGCTTCCGGTCTATGTCGCCTTTAAGGAATTTGTTGAGAGACCACGGAACAGAGCCCAAAAAAAGTGGATGTATCCTTCTTATTGGGCTAGTTGAAGTAAATATATTTTGAATAGCCACTAGGGGGCACTCAGATGGTCAGTTTCAAAGGGAAAATGAGCTCCTACTTCTGATTTATAGTCCAAATGGTCTAGTGGGGATGTACATTTTTGTAAATTTAGAAGAAAATAAATGACGATGCACATTGGGACACATATGAGTGGACACCAGTGTGATTATCATCCAAAAGGAGACGTCCGGTTGCAAAACCTCAAAATGGTGGCATTTGAATCCAGAATCGTGAGGCTCCGATAGTGATGGGTGACGAATTGACGCTATGCCACGCTAGCTGCTAACCCCTGATTACCAGCCTAAGCTAAGCTCAGCTAAGTTAATAGCTGCTTCCTTTTAACATACCAAAAATGACAAACATAAAGTACATAAAAAGTCTTAAATCTTCCAAACCTGAACCTTTAAAGTAATCGCAGCACTGGCGACACAAAGGAAACGTCTAAAAGACACAGTTATTTAGCCTGAGATCTACGCCATGCCTTGTCTACGCTTAGCTAAGCTAACAGCTGCTTCCTTTCAAATGTTCCAAAAAGGACGAGAACACACTCTTTCCACCCATTTGTTGTTCTTCTTTTTCAGTTTTTACACCGGAAAAATGTGAACCGAGTTGCTCTTATTTGTTTTGCGCCATAAAGCGTCTGTTTCAAAAAAATGAAACGCACACACTCTGCTGGAGAAATATGGCTGTCGAGAAAGGCCCTTGTCTAAAGTACATAAGAAGTCTTATTCTAAAGCTATAAAAAAGCATTAATACACATCAAATAAAAATATGCATGGGTCAACCCTGGACCTTTAAAGTAATTACAGCACTGCTGACACATAGGTAGAATCTCAAAGACACAGTTTTCTTGCGCAAGATGTGTTTAATATACTTAATTCACTCAAATTCTCAAAGAACGCAAGAAGGTATTGGTTTTTTTTTTGCAGCGTGGGCGTCCTCAGCCTCTCGAAAAGTACCTGCTTCTTCATTTTCAAAGGAAGATAACTTTCATTAGATGACATCTTAGAGGGCCACGTGTTGTTATGGTGACCATTTCGGCTTCCCACACACAGTCATACTAAGAAGTATACAGATACACACTCTGAATGGAAAGGCAGCTGGTTCAGTTATACAACATTGCATTCATGGAAATCACTCCATGAAGCCCCAGATGAGGAAAGTTCTGGTTTGACAACGTGATGTAAGCAACTTTGTTGATTATTTTCTACCCATTGCTGATGTCCACCACAAAAAAGATCACATTTTCAAGAAATTTCAATAGGATTTGAACAAAATTTGGTGTGTGTATGTCGGATCAGATAACGGATTTGGTAGGAATTTAAATTTAGGTGTCATTTTATTTAAAAAAAACATAGAAATACACTTTTACATTTTTACTATTGTTTATAAGATCTGCAGCTTTATATACCGGGATCCTCTTTTTAAAGACTAATTTACAGCCATATCTATAAAACCTGATGTCATTTTGAATGGGTACATTAATCATTTTCAAAGAGATGCTTGGTAAATGAATTTAAACTTCATTTTATACATGTTGATTAAAACATATACACATATACATCTTTACTGAAAGGGTAGGAAAAAGCCTTGCAGCTGCGGTAAATTAATATGATGATCTAAATGATGATTTCACTCTTTCTACCACTTTAAAATAGATGTAATTTTGCTATAAACAACAAAATTGTGTTTTATAATAGTCACTGTAACACACACAAGTAAGGTCCAGGTCCATTTTTTGGTATTTATTTATCAAATAAGCACATTTTTTATGGAAATAAATACATCATGTAGAGACTACTTTTAATAATTACAGCTCATTTTGACTGGAAAATTAATACTTCTCTAAGAATTGTGTGGTTAAATATTTAAAATTTGTACACATACATTTTTACTAAAAAAGGGGTTGGAACAGCTCTGCAAAATTAGTTTGGGGGACCCCAAAAAAACCCTCCCGCAACCCATTTATGGGTCTCAAACCAGTCTTTGGGAGCCATTGTTCAAAAAAGCTTTCCAAGGTCAAAGTCAAGCACTTTTAAGGTTATTTTTGAATGCAACTCTAGCCCCTTGAACTAAATGAATATTAATTAAACATAAAAAGAGACGGAATTTTGCTTTAAAGCGAGGTCCAGGCCCACTTTTTAGTATTTATTTATTTATGTATTCTTCCATCTTATATGCAACGATGAACGTTGAGCATTTTCAAGGATTTCCAGCACCCGTATACACCGTGAACATTGTGTTGCTTTGGTGCAGGCTATGGGATGATCACTGAACCATCAGGATTATAAAGGGGTTTAAAAATCTACTTTATATCGACCTTTAGATAAATATAAGAAACATTTAATCCACTTGTGTGGCACGTTTCTCTCAGAGAACCCCCGCAGTCGAATTGCACTTCCTCTTTTGAAGCATTGATTAAACCTAACAGAGAGAATCTGACTTGGAGGGAGATTCCACCATTAGACGAGAGTCAACACGGACTCATTTATCGCAGCGAGCTCAGTGCACAAATCCCAGTGGAGGCCAGAGTGATGATGGCAGACAGTCAGAGCTAATGTGGATCAGGAGCGATGCTGTGCCACAGAGAGGAAATGTGAGAAACCCTACACAGAGAGAGAGAGAGAGAGAGAGAGCGAAGAATCCTTTACCTCCTGTAAATCAAGTGTGGGAAAAAAAGAAAAAAAATGCTGAGAATGAAGTGGTGATTATGGGACGAGTCGGCGGCGAGAATGTAAATGATCCACGCGAGGCAGCGAGACACCGCAGAGAGCCAATAGGCTTCTCTGGAGCTGATCGGGATTCATCTGTGCACCTGGAGTCAGGAGCTGAGATGAAGCAGTGCATCACTGTCTCACAGCAGGATTATGCTCATTTAAAAAAAAAGAAGAAAAAAGTATGGAATTAAACAGAGAAAGAGATTGAAAGGATTGAGAAAAGACAAGGACAGAACAACGAGAGGATTAATGGACGACACAATGGAAGCAGATTTTTATCATTAATGTGATAAATGTGTCAATGTATAAATATCATTATTCTGTCCTGTCCTGTGTCCGGTGGTAACTTTGAAATTGAACTAGATTTTAATCCTATGGCGTCATTCACATCAAGGTTATTTCAAACATTAACAAGTTTTCATTGTTAATGTTAAAATCACACACGTGGAGGTTGTGATACGGATGTGATGAGATACGATACTATATGACACGATACGATATGATACAATACTATGATACGATACTATATGATATGATGCAATATGATACGATATATGATATGATATACGATACATTGTAAGATATACGATACAATGTACAGTACGATATACGAGGCAATATACAATAAAATGTGATGTAATAAGAAGTGAGGCGATAAGATGTGATATGATGCACAAAAGACACAATGCGATGCTACATGATAAGATGAGATAAAACACAATATGATATATTTAGTATGTATGTTTTTTAAGTAGTGATGGAATGGGTTGTTTTATTTCAGGTTTAAGTGATTTTAAGTCCAACCAGATGTTTGTAATGTAAAGTATAAAGAAGTGGTAAAAGACGAGCAAGAGCAGCAGCAATTTATTGTGAAATTTATATTTATATTTAATATATTTAATTTATATTTTCTAGCTGGGTGAAGAAAAACAGCAGGAATAATGAGTCCCTCAGTGCCACCGTAACCTTGACCATACAGCACAATCAACATGATAATTCCTGGGACTTTTCAACGTAAAACCATGTTCTTCACTTCACTAAAAATAATGCTTGCGTCAGGTGTAAGCGTGTGTGGGTGGTGTGAAATGTGACTCACTCTGTATTGACTTAGAACATAATAAAGCGTGAGTAGTTGTCTTTGTGCTGCATTAAAAACTCTCGCTGTGTGAATGTCAGCGCTGTCTCCACACCTATAGACCGAGATCGTGCTGTGAGGGAAACTTCTCCGTCTGTGTCAAAACATGTCAAGAATGTTTCTGTAAAGGCCGAACAGTCACACGGTGTCGCTGCGGGCGACGCGGTGACATCTCAGCGTGTCAATGAAACCCACGGCAGACACATGATGCTGGAGGTGGATGCTTTTGTGACCTGATGAAAAGAGGAGTTTCTCCTTTTGTGGAGCCGAGGTTGATGATACGAGACGAGGCGAGTGAGGCATGAAAATGGAGGATGACGATGTGAGATAAGGAGAAGCTGCGGTGAAACGACGAGATCTTATCATTCACTTTTATTAATAATCCACACAAACACATTTTCCCTCACGTTAAGTTTAAAATTTGTATAGAAGAGTAAGAACTGCCACAGGGGGAGAGAAAACATCTGAGCCGTTTTTCACGAGGAGAAAAAAGTTAACAATCAATCAAGAGTAAAGAGAAACCATCGCTTTATACCAAAAGTCTATCAATGTATGCGTCTATTTATGTATCTAAAGAGAAACTATCTATCCATGTATATAACAAGAACGTGTACTCATTATAACGAGATAATAATGACAACACTCAATCAATGAATAAAGAGAACAATCTCCCAAAAAACTATCAACCATGTATATAACAAGAAAAGCAACTCATAACAAGAAACATATAACAAAAGAGTCTCTATCAGTCCATCTATGTATCTAACGAGAAGCTATCTAGTTATAACAAGAGAACTATTTTGTAAGAATGAGAAAAACTGTCCATCTATCTCAGTATATAACGAGAAAACTGTCCATCTATATATAACAAGAAAACTGTCCATCTATCTCTGTATATAGCGAGAAAACTGTCCATCTATCTCTATATAACAAGAAAACTATCCATTTAATCTCTATATAACGAGAAAACTATCCACCTACTATCTCTGTATATGACTATAAATCTGTCCATCTATCGCTGTATATAATGAGAAACCTGTCCATCTATCTCTGTATATAACGAGAAAACTATACATCTATCTCTGTAAATAACGAGAAACTAAGATATTTGGTTATAAATTGCAAAGGGAAGAGTGACATTTTTCACCATTTTCTGACAGACAAATTAATCATGAATGAGAATAATTGTTAGCTGTAGCCATAGTTTAAATTATTCACTGACAACATTTTCCTTGCACAAAAGCTGTAATTTGTCACGTCAGGTGAGAAGCAGTGACATTTAGTCTTTGAAATAATCTCGTTCACAGCACATTTGTTCTTAAGAGGGAATTATGTGAAGTCAACCACCTGACAAACAGTTTGAAGCTCAGAAAAACGCTGACAAACAGAGTTGGTGCTGAGATCTGATTTATTGACGTCAACAAAGGACGTATTCATCAAGCAAACATCTTCAATTTAGCACAAATGACTGCAAGCTTTTTGAAACAAACCCGTTTATGCCTCGTGTGTCTCATGAGCTCAGAATGAAGCACTTTCTCAAGTTTAAAAAGGCAGAAGTAAGTGCATAAATAAGGCAATTTTGAAAATAGCATGTGCTCCAAATAGCAAGATTGACCAGTGTGTGAAGAACCGTCGCAGAGGATATGGTCGCTCCTTACGTCACAGTGCAACAGACAGTGTTTAAGGCGAGGGACATAAGCTTCACGACACAAACATGTAGATACATACGTGACGGAAAAATAGATTTCTGTGCATTCACATGTGCATGATGTGAACCACTTGTGTGCAAATTCACAAGAGCTCTGGTTGGAAATCAACAGGAATCTGAGGTTTCACCAGGAAATGTTGTTTTAATTCAAATTATAGTCACTTTTTGGGGGGGTGTAAAAACTTAAGTTTTGCCCTGTTCTCAGTTAAATTTGGTAAAATAACTCTAAATTAAGTGTTTTCTCAGCGATAATTTAGTCGCTTGAGTTTAAATAATTGAATTTTAGCATGAGGCAATATCGCAAACTCTAGATCAACAGTTGCTGTGTATGGGTGCACCATGAGTCTACAAGAAAATTATTCCAAACATTTGGGAAAAAAAAACAGCGAAAATTGAGCTAAACATTGTTTTGTCACAATATTCACATAGCTGTTTGTTAGCAGTGCTAGTGTCAGCCTCAGCTGAGCAGTAGCCAGTTCACAACACAAATAATGCAAGTAAACGATGACTTGGCTGTAGGCCAACTTCAGCATTAGCCTTAGTCGAGGATTAGAATTAGCAAAAACAATTTAGAATTAGTAGTAGTGATAGCCGGTTACGTTTACAAAACAAGTAATGCTAGCAAATATTGACATAGCTGTTGGTTAGCTTTAGCATTAGCCCCAGCCAAGTAGGTGGTTGTGTTTACAAGATAAGTTGTAAGCAAGTCACTAGGCTGTTGGTTAGCTCTAGCATTAGCCCCAGCCAAGTAGCCAGTTGCATTTACAACACAAGTAATGCTAATAAATATTGACATAGCCGTTGGTTAGCTTTAGCATTATCCCTAGCCAAAAGTAGCCAAATGTATTTACAACAAAAGTAACACAAATCAATAGGCTGTTGGTTAGGTCTAACATTAGCCCCTGCCAAAAGTAGCCAAATGTGTTTACAACACAAGTAACACTACTAAATATTAACATGCCTGTCGGTTAGCACTAGCTTTAACCCTTAGCTGAGAAGTCTCCAGTTGTGTTTATGTGAGTAAATGTTCACTTGTTGGTTAGCTCTAGCATTAGCCCCAGCCAGGTATTAGCCGGTTGCATTTAAAAGTAACACAAGTATACAGATTTACCCCTGAATATGCAACGTTTTATGGAAACTGTGATGCACTTAGTTTAAGTACGTGCCAAAGGCTAAGTTAGCCAAAACACATGAGCTATAAGTAACAAAAAAAACTCACATTATTCAGGTTTCCCGTTTTAAAATTGTACTGTAGATGTGCTGTTTTTGTACATTCGGGGTATTCATGTTCAGTTTTTTACAAACCCCACATTTTAACAACAAAATCTTGGGTGTAAATGTTCAAAAACAGCCGAGAAACAAATACAACATAGTATTTATTCTTTTTTTTCTACCCTTACACTATTTACAGATTAAAATCCAAAATAACACTTAAAAATAAATATTTTTTTTCCATAAATTGATGTCTAATATGGCAAAAGTAATAACTGTTCCTACTAACTCTGACCACCTGACCTCATGATTGGCACAAACACGCTTAAGTGCTTTGTTGTTACTTTCATTGTAATGCTGAACAAAAAGAACATACACTGTATTTACACCAGAAATCTGTTAGAAACTCCTGTAAGCCTGCTTATTAATCAAATTGTCCATGTGCTAAGCAGTTAATAAACTGTTGTTGTTTTTTTACTCAAATACAGTTTTGAGTTGTTGCTTTTTTTTTTCTTTTTTTTTACCCATATTGACGTGAGAAATGTCCAGTGAGCAGCAGCAGTTCTCTGGTCAGAAATGTTCAGAACAAACATTCATGTCGGGAGTTTCACGACACAAATCTGGGAGAGTCAAACCTCGTAGGGTCGCGTCAACATGTCGCGTGGTGACGGTTATGTGCCGTTAAACTGGGTCCATTAAAACCCAATTAGTCATTGTTCTGCTTTGCACAGGTCAAACTGAGAGTTGTTTTCTATATTCTTAAGCTCACTTCCAGCAGGATAAAGCTCCATGACCAGGAATAAAAGTCAACTGCAAAAAAAAATCCATTGAATGTTAAGTGATCTCCAGGAATAAAGTGCTTGGTCTGTAGATGTCAGGGACTACCGTACCAGTGTGTAAAAATACCCTCATGTTACAATTACATCCTCAAACAAGGAGGTAGTTTCAAATATAATGTTATATTTACTGTATAAAGTACATGCACTATGGCATTAAAGTTTTTAGGCTGCAGGGATAATTAAATTTTTTTTGAGGTACTGACAGATTTTTAGCCACTGAACAAAACAAAACAAAATTCATCAAATCTACACCATCTTAAGTCTACGATGTCTTAAAGATTATGTATTGTCTCGTTTGTGTATTGTTATTTTCTTGCCATTAGACAGCATTTTCTGACTGGAAACAGAGGTTTGTAAACCAATCGCCTCTCTTTACACCAAATTCCATCGAGAAAAACAGTGTTTTTAGCTCTCAGGGACACAGTCGCTGCCACTGAAGTGAATTCCAAACGAAGGATTTTAAACACCCAAGTCACAAAACGACACATTCAGACTTATCGATGGAGGCAGCAGTGGATCAACAACTCCTCTGTGTGCCGTGATGTAAATCTGATGATTTTCCTCTGTGGACTTTGGTGTGGCACTTTCTAAAGTTCAGTTTCCTGTTGGAAAAGTCTGTCCAACAATGAGGCAAAACAGTGACATGAGTCTTTTGTTAAGCGGTTGTCAGTGAGAGTGAGTCGTCTGTACCTCAACAACAACAAAATAAAACTCCTGAACAATCACGTCAGAGTACTATAATACATACATTTCCTTAAGGTAATCATGATGGGTTTGATTTTTCTTTACATACATGCTGCTCATACTGACTTCAAATTGCACTTGAGAGCAAAGCAGCAGAAAGCATTTATCTGCAGCTCAATCCTCTATATTACAAGGTGTTCTGTAAACGTACGTCTTCACTAAGCAAACCTGACTCATGATGCCAGAGGCAAACGTCGTACTCATCCATCATTTAAAGCCACTGTGAGAGCAGCAGCAGCAGCAGCAGCAGCAGCAACAGCAGATATTACAGCCCGAAACATCAAAGTCCCTGTTGGCCAACTTTCATTTAAAGCTCAGAGCATCGAGATTGAAGCCGCGCTGACGTCTCACACGCACAGGAACGCGTGTGAGCAGCAGAAGATCTCTTTGAAGGTTTTCCTCATCTCTTGGCTACGGAAAGCGTAGATGATAGGGTCGATGACGGAGTTGCACATGATGAGGATGAGGTACATGTTGAAGTGGGACATGAAGCAGGTGCAGTACGGGTTCCTGGGGCAGGTGATCATGAGGATGAGGTGGAGGAAAAACGGCGCCCAGCACACCACGAACACGCCCAGGAGGATGGTGAGCGTGATGGCGCCCTTCATGTTGGCGCGCTGCTGGATGGGCGCGTTGCCCGGCAGCACCGCGATCCGCTTCATGTGGAGCCGGGCCAGAAGGAACATGTGGACGTACAGTGACACCATGAGAACCAGCATGGTGAAGAACATGGTGATGAGGCAGATGAGCACAGTGGTGCTCTCTGAATAGATGATGAAGAGGATGCCCGACACGGTGCAGCACGTCCAGATGCTGCTGATGACCAGCACGGCTCGCCGCAGTGTGACAATGTTGTGGTATCGCAACGCGTAGAAGATGGTGATGTAGCGGTCAACGGCGATGGCGAGCAGGCTGCAGATGGACGCCAACAGAGAGCTGCAGATCATCGAGTCGAAGACGTTGTCCATGCTTTTGATCAGTGTCACGGGAATGGTCAGGTTGCCGCCGTTGATGAGCGCAATGACGATGGTCTCTGAGGCGTTGGAGACGCTGACGAGCATGTCCGCGACAGCGAGGCTGCAGATGAAGAAGTACATCGGCGAGTGAAGGTTCTTGTTCTTGACAATGGCGGCGACGACCAGGATGTTCTCCAGCAGGCTGACGATGCCCAGCGTGAGGAAAACCTCCGTGGAGATCAGCAGCTGCTCGTAACATCCTGCAGACGAGTCCTTGTCCTCGGCCGACAGGTCTTTGTGAAGTGGCAAAGTGGCCACAGTTTGGGTCCTGTTTTGGAAGGCTTGGATAAGTCCAAGATGTCCCGTGGTGTTCATGGTGTCTAACCCTAACCCTGGTTTCAGCTGTCAATTGTGCACGAGGTTCTTAGTGCGTGCGGCGTTCAGTCATCCTCGTTATCGACCCTGGCTTCCTCACAGGAGAATGAAAGTCCCGTCAAACATCTGCTGCTGCAGCTGTGGCAAACTCGTCCTCTCCTCGCTCGCAATGACGAGGGAGTGGGAACCTGGAGGAGAGAGCTGCTGTGGATTTTCCCTCTCTTTCTCTGTCTCACCCTTGTTATACCACACTCACACACACTCACACACTCCACTGTTGTTCCGTCCTATCAGCTGGCTGATAAGACAGGAGGGGGAGGAGCACGGCTTGAAGCAGAAGATATATTTTAAAATAGTTTTCAGAAACGAGCTGCAATTAATTACATTTCATTTTCTACTAATGATTCAGCACCACTGTGTCATTAATGATTTTAAATACTATATTTACATGTAATTACATAATGTGCACTTTATCTCCACACCAAGCCGACAGACTCACAGCTCTGATGTTTTGCCTCTGTGTGTAATTTTTATATGTATATATATATATTTATATGTATATTTGTATATATTTATATAAATAAATGTGTGTTGATGAGTTCACACAATCCCACAATGAGCTCCATACAAACTCAAACGCTGTTTTTAAATCCTCACACTGCACACAAGAAGTGCTTCATTTACATAAAAAGTGGATTTTGCTCTTCCAGGTTTGCCAGTTGAAGCTAACTAGGAAGTTAGAATACATGGAATAGTCACCAGGGGGCGGCTATATTTGTATTTGTTAATAAGGTGAGTAAACGTTTTCCCGATGAGTTAAAGGGCTGCACGATGTTATCAGCACATATCGGTATCGGCTGATATTGGCTGAAATGGCTAATCGGATATCGGCAAACGCACCAAGAGGCGAAGGTCAATCTCGAGGCTTAAAAACGGGAATTTAGATTTGAATGGATAACATCACGAGAGTTGCCCACGGCAACATTGAGCTAATAAAACAGGTTGGAAAAAAGTGAATTACTACTGCTCTAAAAAACTCTTCATATCCCCGACCTGTTTTTAAATTAAGCAATAAATAGTCTATTTTTGACTTAGAAAATCTAAATAACTCTGAATATAACATAATTTAAATGTTAAACGTGAACAAAAAGCCAATGTCAAGCCTGTTTTTTGTTGATTTTGTGAGCTCAGTGGTTTGTTGCTGAACAAAAACAACGGGAAGGGGGGTTCAAGAGCTTTATTCTGAAAACAGCTGGAAACGACACTCTGGGAACAGAGAGACCAAACCACAACAGGAAAATAAAGGCAGTGAAACCGAAATACCAACATTTAAACAAACCCTCCAGTTTGAGCAAACTGAAAATATTAGGATAGTTTTTATCATATAATTATATTTTTTTTTTTAATCATTTCCTGTTCATCAGTCTGTACTTTGTACTACAAATGCGCTGGTTATATAAACCACAGCAGAGCGTACTGTTTTTCAAGGTCTGTTCCTTCAAAAAGTGGAGCTGTGCAGAGAAACAGCTGCCGCTCTGTACGACACATGGAAGAAAAGAACATTTAATTAATAAATATCACTCTATTGGCCCGGATAAAAAGTCAGTCAGTCAGTCATCATCTACCGCTTTATCCTCCACCAGAGGGTCGCGGGGGGTGCTGTGCCAAACTCAGCTATATCGGGCGATAGGCGAGGTACACCCTGGACAGTTCGCCAGTCCATCTCAGGGCCACACACACACACACACAGCTAGAGACAAACAACCATTCACTCTCACACTCACTCCTACGATCAATTTAGAGTGTCCAAGGGGGATGAATGAAATCATTCACGCTTCAGAGCACAACGAAATCCACCAACGTGTATTTATTCAGTACTGAGTCGTTCACAATGTATCTGAACAATAAGAAATTCTACATCAACACTATAAACACTGTAACATCATAATTATGATCTTTTAAACTGCAGTTGTATGAGGTACTGACACTTGAAATCTAAGGAAAAACAGCCTTTTCTGACTGGAAACTGAAGTTTGTAAACCACTCACTCTCCCACACCAAACACTATAGAGAAAATCATTGTTTTTAGATGTGGGGACACAGGAGCTGCTGGTCTACTGCTGCCTCGTGTGGTCACATTGTGTCACTGAGGGACATCCAAACGAAGGATTTCAAACACTAAAGTCACAAAAGTAACACAATTTGAACTCGCTGATGGAGGCAGCAGTGGATCAACAACTCCTGTTAGCAGGAGTTTGATTCTGGTCTATTCTAGTTTAAATTGTGTTTTGATACTATATTGATATTATCCAAGTGCACTGTACATGTACACACACACATATTTGTATATATATATATATATATATATATATATATATATATATATATACATACATATATAAAAGTATATGAAGATGATAGCAGAAGAAAGAAGGATTTATCATCTGCAAATCCAAGTGAAGTAGATGTTGAGAGTGTTTCTCCTCTTGCAGATTTGTCAGATCACTGCTCCTTTATAGCGTGAGATAATGTCTAATCTGTCCTGAAATGTAATAATATCATGTTTCAATTATTACTGTAAATGGATTTATCCATGGTGCACAAACAACCTCCTTTAATACAGATTGTTACCAATAAACAATGATATAGTGGTGATACTGTGACACTGTGAAACTTTGCCTTCTGTCATTATAAGTGTGACTTTTCCTGAATGCCTTCCATCTCCATAATCACAGACAGTTTCTGCAACAACACACTGATTTATCATTAGCCGTGTGGTTTCTGTTGATGCGAGAGCAGCAGGTCAACAGAGCAGGTGTTCAGAGAGCGCTGGTCGACATTATTTAACAATGTGTGGGTATAAATTCGACAGCCGTGTGACTGCTTTATCCCTCAGAGAGAGCACATCAAGCCAAGGCTAACTCTTTTTTTGTTTTTGAAATGGGTGTTTACAGTTTACATTTAATTGCAAATGCTTTTGGACATGTATCAGCTGCTTTCATACAATTCTCTGTTTTTTAACATTATTATTTGCTTATGTCGTGTCAGTCAAAATTAACTATATTTAAAAAGGCGTTCAAAATATGACACAGCACAAATAGGGGCCTTAAAATCGACGAATGCTACTTGTTTGATTTTTGTGTTTAGGGTTATTTTTAATGGCTTAAGAAAATAATCCCAATATATTTTCAATTTGACAATTTTTTCCACCCCTGGAGTCCAAGATGTTTTAGTTTAGTCCTTCAAAATAATTAATTATAAACACTGGGTGATTCACAAATAAGTCATAAAAGAATTAAAAAATAAAAACATGAGCACAGCCACAACGTACGCACAAATACACAAATTGCAGAAACTAATTCAATAATAGTAGGAGTTGAAAATTGAAAACAGAGAAAAAAAAAAAGTCATATCTTCCTGTGCAAACTCAACTTAACCTCAGGCGTCCTTGGGCTTTGACGTGTGTCACTTGATATGTGACGGGCAGCAATGAGAACACAATAAAAACACACAAGGGACACATAAATCTGGTAATATGCCGGACAACTCGTCCCTTCTGCGGCTGTTTTCATCATAAAAGTGAAGATAGTCTCTTCACAGCTCCATTTAATCTGGTTTTAAAGTGTTTTTTCTCACAGGATGTGTTATGAAATTAACTTTTTTTATGAAAAGAAAACTCGTAAAAAGTTAACGTTACCCTGAAAGACAAACTCTGTTGGCCTCTGACGAACAGGGCACACACATATTCTTTTGTTTTTGTGTCCTTATTATGCTGCTGCCGCTAGAACGAATTATTCCTGTTTTTCTCTCTGTTATCTTTAACCACGCACGGCTTTGACTCAGCAGCAGCAAAATCAGGCTTCATTAAAGAGACACACTCACACGGACACACACGGCTGCACACAGGAAGAGTGGACGCAAGCGAGGAGACAAACTGGTCAGTTTGACTGTTAGGACACTCTGTTACACACACACACAGGTTTGTGCAGCTAAGCTATTCTTCTTAGGACTCTGCATTGACTTCCATTCATTTTGACATAAAACCACAATTCAATTCTTTGTCCTAAACTTAACCAGTTCCTCAAAAATGAGATTCTGCCTCATTAGGACCACGTTTTTGTCTCTGCTGCTGTGTTTCCATCATGGTTTGGTGTTAGGCCGTGCCGACGGGGCGCCAACAAACGATGACACCACAGACACAAAATGGAGGACAAGATGTCAAGCTTCTCATGAGAGTAGACTGCGGGCGTTGGAGAAACACCGGTCGCAAGGAGTGACATGTTTCTGTCGCTCAATTGGCCGGCGTAGCTCCACTGTACCATTTTACTCTGGTACCCTCAAGGGAAGGAAGGGTGCCAAAGAATGGAACGGTTGGGGCTGGTTATTTTGGTACCGTCCCTCATGGAAACGCAAAGAAAATACGTAGCGTACTGTAACAAACCGTACCGTCCCCACTCCAGGGAAACGCGGCCTAAGGCCCATTTGTTCTTCAGTTTTGTCTGTTTTTATGTTATATAACTCCCAACCCTTACTTCCTCCAGAGGGCAGTGCCGAGTACCAAGGTGCAGGCATTAACAGACGTGACGACCACTGATCCGCTTGATCCGAAATTGTGTGAAACGGAAGCGGATTTTAAGAGGCGGTGGAATGTGTAAGACCACAGAATGTAAGCCGTCCCATTGACAGGAAGATGACTTGTTGGGAGAGATCAATTATAAGTGGTAGGTATTGTCAATATTTCCCTATGTCTCCGCCGTGACTTTTGACTACTTCCTTCGTTGCGGGCCTCGGCGTAGCGATCGCATCGACACCCCCAGAGCCATGCCAGTTTCCTCCCAGCTGTTCTGGATGTAATTCTTGTTTTTGTCACGGCGCCCTGGACACGTAAATGGTTTGTATTTATATATAAAGCAGTTTTTGACATTCACCCATTCACTCACACTTTCACACAGCAATTGGACACGTCAGCATGTAGACTAGTGGAGCTGGGAATTGTTGAAAGATAACTCGCTCTACCACTGAGCTACCGTCGTCTCCCAACGTGGACCTACCGTAATTCCACACCATCTCACAGAGAAGCTCTCAGAAATGTTCCGCCATTTTTAAGTCTGTATATAGATATATATAGATGTATATAGATATAGACTCTTCGTTGTTGTTTGTCTACAATGATGGACGGAGGACTATTTTGGACAATTGAACAGAGAAACACCATGTATAAATGAAAACAAAGTATAAATGTATAAATGAACACAAAGTATGGACATAAGGCTCCGGAAGTCTCCTTTAAAGGGTCTTTAAGAGAACTACTAGTCCTCTTAAACTCAGTGATTATGCCAGAAAAGGTCCCCAAACACTCAGACGTCTGCTGCACACAGGATGCGTGGACACAGCCAGGAGAGAAATTGGTCAGTTTGACCTTTAGGACAGACTTGTAAACACACACACACACGAACGCACACACACACACACACACACACACAGAGTGAATGACTAGCACTCACCTGCAGCTTCCTCTCAGATGAGATCACCTTGTCCCTATTGCTCTGCTATGCATTATGTATTATATACTATGTATTATGTATATATATATATATATATATATATATATATATATATATATATATATATATATATATATACACACATATATACATACATACATATATATGTGTATATACATATATCATTTCTTACATTATATAATTTATGTCGCCGTCACCTTCACTTGACATTTTAACAAAGTGGAATCTGCGGTTTCATTAAAAACGTCCTAATGTCGACTGTAAAACCTCTTACAATTCACGAGATGCGACGACGGCGGGCACAGTATCTATAATTAAAAAAACCCCAGAGTGATTAATTTCGACTCATTAGCAGGTTAATTCCCCGCTAACAGTCCCATTACTGCCAGACAATCGGCTGAGGGAGATTTGGTGCGGCTGCGGGGGTGAATCACTCAGTCACTCGCTGCCTCTCATTCGGTGCCTCTGACTGCAGATGAGTCGTGTTTGTCAAAGCGTCAGCAGAAACTCGCAGGAAAGATGAAGGACCTTTTCTTGTTTTGTCTTCTCCACCTCCTCCAAGTTTAATTTCCCCCAAAACGGATGCAGTTCAGAGTTCGCGAAAACTTTCAAGTGATACTTTATTCCATAATAGCTATGATTATGGATTTGTTTGTGTGCATAATATTGTGTGTATCACAACAACTAAAGGAGCCGGGAATTGAATCTTTGACCCTCCGGTTGAACAACATCTCACACCACCACTGAGCCACAGTATGTGGCAGAAGTTGAAGTTCTCTTGTTAATTAATATAATAAATACAGTATTATCTGTTTACATGGCAACTCAAACATTAAAGCTAACGTTGTTGTGTTCCACTTTATTTATTTACTGCTAGTTTTAATTGAAAGTGATTATACATTTATACAGACGTACTTATGGAGTGTACAGTATATTCAGATTCTGACAATAAACCTAACATACTGCACCTTTAACATCAATAATATCATACCAGGATTATTTGGTAGCGTAGCCACTTTGAAGCCGATGCTCTCCACTCTTTTGTGTGTCATCTCTGTGAGGTTTCTGCAGTTGCCATGGTCACACAACAAAACAAGACAGTCTTCAGAAACAGAAAGAAGTTGAACTGCAATCAGCAGAAGCTGGCAGTGACATGAGTGACCAACTGTCTGAGAGGAGGCGGTGAAAACGACGCCGACATGTCATCTCCTCTAAAACACATAGAGCTTGTTAGGAAACTGCTGCTAGCTCGCACGTCCAGCATTAGAGGGCGCCGCTAATGACCATCCAGCAGAAGTAGATGGAGAAGGAGAAGTAGAAGTAGAAGTAGAAGTAGTTGAAGTGGAAGTAGAATAAGTAGTAAAAGAAGTAGCTGAAGTAGCCAAAGAAGAAGTAGAAGTAGAGAAAGAAGTAGAAGTAGATGAAGTAGAAGAATAAGTGGAAGAAGTAGAAGTAGAGGTAGAAGGAGAAGCTGAACTTTAAAGTTCCGGCAACAGTTGAGTTGTAATGTTTAAAAACGCAGTACATCATTTCTACCACTAGATGTCTCTCAGTTACAACAACAGAAGACCGAGTTTGACGATGTTGTGAAGCAGAGTGGAATCACTTACAGCAAACGCTCTGGCAAAACAGAAGACCACATCCACATTTTAAAAATGCAGCAATTTGAAAAAAGTGAGGTATGCAAATAAAAGCACTATTGTTCTTGGTCGTTTTCATGCATAATTACTTTATAAGGTGACTGGAATTAAATTAAAGTCCATTACCGTAATACAAATACGTGTTTCTATGGATTTAAAGAGAAAACATTTAAGCCGATGTAGGTTCACCACTCAGCAAAACACATCACAGTAATCATGTCGGGTTTTTTTTTAGATGTTTGAATGCGGAAATTTTACATGTTTTCACGGTGTAAGTAATTACAGTTACATCACACAGCAGCACAACCTCCAGTGTAGAGAAAAAAGGCCTAAATGGAACAATGACATGTTCCTATGTGTAATTATCCTAAAATGTTTTCCTGAAATCGATCCTGTCAGAGGTGAGCAATTTGCTGAATTTCAGGCCAAATGGAGACGACTGCCTTTCAGCTGGGTTCAACTCCCCGACCATTAACACACACGTCCTCAGCTTCACAACAGGTTTTAGTTAAAAAAAAACAAACAAACAAAAAAACGTGCAAATGCAGGATAAAAATGCCACAAAATCAGAACTAAAGAAAGTCCGTCTTCAGATGTGGATTACAGTCGCAGTATGACGGGGTTCTCCAAGACCATTTTGATAAGACATTGACAAAGCCTGAGCGCGTCTACCGAATTTAGGACGATTTTATGGCAAATGTCCCAGACGGTGATCACATTTACTCTGTGTGCTTTGTACCCGCGACTAAAGACAATCTGTTGCAGAGAAATCGTCACATAAATAACCATGGTAACAGACAAATCAACAACACTGCACTTTCAACTTCTGTCATTTGTTTTTATCGTATTTGTGGGAAATCCTCTTCACATCGGTAAATAGTCGCCAAAAAGCTGCTACTACAACGACGCTTATCAATGCATGAATAAATGTCACCCATCTACTTAATCAATAAACTGCAGCATCTGTTGCTTAATCCACTGCTGCTTGAATCTGGTTATAAATAACCCGATTAACATCACTGGATTTCATTAAAGCCTCAGTGATCTGGATGAACATACATTTTCAAATCAGCCGACTATTATGGGCTGGTGTTTGTTCTTCAGTGAAAGTTGAAGGACGCACTGACTGTGGTCTTAGCGGCAGACACCTTCAAAGAGGACGTGCCCAACGGACGTAGATCTAAATGGTTCTATATGTACTTGGACAGTAGAGGCAGAAGAAATAGAAATATTAATATTATATTATTATATACTGTATATTAATACTATAAAATAGAAAGTAGTAGAAGAAGAACTAGAGGTAGAAGTAGTAGAAGAAGAAGTAGTTGAAGTTGAAGTAGAAAAAAAGAATAAGAATAAGTAGAAGAAGTAGCAAGGTGTGTCTTTATAAAGACGACATTATGATGTTACTGTCCACATGAAAATTGGTGATGATGCCTTTGGCTCTTTAACTCCAAGCTACTAGAATGTCCTACTTTTTTAGAGATGTTCTCAAAAAAATCGAATTTAAACCCTATAAAGTCATCCATGTTGTAGTTTTTGTTAATTACATGGTGGTATGATGTCTTTATGCAGACGATGTTATGAAGCTACTAGAATATTTCTGCCTCGACGATTTAGAGATGTTCCCGTGGAATCATCTTCTAAAACTTATAATTCAAACACTTTTGTTGGTTTGTTTGTATCAATTCAATCTGTTTTTGAATTGGAGGAGTTGGAGGAACTTATTGTTGTCCTTCAGATTATTACTATATTCGTGTCAAAAAGTTTTCAATCATCTCCACAGTAACCACACACTTTCCTCCATCTGACTGTATTTCAGGATCAGGATGTACTTTTATCGAGAAGATGACGGGAGCAGAAGAAAAATAATGGTGGTGGCCTCAGGAGAACATGGGGAAGAAGGTGATTTGGTCCAACAGGTGAAAATGAAACGTCTCCATGGAGACACAGTGCATGATCCGCGAGACGACAAAAGTGTCCAGATGTGCAGCACGAGAGGAAAATGTCCAGTGTATAAACCAGACTGGACACAATGTGCCAAAACACATTCAGTACCTGGAAATGGACTCATCTGGAGAAATGTAAATAGGTGTGAGGTTCCTCATGGTGATTTTAACATTTAATCACCAGAAAATCCATAATCCAAAATACACAGTGCACATCTATTTAAGTGACTTCAATTGGATTTTCAGCTGTATAAAATACATCCAAACATAATCTAAATAAAAATTGCACTAAACTTCTTTGTCAAATGTTAAAATCTCAATGTTAAATCTAAATGCTGATGTTGAAATATTGATGTTTAAGGAGTCATTTATAAAACGTGATATGAAAGTAGGTTCTGAGGACCAGTAAAAATTCTAATCATCTAAATATTTAATCTACTGTAAATATTAAATCTAAATGTTAAATATTGAATTTGTAAAGTAGCTGAATTTAACAGCAACATTTTGTGACAAAATTTGACAAAATGTAAGTTGATTTAAGTCACTTTTAACCAGATTTACAGCAATAATCTGAATCAAAATTGTACCAAACTTAGTTCTACATGTCAAATATTTTATCTAAAGGTTAACATTAGCATTAAATATAGTTATTCATGCTAAATTTAACAGCAACATTTAACTTCAATTAATGACTAAATTGTTTATTTGAGCCACATTTAACCAAATTTACAGCAATATTTGGAAAGGTTTTGGAAAGTTAATTTATGTACAAATGTAATCACAGTCAAAATTGTACTAAAATTAGTTCTCTGTCAAATGATATAATCTTAATGTAAAATTCAAAGTTTTTAAAGTTGCTGAATTCAACAACTCAATTTTGCAACATTTAGTTTTTTCAAGTCTCTTTTAACCAAATTTACAGCAACATTTTGCTGTTAAATTGAGCAACTTTTAAAAAAAATGCTCCCTCATCTTAGCCCACACTTTAGAGTATTTGCATTTTATAGAATAGAATAAATCTTTATTTGTTTGACTATTTAAAATAACAGTACATGAGAGTAAAAAAAAGGTCTGTGGTTCACTCTGTGTCACTTTGGGGACACAGTTTAACCACATTTGTGTACATTTTTACAGAAATGAGCGTATATGCACAGATAATGTAAAATAATGAGGGGTCAGTGTGGTCTGCTGTGTGTTAAGTATGAATATGATATGAAGGTATGAGATATGAAATATTGTCCATTTAGCTGGATTTATAACTCGTCTGACAAATGAGATTTAGTGCGAATATCAAACGCTACCGTTTTTTTTTCGCGGTATGAGGTTAGGTGTAATTTTGTAATGGTCTGTAATAGTCTGTAATAGCCGGAACCACACGGGCGACGATGGCCACATTACCATGGAGGGCACGCGCTGCTCATCCAACACATTACTGTGACACACATATACACACCAAGAGCTGGAGCTAATGAGAGAACAGCATGGATGCAAAAGACAGACGCGGCTCACAGCAGCTCGCTTTTTTAAAAGAATAAAATACTAATTCTCCGGCAGCTAATATGACACACCCTGCATCCATTTATTTCTCTCATTGCTTCTTCAAAGGAAATGTTAGCTCTTAAACTGAATTCACCTTTGCATGGAGTTGTTGTTGATGATAGTTCATGTTCATGAAAGAAAATATGTCTAAAATGATGTGGTCATTACAAGCTAGTTTTTGGGGTCTGCTTCATCACACAGTATATTGTCATGTGGCAAATAACGTGACGTTGGAATCATGTGATCATTAGCCACATCTTGTTCTTAAATGGCTAACGCCAGAGTCAGCCAGTTTAAAGTGGTAGATGTGCTATGCAGCTAGCCAACACATCTCAGTTAAACACCTTTTTTGGACAGGATTAGTTTTATATGTAGAGGTGACGGTAAAGTAAATATTACCAGAGCTTCTCAGTGATTTTACTCCCGGCTAGTGACAGTTAATAATAATATGTGAGAGGCTGAAGCTACGCTAACAGCATCTGTTACTACTACTACTTATAGTAGTTATAATCCTAGCAATAAGCATTAGGCTAACGCTAATTTAATTTAAAAATACCAGTATGTGGGTTTTTTTTGGCGACGGTACCTCAGTGGAAGAGCAAGAAAACGCCATATAAACCATTACCATTTCTTTGAGTACTAGCAGTAAGTATGAGGGTGACCTGCAGTTCAATAAGAAAAGAATATGGAAAAGGCTCACTTTGCCTTATCATGCATGATAAGATATTTTTTATTTATATATTTACATCTGTCTCTGAAGGTAAAGTGCATTAATGCTACCGTTCATTTGTGAAGATCAAAGTTTGAGGCAGGTTGCATCTTTTCTTTGACTAAACCTCATGTGTCTGAAAGGAAAATGCATTTATGCCTCCTCCACTTTCTCCTCCTTTTCAACAACAAGCTATCTCAAGGGGAAAATGTGGAAAAGTGAATAAAATGCATCCATCACCTTGTATTAAGCAGCTCTGCATAACTCTAGCCATCTCCAGCCACACAAAGGTCAACACTAACAACGTGATTTTAGGAAAAGTTTACTGTTACAAGTTACATCAACAATCACATGATTTGGTGTCAGTTGTATGGATTTGCCTTTTTCTGCTCTGCATTTATTAATTTATGTTTTCATGGGCGTGAGTTTGTCCTTCTGTTAGCATGCTAACGTTCTGGGAACCAAATGTGCAACCAAAAACAAACCAAATCCAAAGATTGTCAGATGGGCAACTTCCTTTTTTTTTTTTTTTTTCTTACGGCTCAATCTGAAGTTTTTTGGGATGAGTAGGTGATCACCTAATTATGTTCCCATTCAATTTTGGTAAGAATCGACTCACCGATGATGTCACAAACACAATATAATTTTCAAGAAATTCCCATTTCTTATAAATGGGCAAAACTGAAACAAATCTCTAAAATATCTGTCAAAACTCATCGGATTTGAAAAACTAAGTTTCATCAGGATCTGATCCAGATTATGGATTTGATGGCAACAACTAATGTCAAACTAGTGTCCAATTAAGATATTTTTAATTGAGGTTGGTACATTAGGAATGTAGAAAAGTTTTACTCTTCATATAAGATTAAAAAATAATAAATAAATTTGGTCCTGACGTCGACAAATGTGACGTCGACAGACTGCTGGCCACTGATTGGTCAAAAAATCCTGAAAACATGTGTTAATCTCCAACTTTTAGCAAAGCAAATGTCTAAAATGTCAATATTTAACAGAGGAGTATTTAGTATGTATTAAGTGACAGCAACAGTTCAGACGTATTTCAGTTCAGTGACTGAACGATTCTGTGCACAAATCTTTTTAATCCACTGATTCTAATGATTCAGTTACACCGAAAACAACTGTTTTACAAAGCCACTAGTTTGTGTGTTTGTGCTGCAAGGTAAAACCACGTCATGGCATGACACAGTCGACAATATTGCCGTGACACAAAAGCAGAAAATGAAGTGAAAAACACGACAAAAGAGAGAAAACCAGAGTTATTCAGCTCAGTCTTAGTGATAAACACATTCTGCAAACACGACACCATCAACTGTTCAAGCTGGGTCGTCATGGAAACCAGACATTGGAATTCAGACAAGGTAGCAGCAAAATAGTGAGTGATGCTCTTGAGTAATGAGGAGGACTAATAAAAATAATTATTACTCAAATTTATCTGAGAGTTTTTCCAATTTTTACAGAATAAATATTATATTTTAAGTGATTAATGAAAGTTTACGTTTGAGGGAATATTTATGTTCACATTTAGAAGTTGTTTTCAGACAAGAAAACTCAATTTTGACTCATCTTTCAGTTATTTTGTACATATATTTTTTTCTATTTTAGTTTTACATTTGATATCAAAGAGAAATTGTGTTTTTCTTAACCATTATTTTGCTGTTGTTTATTTATTTTTTGGCTGCAATTTATCTTCAAAAGTACAACAACTGTTTGTCGTTACACTTTTCCAATATAATCACTCCACACAAGATTTATTCACTATTTTTCTCTCTTTTTAAAAAATAAATAAAAATACAGCACCTTCAGAATGGTGAAATGTCCCTTTAACTCTTTATCTATGATGAAATTTAGTAGATTTTTACTTATTTATTTATTTATTGTAAATTGTATGTATTCACGTGAATATATATTATATATACGTATATAGATGAAGAGTTTGTATTCTATCATGATTGTATGTTGCTGCACCTCTGGGGCCACCTAGTGATTGTGTTTGTGAATGAACTGCAGTTTTTTTGTGTTAAATTGTGATGTTTTGCTCTAAAACGAGATTATTTTATCTTAAATGATCTATTCTTTAATAATACATTGTAAAAATGATTCATCTCCTGTTAAAAACGTTTAGGGTTCTTGGTCATACAGGATTAAAATAAAAGAAAAAGCTTACAGATTTAACTCTTTCATATTGCTCATATTATTTAATTTGAACATAATCAAATTATTAATCTCTCAATTCTTTTCCTAATAAATAATGTCAGAACATGTTAAAAAAAAAAAAGTTTTAATGATATCTTTGTTATCATGCTGAAGCTGAAAAAAATCACATAAACTTGTTTGAATCCAATAATATAGTAAAATAGTTGGCATTTACTTTAGATGAAGGTAATCATTTGTGTTAGTGTAGATTCACACAAGATTTACAATCATAATAATGATTGTGTGTTTTGCTGTGAGGTGAAATAGTCTGTGACGGTTAAATGTTATGTGAGGGAGACATCTGCTGGTTCATCTGAGAACTGTTATTTCCCTGTCGCCTCAGCATTAATAGTATACATATAAATAATGACATGTATATATATATATATATATGTATATATGTATATATATGTGTATATAGCATAGTGCAGTGCATATTTGCAGTTTATAGTTTCTTTAGAAAAACAGAAATATCTGGATTTTTTTGTTTTGTTTGCATTGTAAATCCTCTCAACTTCCTGTTACAGATTTAAATTAAAGATTAAATCTGAAAATATGATTTTTCTTTTTTCCTTCTCTCTTCTGTGAGTAGGAGTGAGTTTAATGAAGTGGAACTCAGCCTTTGTTTGACTGTGTTGTGAGTTTGTGCGTCACCGTGTTAACAGATGTTTCAACACTGATTAGCTGCAGTTGTTGTGATCAGTGACTCAGAAAAGCTCTGCTGTGTGTGTGTGTGTGTTAAACTCCCATCACACCGAGAGGGAGCTTATTAAAAGTTATTACAGTGTGTGGTTGTTTTGAGGTACTCACACATAGATGGCGTCGACTGTGATCCGAGTGTCCACTGAACTTCACACCAGGTTCCCTGTCACTGAAAACAAACAAATTTAGCCACTTAATTAAAAAAAAAATCACTCATAAAATTTGTTAAGACAGACTTTTCCAACAGGGATTTCAAGTTTTTAAACCACGCACTCTCCCACACCTAACCCCATAGAGAAAATCAACAATTTTAACATCACAACACACAGGAGTTGTTGATCCACTGCTGCCTCCATCACTAAGCTCAAATGTCTTATTTTGTCACTTTGGCATACTGCCACACGAGGCAGCAGTCGAGCTAAAATCACTGATTTCCTCTATGGGGTTTGGTGCAGGAGAGTGAGCGGTGAAGAAAAAGCTGCAGAAATACTATAACATTATTTGTTGTTGCGTCCTGCATCTGAAAATCAGCTCCGTCAGGAAACACTATCAGGGAGCGTTTGTATATATACAGCAACAGAGCAGGGGCGGGTGGAGACAAGAAGCATTAACCCAACAAACTGCTACTATACTGAGATTAATCAACACTTTGTGAACTCATTGGACAGTTTTGAATCCAACAGACATTCCTGTACATTGAAAAGTTGCACACTAGTTTGAAGTCAGTGAAATGTGTTTTTCCCCTCTGTCTGCACCCGCAGCAAAGGTGAGTTTATCCCATAAGCTCTTGTTTTCCTTACGTGTGCATCGCTGTCAGTCAGCACTGAGCCTTTGAATCTACAGTATCTACATGAAGCAGACGAAACCCCGCTGAGATCAAAAGTAACATCTCTGATCCTCCCCTACAACATCAGTCGCTCTCACATGAAGGAAATCTAACATCACTCTGTCCTGACTCGGCCTCGGTTCATTCATATTTTAGAGCCGACGCTGGTTTAACAACAACAAAAAAACACACACTTTTGAAGTGGGACGTCCACATTCTCACCCGAGAGCGACCTCGTTGTCCGCGGTGGTGACAGGAAAAATGAATCGCCTCCTCTCGTCCTCTGTCTTGTCAACATCTATTTTTCATGTTTCTTTATGCCCTGACAATCAGCGACAACGCCAATCAAGGCAATTACAGAGCGCGACAGAGCCAGGCTTCTCACGATCACAATCAAAATCTGCTTTGGTGCCGAGTAGCTTATAAAAAATTCAGGGAACTCACTTCGGAGCATTTGGGAGAGGGCTAATATGGTGGAGTGGCCAAAAACATGCAAAAAATTGGGTTATTAGGTTAATAGAACTTCAGAGGTCAGATATGACTCAGTTTGTTGACTGACGCTGTTCATTTTGTCCTGCCAATATGGTGGTTTTCAAGTTGTAATACCACAGAGATCAAGCAATTTATTACAAAACTTGAAATACTTAATATATCTGGCCTCTATACTGCCCCCTGGTGCTTTTCACAAGCATGGAAACAGCCAGCGTATTCATGTTTTTATGCATTTATAAGATTTTCCAACCAAATCGAAACAACAGAGCTTACGACCTGTCGTCACGTGACTCGTTTTCTATGAACCGCCACGTTGGCAGGCAAACATGAACAAAGAGCGGTGCTGGATTCAACCTGTCAGAGTTCACTGTCACTTTAAATCCACTGAGATTGACCAATATATTGCATATATTCGATCCTTATAATGACACAAATTGACCACAGGAGGCAGTGGTGGACCAGCAGCTCCTGTGACTCGTGTGATAAAAACCACTGAATTTCTCTATGGACTTTGGTATCGGAGAGTGAGTGGTTTCAAACTTCAGCAGTTCAGGTTTGTAGAAATCCCCTGTGATGTCATGTGACAGTGCATGTTGGGGGCGTGGCCTTTAATAGCCCACGCTATAGTCGTGTGTCTGTGATAAGCATTGATATTGCAAACTGCATTTGTGTCAAATTTGATTGTTTCAGCCAAACATTTATGATATAATATATTATTTAACAAATTTATTCACATAATTCCCCTTTAATTTACCATTGAAAGACATTGAATATCCACTGACACCTTACAGTCTGAATCCACACGGACCACTGCAGTTGGTGGGTCAAGAGAGACAATAAAGAAGATGGTAACCATGGAAACTTGACCCAGGTTAAATGTTCACATGTGTACAACTTGGCACTTAAAGAATACAAGGAAACACTGATGAGATGAGATCAGAAAAACCCAGAAACAAAAACATTGAACAAAGATTAAAAACACTCTGGATCAGGACATAAAAGCAGATTAAATTAAGACAAGAAAAAGCAGATTATTGGCGACAGCAGAGGGCAGTGTAGCCTGTTCTTCCACCTCACTGACTGTGACTGATAGACACAGTATAGTTAGAAACAGTGAGTGATGGTTTTTTTTCTTCTTCTTCTCTCTTTTACAGACAGAAAATTGAGGTAATAATAAAAGTGCTTTTTTTTTTCTTTCTGAGAGAAAATGAGAATTTGCCGGAGTCACAACCTCCTTCTGTGGATTTAAATTAAAAAAAGAGGGAAACACGAGGGCACACGGTGTAATTTATCAGCAAGAAATTAACGGAATCCGTGGATCAAATATTGAACGTATATTCCGTCTTTAAACGCATCGTGTTGATTACTGTACGCACACAGAGGGAGGGGCTAGTGATGGTGGTAACTCCACTGGGTAATACAGTATTCATTATCCTTCATGCAGCGCTCCACACACACACGTCAGGGCAGTCACCACAATCATCAACACATCACACTCTCTCACTTACTCACTCACTCGCCTCTTACCTTAACCTGCCCTTAACCCTTTGCATGTTTGAAGGCACTTAAGCCCACATGGTGGACACATGCTGTGCTGTCGTGCATATGAAATAAAAACATGTCATGGACTAAATATTTTAAATGTGTTGATTATTTCATAATAAACACAGTAAATGTAAATTGCTGCAGGAATAATACACAACTACTGTATATCTTCAGGTTTTACATGCATTTATGTGTGTCTGAGTCAAAGTTATTATTAGTTTTATATCGCATATTAAAAAAAGACGGGTTTTTTTTGCTTATATAAACGGAGAATTCAGACTTTTTTTCTCAGAATTCAGAGCTTGACTTTAGATGACTTGGCTTCAGAATTCAGACTTTTTTCTCTCAGAATTCAGACTTTTTTCTCAGAATTCAGACTTTTTTCTCAGAATTCATACTTTTTTCTCAGAATTCATACTTTTTTCTCTCAGAATTCAGACTTTTTTCTCTCAGAATTCAGACTTTTTTCTCAGAATTCAGAGCTTGACTTTAGACGATTTGGCTTCAGAATTCAAACTTTGTCTTAACCCCTCAAAAAGCCCTTCAAAAACTCAAGCTCAGGTTTTGCTTCCACAAGTGTGTACTGCTGTAGTTGGCAGGAAAAGACCCTTACTTATCAGTACATATCAAAGTCTTAGATCTAAGGCAAGGAAAACTAATCTTTGATTTTCACACTTTAACACACACTTTACGTTAATATGAACACACTCATGGGTCGACCTCTACACTGGACCTTTAAGAATCAAATGTCCAGGTTCGTCCAGGTTATGTGGTCCAAAATGAAGCCAAAGTGGATTATTTTTCCTTAATCCCAGTCTCACTCATTGCTTTAAACTGACAGGATTGTGAGAATCTTGCTCTTTTAAACAGAGACACAAACGGCTTCTCATTTGATGAGCTAATGGGCGTTTGGTGTCATTAGGAGAAAAAGATGAGGGGATCTGAGCGGAGAGGGAAAAAAGGGAAGTTAAAAAAGACAAGATAGATGGACAGAGGAGGAATTAATGAAGGGAGGAGGAGAGGAGGAGGGGAGCTGCTGCTGCTGCCTGTTGGGATTGATGCTGTGTGAAGGTGACCTGGGATTATTCTCTGCCACAATCTCATCCTTGTATCTGAAACTCGTCGCTTAGTGGAATGAGCTCAGCTGTCCGTAACGTTCCTGCGTAAGAAGAACTTCAGTCTGCTCAGAGCTGGAAGGTAAAGCTGGGATCAAGGAGCTTCGGTTTCCTTCTACAAGCAACACAAGTGAACGTTGGTTTGTTCATGGAATGAAGACTGTTTTCACCACAATAACAAACACGTACAAAACATGATTTTTAATTTAACAAAACAAACCATCTATTGAACAGTAAGGGGGAAGAAATCGACTGAATCTATTGTATTTCTGTTTCTCTGGCTCAATGGTGATGTGTCTTATTTGACATTTATTTAAAATGTCAGTTGTATGGAAGAGGATTAAGTTTGATTTGGAAACAATTAATATAAAAAATAAAAATATAGAAAAATATAAAATAAAAAGTAAAAATGCTGATCAACTAATCTGTTTAATCTCAGAATTCAGACATTGTCAGAGTTCAGACGTTTTTTTCCCCAAAATTCAGACTTTTTGGCCTTGAAATTAAGACTCTTATTCTTCAGAATTTTGACATCAATCTATGATAATAAAACATTTTTAAAATTCACACGTGGCCCTGATCCTCTTCCATACAAATCACAAATGTCATTTTGCCAGACCCCACACATTCTGTAACACTTTCACACCAGCACGGCTCTGACACACTTCCACTTCCTCAAAAAAATTTTTTAAACCAGCAACCTGAAAAATTGTTTTCCAGCAGGAAACAAATAAAACATTTTTTTTTGTCATTGCAGAATCTGTGTAAGAGAGACATGTTTGCTTTACTATAAATTGTCAACACAGCAGTCCATGGCTGAGTGGAGGTGAATTAGGCTTGTAACTGGAGGGTTGCTGGTTCAAATCCTGTGGCAGGTCAATCTTCTGAGCAAGAGGCACTAAGTGTTGCAACCAAACGATAACATACCGAACTGAAAAAATGGTGTTAACTGGAATGTGTTTTAATCAAAAACATCACATTGACCTCACATGATGACTAATTCAAGGTGAGCCAAAGGTCACGGCCTCACTGATTGGACAGGTTTAACCCCGTGTTCTCATTAGCGCGTCCTTGAGTGAGATCGTGCAAACTATCCAACTCATTATCTTTCACTCAGGAAAAAAACCACACAAGACAAAGCAAAACAAAGAACTATCCATTAATCTCCAAAAATAATCTTCCAGAGCCATCTATTCTGACAAGAAGCACAAATTTAGGATTTAAATCCTTCGACAATGCAGCCGGTCCAATTTAAGAGCAGCTCCTCTGTCCTGTAGCAGCTGTCACTCTCTCAACTTAATGGCTAAATAGAAGTGGAATCAACACATGTAATGGTAAGACATGACTGGTGTGTGTGTGTGTGTGTGTGCGCGCGCGTGTGTGTGCGTGAAGCCTTGTTGGTTCCTGATTGACGGAAATAAAAATTAAACCTAATACAGCAACATACACAATTAAAAAAATACATGTTTTTTTGGATTAAAGTAGTCTTAATTATGTTTCTAAATGTTCCTGATACACGACGTCCCAAAATGCAATTTGAGTGATTACAATTAAACTTGGGTGGAGTTGATGAGACTGCACTCGCAATTAGTACAAAAAAACTTTTGTTAATGTGTATGTTGTGATTTACTTTACCCACACGCTGAAGGTCTGGTGGTAGAGCGAGATGTTTCTCCACACAGTCGACCACCGTTTGAGGTCAGGTCAAGCACCAAACACTGGACACTTCCAAGCCAAACGTTGAGTGTTTTGAGGACATAAGAGTTCAACTAAGAATCTTACGACACCTGTTTTTGTTGGAATGGACGTTGCAAAGCTTTGAGGGAAAAATAGCATGTTTCTTCACACCCTAATGAGAAGGTTTTGGTGGCCTAAACCAGGAGCACTGCAAAACTGGAGGCCATGCAAGCTGAGGACCCAGTCTGGATGTCCATGTGGGCCGACAATATGTGTGTCAAGCGGGTTTGGTAGTCCACTTAGTACCCTTTCCAGGCTTCCAGGTACTAAGTGGGCAGGTCCCATATGGGTTCTTTGGAGGCCCATGTGGGTGAATACAGGTGGGGCCACCATGGAAACCATGGACAACCGTGTTTGGGAAACCATATTGTCAGTCCACATGGGTCCCACTTGGACATGCTGGCTATTACCCCGGAGTTCAGACCTACACTGAAGAGCCATATATTTTTGAAATTGTCGAGACGGGACCATACGAAGACTGTAAAAGTCTGCAAAAAAAGTCGACATGGCCTCAACCCTGGAATCTCCAGCCACGTCCTGATGCAACTTTGTGGATTTTGGATTAGTTAAGCCCTTAAAACAGCTACTACCGTCTGTCTGTGCTATTAAAGATACTTTGTGTACTACAGCGACCTTCACAGACCATAACTGATAATGTTTTTCATTTGGCTGGTAAAGCAAGGCAACACAAAAAACAACTTTTACACTTATACAAATATACTTATGCGTAGTCTATGATATGTTCTGACAAAAACCTTTCTAAATGTTACATACTACACATTTATGAGCATTCAATTTTGGAGGTGGAATGAGTGAATGTTTGCTTGATGTCCCTAAACGCCTCTGTCTTAAACTACCAATTATAACCAGGAAATGGTTTTCTTCCATAGATGCAACGTCTGGTAAGGTGACTTCCGAAGACAAATAGAGTGTGCAGGCAACTTTTGTTGTTGTTTGGATAAGAAACGCAAAAGATTTCGGGTAGAAATGAACTGACAGAACTATTAATATTCGATGTTTATAAAAATCTCAAAACCCCAAAATAGAGAGAGAGTAAATCATGTAATTTAGCATCAGAAAACACTACATACGATCCTGGGCGACCACATAGAGTTTCCCGCAGAAGTGTTTTACGGAAGCGCGATTGATTCTTTATACTCTGCGTGATAAAACTTTGCCGCCTCGGTCGGCTGCGGCCCGGATCCATTATCCTCACACAGAGCAGTGGAGGGACGGTGGAAACAACAGCAGGACGCTGGAGAGAGCTGGAGCTGATGGAGAATAAAGAGTCTGAGTGGGAAGAGAGACACTGAATAGATGGGAGGCTGAGCCGCTATTGACATGGCTGCAACCGGGGGATTTACATTTCATCTGAATGGGAGGATGAGCGGGTGCAGACAGCTGTGGGGTGGGGGAGAGGGAGTCAGAGCAGGAGAGGCCCCGCGGTTGAGCTGCGTTCAACATAAACACTTTGCCATTTCAAACCCATCAATTCACGAGGACACGCTCATCATGTGCTTGTTTTTCCCGCCGCTCTGTCTCTCCTCTGCCTCCTGTGCTGTAATTGCTTTGCTCACGTGCAGGCACATGGGTGATGTATGGCACCAGAACATGCTCACAGCACCGCACCTCTTTCTAAGCGCGCGTGTGTGTGTAAATGTGTGTGCGCCGCAGCTTCAGGGCAGCTTTAATTAAAAAACAACTTCTTATTGTAATAGCTTTGCTTGTTTTCCGAAGCCGCGGCCTTTCTTGTTGGTTGAGTGTTGATTAATGAGATTATCATCCGGTCTAAACCTCCCCTCGTGTCGACGGCGCTCCCAAAGCTGTGGATAAAGAGGGAAAGTGTTGAAACTTCACTCACGGCCCTAAAACAACTTCCTGTCTAATTAATTCCCGTCAGTTCTGAGTGGAGAGAAGATCAGAGAAGGAGTGAGCTGCAGAATCAAGCGGCTGCTTCAAAAACAAACCACAAAATGATGAATCTGAACTTATGTACGCATAGACCCCCACTAGTAAATGAAAATATTTAAAGCTATAGTAGATATTAGATATAGATATTAGATATTATCATGATATTTAACTTATGATACGATATTATCACAATATTTAAGTAACACTACAATATTATCGAGATATTTAAGGTATGATATCATATTATCACAACATTTCAGTCACAATGCCATACGATACTATCATGATATTTAAGTTATGATGTGATATGAGCATGATATATAAGTCACGATACGATATTATCACGATACGATGTCATCCCGATATTTAAATAACAATAATATTATCACGATATGCAAGTCATGAAACAATATTATTGAGATATTTAAGTAACAATACAATGTTATCATGATATTTAAGTAGCAATACCATATTATCACAATATAATATTATCACGATATGCAACTCACAATGCAATATTATCACAATATTTAAGTCATTATACGAGATAGCGATGTTCAAGTCATGATAAGATATTATTACAATTTTTAAGTCACAATACAAATTAATAAGGAGACAGGAAGCATTTTTTTTGCTGTAGAATTCACTCCTGTTTTGTGGACGCATCTTTGTGTTTTCAGTCGCCTCACTTTATTAGCTCAACGTTTGCTCCATCTGTGTTGACAGAATCACTTCCTGTGTGCAGTGCGAGAATGTCGCTGAGCATCACAAGACCCAAACAAACCAAGTCAAGAAAAGTGACCATTTCTGAGAACATCCCTTCAAAATGAAATGCTGGACAATCTAATGTCTGGTCTATTAATACACGAACAGCACATTGATTAGTAATTCCTTTTAATTTGAGGAGATTTGATGTGGTTTGACGAACGGGTCCCACAGGACAGTCTTCAAACACGGCTCCACATTCTGTTTAATTTATTCCCGTCAGTTCTGAGTGAAGAGAAAACTGCAGAATCCAACTAAAAAGAGGCCTGAACACAATTTCTGGGGTTTTAAATTAACGAAGCACGATTTTATTATTGACTAAAAAGTGCTTTAAGTGAAGAAAACTGGTTATTTTGTTGCAAAATATCATCAAGCTTCTTAATATTTGACAATAACATCTTTCTCACGGGGAAAAAAATCTGGACACGAGATGCAAAATCTGTTCCCGCAGTTTCAAAACAAAATTACTACAAAAGGAATAATTTGCCGTACAAATAAGTTGGCTTGAGTTTGTGATCAGCTGTTGTCTCATGGGTCTGGGTTCAAATTGCTTTGATTTCTACTTGGTTTTTCAAATTTTCTGCAAATTCGTTTTCATATTTTCACTAAAAATAGAAACTTGAAGATAGTGACCATAAGAAGTTTTCTTTTAAGCTGGTTTGCCAAAAGAATAGAGAATTTAACTGAACTGAACATGTTTGCTACTTTATTTTACTATTTGACAGCTTTTTCCAACAGGAAACTGAAGTTTCACTCTCCCACACCAAACTCCATAGAGAAAATCAGTGTTTTTAGGGCACAGGGACATAAGAGCTGCTGGTCCACTGCTGCCTCTTATGGTGCGATTGTGTCACTGCAGTGAACCCGAACTAGGGATTTCAAATGCCGACATGACAATTTGTCACAACATGACAAATTTGAACTTACGGATGGAGGCAGCAGTGGGTCAACCACTCCTGTGTGCTATGATGTTAAAATCGTTGATTTTCTCTATGGGGTTTGGTGTGGGAGAGTAAGCGATTTACAAAGCAACATTTAGCATTTAATACAACCACCGCACTTCCTTCCACATTCTCATTAAAATTTCCAAGAAACGATCACATACAGAAAGAGTGACTATCTGTGAACACATACTGAATGATATTTCCATGCGTTTGACCGTATATTTCCTCTGCTTTATATTTGAGGCTCCATAATCACGCCTTTAAAGAGCATATCATCTTGACACAGTGTCAAATAAGGTTGAAGACTAAGAAAGTGAAGCAGGTTGGCTCAAAACATTTATAGGTTTTCGGAGGCAGGAACAGAAAAAATTGCATTTCATGGTGTTGGGCACCCTGTTGTGCTGGTCTTTTCACAGCCACTGTGGCTTTCATTGCTCTGAGGCTGAAGTATATTAAAGCAGAAGTTTGACTTTGGCTGGATTTTTTTCTTTTTTGCCCCCTTCAACTCTTAAAGTAACTTTAAATCAAAAGAGCCAGCTCCGTTTCAATAAACTCAATTCGTCCAGAGACATTTTTTTGTGTTTGTACTTCCTGACCGGGCCGTTAATGTAATTAATTTTTTGGGTCTCATCTCGGTTTTTTTACTCACGCAAGGAGGACGCTCTTTAAAAGACGCCGTTTCTTCACTGTGGCAGGTTTTAATTTCACTTCACGTCACTTTGGACGTCGTAGTAAATGAAAAAGAAATACACAGTGAGTCTGTGTCCTGGACTACTTGAGAGACCTGGCAGTGAAATATTGAAGAGAAAATACCTTTACTGCCTTGTTTAATCACTAAAAAAAAGGTGTTAGTGATTAAACTAGCTGACAGCTGCTGCTGATATTAATGCGACGCTTAATGAAATGACTAAAGCAAGAAAGTTTTGGTCAAATCAAAAACTGCTCAATTTTGAATTGAATCCAGTTCTAATAACAGTGAAATAGACGGGATTAGTGAATGAAGGGTGCAATCTGGAGCCTCACCACTAGGTGTCACAAGTTTTTACAAACTGGGCTTAAAGATACGATATGTAACACTTTTGAAAAGTTAATCCATTAAAAACCTTCACGAAAAATAAACTTTTCTACGCACTAAATGCTCCTCATCGAAAATAAGGTTGCATAAGAAAGAAAAAGTCATTAAAAACTAGCAGTGCATTCCATTTTAAGTTGGAACTCGGAAGACGGATTTCCACCTCTGTTGTATTTGTTTTTCCAGACACACAGTACCATGTAATTTCTAACTGTTGTCATACGACGTACAGCGTTGTTATTGACTGGTGAACAATAGCTAGCGTTAAGCTAGCTAGCGGAATACGTTTGCGCCCCCCGGTTTCTTGCGAATTCTCACCTGGAAAGCGGTGAATTCAAGGTTGATGTCACTCACTCCCCGTCCTGACAGGAAGTTCTGATGCAAATGGAACGTAACAAAAGTCTCTTTGTTATTGTTTTGATTGACAGAGAGACCCCTAGTGGCAGAAACCACATACTGTGCCTGTAAGTGTTGTTGAACCAATTCTCACCAGTGCTTGAAAGGAAAAAAAAAGGCCAACATTTTTTTCAGCATCATTTCAAAAGAAAAATCTTCATAATGGAAAACAACTCTAAAGGTTGAAGTACATAGCAGGCCTGTATGTGGTGCTAACAGCTAATATACATCCCTTTGATCGGAAAGGTCGCTATTCCGGAATTGGTAGCAAAGAAAATCCTAAAAAAAATGCGGAAAAAGTCCAATAGTCGAGGAGAGAGTTGGACGATATACGCAATAAATCATGTGTCCATAATGGGGGTGGGGTCTATGCTAATTATGAAAAGATTGAACATGAAAATGAACACTATGAAAATGAAAATTGTTGGAAATTAGACCAAATTGTACATTTTCTTACCCCAATTCACAATATTAATCGATACAATAGTAAATCTGTGAATCTGCTTTTAACAACTATTATTTTGAAGAGGTCAGACCAGACATTTCCGGCAGATGTGATTCAACGACTTGATTCTGCTAATTTATTTGCTGAGATCCCAACCCAGTCTCCGCTAATGACTGACTGATTAATATGACAGTTAAATAAAACGCTGTTTTATAACTTTAACAGCTGTTTCAGCAGTAAAGCTCCCTGACATTTATTTTTCCCCTCACACCACTTTCTGTGTTTGGGGGATTTTTGTTATTCTTTTGTCAAGTTTGCAGTCAAAGTCAAACCATTAAAGGAAACGGCGGTGAAATGTCGAGAGGTGAGAGGCTCAACCTTTAGACATTTGCAGAGGTAATCAATCAGGCCGACAGTCGTGCTGCTGCTGCCGCGGGAGCTGCCTGGCACCGGGACGACACGTCCACGCGCCGACTTGCGTAAAAGAATCTCTGCGCTCTCATAAAAGTAATTAAAGTCCAAACATCATCACAGCTAAAAGAACCAATTAAGAAGGGGGGGGTCGCCGTTTTGGCCCCCGACGTGTGATTATGAGCTTCAGGAAAAGAAGCGCAGCCACA
Source organism: Solea senegalensis (assembly GCF_019176455.1). Taxonomy (NCBI): domain Eukaryota; kingdom Metazoa; phylum Chordata; class Actinopteri; order Pleuronectiformes; family Soleidae; genus Solea; species Solea senegalensis. The sequence continues at coordinate 34,590,010 of NC_058021.1, read as the reverse complement.
TTTTTGTTATTAGCTTAGATAAGTGCATGTCAGCATGTGAGGACGTGGACTCAGGAGTAATTACAGGGACACAGGCCGGACTCTGACCATGTGACCATGCGACTGTGGACACAACGGAGGCTTCAGGATGTCCACGAATATACATGTATGTATATTATATATGTATGTATGGGTATTTTATTTAGTTTCTGTCAATAGACCGTCTTTAATATCTCACACTGGATCTTTAAGGTACTTTAAGGTAACCGCCTGCTTGTTACTAGAAACTCACACCATGGAGCGACGTGGACATAAGTTTATGAGAGTTTGTCAAAACTGTCATCCGCGGAAGAGTTTGCTGTTTCATCTTCTTCTGTGTTAAGGTTCCACAGAGAGTTGAATCGAGTGGAGTCGCAGAAGAGTGGCTGACAAGCATCTTAAAATCTGTCAGTCTCGTGCTCAGTGAGCGGGAAAATGTGCTTTAAGGTCATTTAACACACTCGTCTTTTGGCTGATTCGGGTCAGCCGAGCTGTAGCCATTAGCTTAGCAACACGCAAGTGTGAGGGACGCAATGTGGCAGGTTCCTCATCGTCAAACCTTTCTCGTACTTGTCAGATTATGGTCTAGGCAGAAGGTAGAGAACAAAAACAGAAAAAGACGCTTCAAGAGAAGCGAATAAGCTATAAAACTATAAAAAGTATAGAAACTTCCCAGCAGTTGTGTTTGTGTTTCTGTTGTGACGCAGAGGTAGACTATATTCTGCTAAACAAACAAACAAACACCGCTGACAGCTTTGACATACACAAGTCTGTGGACGGAGGGAAAATGAAGGATGATATCAAGTTTAATCCCTGAGGTGGAAAAGTACGGCGAGCCGTGCAGCTGTTTGTTGTCAGAGCAGTGCATCGAGTGAATGTCAGACACATCCAGACACGAGCTGTTCATTTGTTGCTTGAGTGGGGAAGCCATCGAGTCAGCCCCCAACAAAAAAAGCATTTACAAATTTTTATTCCCTTTCCTTTCCCCTCCCATGGGCTGCCAAGTTGGATTCAAAGCGTCTGAGAGGACATTTTGGCAGTTTGAAACCAGGAGCTCGACAAAAGGCCAACGCTGGAGGTTGTGAAGGACACCTGCTCGTGACCTCAGACTCCGGCAAGGTCTCGGCCAAGCCTTTTGCTCTTGGCATCGTACGATTAACTTCAGCGCTTCCAGATGCCAGTTTTCCATTTTGATGGTTCAACGCACCGTTGAACCATTCTAATAGTGTTTTTCTACTTTTTGTGATATTTTTACGACTCTCAACAAACCGACTTTATTCCCCTCCTTTCAAGAGAAAACATGAAGGTGTAGAAGTTCTGCTATTTAGCACATTAGCGCCCACAAAATAGGGAGTGATGCTAGGTGGATTTGGTTACAGGGAAAGGTCAAATAAACCTTTGTTTACTTTTGAAAATGTGTCTATTTGGTGCAGAATCTTGCATGGAGCATAAACTCCGCTTTCAAGTACATTAGGAAATGTCTTTCCAACCATTTCCTCAAGTTGTTTTTGACATTATAATCTGATATAACCCAGAAGAAAGGCTTATGTTACACCACAACTACGCCATTCATCCAAGGATTGTTGTCTGGCGGTGCCAACAACCCAAGGCACAAGACGATCCAGACTCTTTTCATGTGTCGTTCCACGCTGGTGGAATGACCTACCGAGTGCTACCAGAACAGGGGCTAGCACACTTGCCTTACAGATTTTAGACATTGCCTTTGCTAAATGTTGGAGATTAAAGCATGTTTTCAGGGGATTTATAAGTCTTTTTAACTGATCTACAGTTCGCCGTTGTTCGCTTTGATTTCTCGTGTCGGACGTCACGCTCGTGACTGTTGACGTCACATTTTAGGATCGGTTGAGCTCACTTGGAATCTCTACAGAGCAGGGACTAAAACTAAGTGCCAGGTATTATCACTGATGGAAAAGCAACAAATACAGAGTAGAGTCGAGCTGGAACCTTTTAGTGGAAAAGCTCTTTCAGGCGACTAGACTTGCAAAGTTCTGCTTTCCATCCATTGGACCACTCATGTGTTCACAGATAGTGTCACGTCTGCTCATACCTGACTGATTTCCACATAGGACTGAGGCCTGAATCTGATCTAAAGACATTAGAGCTTCCTCCACTCTCTACGTGACCAAATGATCGTACAAAGGAAAAAAAACACTGTGGGAACAGGATGAAAGGGATTATGTTTCTTAAACTGTAGAGAAAATTACTTCATCTGGTTCTGCTCATGTATTTCGAGAAAAAAACCCAGAAGAACTTTCTGTATATGTGGATCTTTCTGCCTGTGTTGGACCAAACATTGAATTGTAATCCTTTTATTTCTAATTATTTGCTCATTTTTTATCGTTTATGGACAGTTTTTTTTTTGTCACGTTGACTTGAGCTCCTTGAACTTCTGCTGTTTTTTAATTTTTTTTGTTTGTTTTATGACTTTAACAATAGTTGATCTTTCCAATAAATGAATAGTGATTTGGTGGTTTAAAGAAAAATGCCTCAAATTTGACAAAACATGAAATGACTCCTGTATAGAATTCTATTCATAAATCATATCATGACAGAACATGAGGGCTGCATCAATTAACTCATTATTATTATTACATTATAACATTTTAAGTGTTTAAATGTGAATTTCTATGACGCAAATTAAATATATTTGTTTCTGGACAAAACAGCAATTTTCGAGGATTGCAAATCGCCATACTTTGAGACTTTATGGACCAAATATATGAGAGAATACTCAAAATTAGCATTAGTTGCAGCTTTGAAAGAGTAGAATTGATAGTGTTTTGCCATTTAAAATGACAACTGAATACATAAATTATGTATTCAGTTTATAATGTTTTTATTTCTTTTTTAGCATTTTGTAATTAAACAATCTGACATAAACTGTTGTTTTGGTCGACAAACAGCACAAATAAATGAATAAATGAAGAGGTTTTCATACATGTGACAGTTAAACTAGTCAAATGTCTCCCAGCAGACACTTGTGTTTGTCCTTGTGGATGTCAGCTGATTGACAGCGAGTCATGTGTGAGACGCTCAAGTAGGGCACAATAATAATAATAAAAAACAACTTATGCATTCATATTCACTGTTGTGGATTATCTTCATGCATTGAAGTTGGATTTCCACTCTGCTGAGGGATGAATGAAAGGAAACGAAGCCTTGTGTCTCGTGGTAGTGAGACGACACCAGCGGGAGCAATAATAATAACATTCCCAACCTTTAATGTGATGAGATAATGACCGACTATTAAGACACAATAAGAAAGGAAATAATCGAGCCACCCGGGGATTAGTTTTCTCGATTAATTCATTAGTCGTTTGAGTCGTAAAAATTGTTCGGTAAATGTTGATCTGTGTTTCCAAAACCTCGAAATAATGATGCTGTCAAATGTCTTCTAATCAAAACTATTCCGTTTTAATGACTTTGTTTTTGTCAGACAGAAAGTATTCACATTTAAGAAGCTGAAAAATCAGAAAAACACATTTTAATAATGAATAAAAAACTCAAACCAATTGATTTGAATTGATCATGAAAATAGTTGTCGTTTGGTCGAAAGTAATCAATTAATCATTGCAGTCCTGATGTTTTATTGGAAATAATATTAATATTTAGAAAGTGAAGTCATCTTAAATGTCCAGTGAATAAGAGCAACTGCAGATTGTAACGCCTCCTTTTCTCTAGGAACTACAGTGGCCTTCAAAGAGTTTAATTTAATTTAAATTAATTTAATTTATGTGGTAAAAAACACTATTAGGCAGTTGTAAAAACAAATGCGGCACAAGATGGCGGCCTCTGTAACACAAGGGCCCTTGCAGCTAACGGGGATCCACTTCGGGTTTTTGGATTTGCGTTCACCGCTGCCGTTCCGCTCGTATTTGATCGAGGGTCCACGTCTAGTGTAGCGCTCCATAGCATGCATGTTTGAAGGTGTCAGACTTCACAAAAAAAGGTCAAATGTGGAACATTTACTCTGGTTTATTGTCTGGAATTGAATACACAACATATATAAATGTGTCTATAATCATTTTACAATAAAAACTGCCGCAACCACCAAAGTAAATTTGAAAATGAAATTTACGCGACATGGACACTGAAGAACTGCTGCAGTTATGCATATGTAGTATGACTCTGCTCTTAAGTTATATAGGATAAATTGTACATATATACAGAGAATATCCTTTATAACCAACACTATATACAATTTATCTGCCCAAAAAAATTTTTTTTCCAAAGTGATATTTAGATGTAGTATATTCAATTTCTGCCACTGCACTCTGCTAAATGTTACACATTTGACCTTTTATAGTAAGTCAGACATTCAAACATGCATGCTTGTCACAGTAAACCATTATTATCGCCATTATACGACTATCATTGTTCACATGGACTCAAGGACTCATTACTGTAACAGCTAGACCGTTTTTTGATACCTTGAAAATTCAAGAGCTATGGACTGGCGATCTGTCCAGGGTGTGACCCCCGCCTCATGCAGAGGCTAAAGCCATAGAAGACGGTTGGATGGATACCGGAAAGCAGAGAAATAAGAGCTTTGCGCCCATATACTTGTCATTACGGTAGAACCACAGGACTTCCATGGAACGACCGTCCGATCACAGACGAGATTCACCAGTGTGTCAAACTGTAATTCCTCAATGGTTGAATAAATAACTGCCAGATAGCTAACATGTTTTGAGAATTCCACAGCCATAAAATCAAAATAAATCCAGGTTAAATAGTTTTTCGCTTAGTGAATACCTTAAAATTACCTTGAGGAAATCCTCGGTGGCAAAAAAAACCCTGTTTTTTAATTCAAAGAAATACAGTATAAGTACACATATTGTGTTTCGTTTTTGCAGTTGTTTAGTTGAGTAGATGAAATAAAGTCAGCGTGACACAGTGTCTCCATGACGATATCAGAGAAGGGAACAGTAGAAGAGACAGAGCAGAACTGTTCTACTTTTAACCAAACACGCTCATCCTTCACAGATCATCTCACTTCTCTTTCCCTGCAGTGATGTTTATTTTTGGCAGAGGAATCCCATGACTTTCCCCAGAAGGCAGCGCTGACTGCAGGAGAAACGAGTGAAAGTGAAAAAAGACGAGGACAGAGGAGGTTTTTTAAAAATGTGTAGAAGTTGGTTTGATGGGATTTATGAAGAACTCTTCTCTCTTGGTTACAGAGTGTCTGGTAGAAAAGTGGTTCCTAAAGACTGAGATTTTTCTGGGGTCCTCACATGAATAAGCATACTTTGTATAAATGTTTTAAATTAAACACATACAATCTGGACAAGTGATTGTCCTTGGGATCTTGGTCAAAGTCAGTGTTTGTCATTTTCTTTGGAATTTTCCATTTCACAGGCATCACGTCTTCGTTTGCTCTCTGTTGCTTAACAACGTTACTCGCCCACTGCTATTCCGTCAAATCAGTCACAGTTACTGATAAACACTTTATCATCAATAGAAATCAAACATACTAAAATAGCTACCAGCTAATGGGATGTGGTCACAAACACACAAACACACACCGATCTTTCACCCACCACAGTACAAATCAAATACACGTGTAGCAGCTAAAAACATGTCATTGTAAATCCTTTAAAGACCGAGTCGCTGACAACCGATCGCACACGTTGAGCCATTAGGATGAATTATTGATGCCTGCTCATATTCATGTAGGTAATAATAGGAACAGTGTTCATCCTTTCACTCAAACTGCAGAACAAAGTGCTTCCATTACTGTTCCCTGCTCTGTGGCTTCATTCTAATCATGAGACAGACAGCAAACACGGCGTTGAGTAGGTACTGAATTAACAGCTTTGGCAGGTTACCAGGGAGTGCATTATGGGAAGACGCCAGGGGGTTTTAATATTTGGACGTCCTACTCTCTGTGGTTTCTCTGTCCTAGCAGCCTCCGGAGAAGTCCACGACAAAACTTTCTCACTTGGAGATAAAACTGTTGGGGAGTTTTTGCTATTGAGGTTTTGTAAAACAGTGAAGAATGCCCTGGAGTCTGTGAGGAGTTAAGTTGAAGGAAATGTATACAACTAAGTACTGAATTCAAGTGTTTCAATCAGGCTTTGGAAACTAGGCCCTTTATCTCCAATGACGGACAATCTTAACCCTTCGGCACACCAAGACATTTTGAACAATGCTGTGCTTCCGACTTTGTGGCAACAAAGTCCCAGTGCACAAAGCAAGGACTAAAAGACAGGTGAGCCAGGCCTTCTGGAATGTTCAGACCGACCTGAAATTTTAACGATTTTGGAGAAGCTACGGCAGGCAGCCCATCGCCAAGCAGAAAAAGTACTTGGGTTGCCAGTTCAAGTCCCCCACCAGGCCAAGGGCTGGGGTACCTCTGATCAAGGTACAATTGAACAGTCCAAATTGCTCCCAGCCACAGGGGAGGCCACATCTAGTGTGTCTGGATAAACGGAAGGGTTGCATCAGGAAGGGCATTCTCTCCCCGACTTTTTGTCCTTTCACCACAACCTGTCTCGACAGACGACTGCATATTTTTGAGTCTGGTTCTCTCAGAGATTTCTTCCTGTTAAAAGGGAGTTTTTAAAGGTTGTAAAGGTTTCTGCCTACCTGCTATACAAATTAATTTCAATTGGAATGGAAATATTTTACTTTTGGAGTTTGCCTATTTCTCCAGGTTCTCCGGTTTCCTCCCACAGTCCAAAAACATGCAATATGGAGATTAGGTAAATTGGACACACTATATTGACCATAGGGTGTGACATCATCTGAGATTGGCACAGTGCCCCCTGCGACCCTCATGTGGAGGATAAAGCGGTAGAAGATGGATGGATCTTAATTTCAGCTGCCGTAACGATCAATTAAGTCAAATTTAATCTTTAAAAAAGGGTTTCAGAAACCTTAGCTGTAGAACACTATCTGAGTGTAGAGACAGAGAAAGTCAAACTTAATATGGTTGTAAATGTAAAGCTGAAGAACTTGGACTAAATCCTCAGAGCGTGGACATGATCAGTCAGGTTGTTCACCTTCTGAATCGTGAAGGTGGAGCTTTCTTTGTGGTTTTCTTCCAGCCTCTCATTCTCCAACGTGAATTAACCTGCCACAAACCCACGACAGCTGGGATTCAAAAAAAGAGGTGGGGAAGAACTGCAGACTTGTATGTGGTCGCACAGGATAAGAAGGAAAAGGAGGAGGAGGAAAGGGTTGGTGTTTATTTTTAAATCTTCAGAGGGAAAAAGCAGCCTTACCCACCCCCACACACACACCCACTTGATTTAAAATAATCCACTCTTTCCTTCACCGCAACTTGAACATTTCCAGAGGGTCTTGGATGATACTTGACCACATGACGCACTCACTAATGATTCTCTCCTTTTTTTGTTTTCTCTCTCTCTTCTCGCTCTGAGACACAGCTGTCTCAAGTCCCATTACGGTGCGCGCATGAAAAGCGAGACGATTAAAGCGTCAACGTCGCTGCTTCTCCCACTGACATCTCTAATGAGAAACATATTTCAACCAAACAGAAACTCCCTTCTTTTCCACACTGATTGCTTTTAAATAGGAAAAGAGTCTGACATTTGGTCACGTGACGCAGGGGTTTTTCAGTTTCACACACCAACCCCCGTATTGAGCATATGTTTGATTTAACGACACGTTCCACCGTTTCTCCTCCTGAAAACATTATTGCATCAGGGTTTATGGGCTTTCCAAGGCAAACACTGCTGTCACTCCTGATCATACTCCCTGATTTATACCGTTTTTAACTCTGTTTTAGTGCCGAGCTGATAGCGGCGTCTCTCTGAAGACCCCCATCCATCTCAAGGTTCCTCTGTGACGTCTCCAGCCGCAGACAAGACGTTGGGATAATGGACAGAGAGAGAGGGAAAGGGACGAAGGGTAATAGACGCGGCAGCAGGGAGCGCGACGGTAAAATAAAGTTAAAAAAGGTAACGGCAGTGCGTCTGGGCAGGTAGCGAGATGAAATTGAGAAGCAGGAGACTCACTTCATCATATTCAGCGCGCTGCACCTAACCTTCGCCACAGCTGTTATTCTTACGGCGCGAGAGACCGATTTAAAAGAGGCGCAGGTGTACTGGAAGAATAATCACACACCAACACGCTGTCGGGCTCACGATCAATGAGGTCAGCCCCGACGTCCACCAGTTAAAGACGAGACGTCGCTAAACCATTAAAGTGCATCATCAACCCTTACTGACGGTTCCACAGACCGGTTGAACGTCTTCTTGCCGTTTTCCAGCTGAAAACATTAAGTTTGTGAACCAGTAACTCGCCCCCCGCTCCAAAGTCCATTGAGGAAATCAGCATTTTTAGCGTTTTAGCTTTTGTCACTGGGGTAAATCGGAAGTGGCAAAATAAGACATTTGAACTTAGTGATGGGGGCAGCAGTGGATCAACAACTCCTGTGTTAAAGTCGCTCATATTCTCTATGGGGTTTAGTGCGGGGAGAGTTCAAAAACGTCAGAAAAAGATACTGTAGACTTAAGCAGGTGTGGATTTTATTGCGTAATACTTTTGTTAAGTGGCTAAAAATGTCCTTGTTCATTGTGCTCGAGGATCTGATCAGGACGCCAATAAACTCTCCCAATCTAAGACTTGACCTGGGGTTCCTCTACCAAGACCTAATTGTTGGACTTGACCCGACTGTCTGAGAGCACTCAAACACATTCAGACACAGTGTTTCCTCTGGTCATGTTAGTATAAATCTGTGGTGGCTTCTTCCTCCAGCTCTTTGTTTTGCTTTGTTTACATCTCTGCTGCATTTACTAAATCCTCATATTCCTCCGCTGTCTCGCTGCTTCCCTTTGTTCCTCTTGTTGTTCTTCAAGATTTTTGTCACCACCGCTCGTGTTACACTTAGCGCTCCGAAATCTTCGCGCAAACCCACCGCCCCCCATCTGATAGGAGCGTAAACAAACAAACAGAACAAAAGCTTTAAGGATTTGTTTTGTGATGCCAGGTTTAACTGTGTTTGTGGGCTTTGAAAAGGCACAGAAAATGATTAACAAGCTGTTAACGCCAGACGAACAGAGGTTTACTCCAGAGGCACGCTTTTCTAAAGAGTGACTCAACACTTGAGAGAAAAATACACTGCCTCATCTCAAGGACACAAAAACCTTGAAAATATACATTCTGCATAAAACCAAGAGACCACCCAGTTCATGTTGTTTCAGCTCAGATCCAGGACCTCAAACATCTCACACGCAGGACACTGACTCAGAATGAACCAGACTTTACTCAGAGAATGACCCACATATACCCTCAGTTTATTAGGTACGCCCCTTGGAAGATGTAGATGCAGTAAAGACGAGGGGTTAAGGGTCAAATGTCCTTAAATATCAACACCAGAGCGGATAGATGATGGAGATTTTTGTCTCTGTCGCAACAAAAACAGAAATTCAGACAAACTTACACTGAGGAGTGAAGAACGTGGTAATCAATCATGTATGACGTGACATACTTTAGTTTGGAAGCTTTAAATGTGAATATGAGTAAATCACAGGCACAAATGTTTACATTGTAACCAGAAAAGACCCAGAAATACCTAAAAACACACCTGGTATTAACAGTGCTAGGAACAGGTCTGACTGCTGCCAGTCTATTCTTGAGTGTGTTTAATCACACAAAAACACATTCAGAGGTAGGTTAAAGATAGTTAAACGTCCTTTTTCTCTACGGAGCCGGCAAACACAAGCCGTGGAGCCAGACTGTCCAAACAGGTCAGCATCGGTTTTTCATGCATCTGTGGTTTTTCAATTCTCGCCATTCGGAAAGTAAAAAATCCAGTCCTCTTGTTCATACGTTCTTGTTCATGTTTATGTTGTGTCTGTTTTTCATTTCTAGTCTTTCTGTTGTTGTTTTGTGTCTTTTTGTGTTCATTTTCTGTCCATGTTCACCTTAGATTTTCTTAGGTTAAAATTGTACATAGTTCAGCTTGAAGGCCTGAGCTGCATAAGTGGCAGATTCTTCTTCTTCATTTTTACACTAAAATGTTGATTTATTTGCAGCAACTACCACAATAGTCGACTCGGCTTCTCTTGTACAGAGTAGAATAAGTAGAGTGGTGAGTTGTTGTGGAACTGCATAGGACAAACTGAAACCTCGCACTTGTACGTTCAGTCATATTCGGTAAAAACTTGCAAAGAGGTGCGACGTCAATATGTTTTTGTTCATGTGATCTCAGACCCATTTTTAATGCCAGGGCGTTTAAAGGTGACGTGATTATCAAGGACCATAAATACAAGAAAAATGACGGGTCAAAAGTGGAATTTTGAGTGACTATGGGGCAGAAAACCACGCGTAAAATAAAAGACACATTTTAAAGTGTTTAAATAAGTATAGTGGGGAGTTGTCGTAGAACCATACAGGACAAACTGAAACCTCGCAATTTTCCCCAACTCACATTTCACATCCCATCATCATTGTCTCCGTTGATTAAAGGGCAGAAATGAACAGCACACGACATGAAAACTGAACAATTCCATTTCTGCTTATTTTCACAAAGTTGGGAAAACGCACATGCGCTCGCACACACGCACACACACACACCCATCCCTTCACCACGCTGGTACATAGCAAATTACAGGCTACAATTAAATTTGTCAGTTTTTTTGTGTGACATGGCTAATTGTTAGCGTTGTTGGCGGCGTACCTGTGTGTAGGTGTGTGGAGGAAAAGAAAAGAAAAACACCCCCTAACTCAAAGTGACATCTTAAATAGTCTAATTTCCTCTCCGCTCCATTTATCCATGAAGCCCCTGAGATATTGTTTAGAAGAAACCTTTCCAAAAAAAAAATACATGGATCAGTTTCACCCTCTTCGCCCTGATTTTTTTAATTTTACTTACATTTTGCTACATTTGAAATGCTGTCGCTGTCACGAGTGTTTTAAACGTCAACCAGACGTGAGGAGTAAGAGCAGACACAGCGCTCAACCACAGAGACGGAAATAAACTGATTAATCTTTGCTTCACGTCTCCAGAGAGGCACTGTGTGTGTGTGTGTGTGTGTGTGTGTTAGTAACGCACTGGTGTGTATCAGTGTGTTTATGAGCGACTGGTTCTTCTCAGAGAAAGTTTGGGTTGAACACATGGAAGGATTAGAGAACGAGCCAAAACGTGGCCGAGGCCCAGAAAACAGAGCTGTGGTTTACATACACACAGTTTAACACAGTTTACATTCACACTGCGTTACACCATGTTAGCGCTCGCTGGTGATCACACACAGAGACTACAAAGAGACAAAAAGAGACAAAATGAACATAGAGACAGAAGTTAGAGATGAACGTGGACACAAACTGAACACAAAAATACACAAAACAACTACAGAGAGCCTTTAAAAGGGGACAAAAAATGCAATGAGACAACAAAAAGAGAAAATGAACAAAGAGACGGAAATTAAAAATGAACATGGACATAAAATGAACACAGAAAGACACAAAAAACAGAGACAACATAAAGATAAAGAGACAAAATTACAACAAAAAGAGAATATGAACAAAGAGACAGAAGTTAGAGACAGAAGTTAGAAATGAATATAGACACAAAATTAACACAAACAGACACAAAACAGCTACAGGAAGACTTAAAATGACAAAAAGACAGAAAAACAGACAACATAAAGAGACAAAATGAACATAGACAGAAATTACAGATGAATATGGACACAATATGAACATCAAAAGAGACTAAACATTTACAGAGAGGCTTTAAATGAGACAAAGGGACACAAATAGACACAATAAGATTCAAAATAACAACAAAAAACACACAAAAAGACAAAGTAGACACATAACTAAACAAAACAGCTACAGAAAGACTCAAAGTGACACAAAGAGACACAAAAAACAGACATAACACGACGATAAGGAGACACAAAGAGATGGTAAACCAAAGCACAGAGACAAAAAGACACTAAATGAACAGAAAAAGATGCCTAACGACACACAATGAAGACCAACACAAAAACAAAGAGACGCAAAAAATACCACAAGTGGACGTAGAACAACAAAGATTACCAACGATTACACAAAACTACAATAAACAGTTACACGATCGCCACAGAAAGACACAGAACGACCGGCGGCGTGCGCACAAATGGCTGAACAGAGAATCCCAACAACCACACACAGACACACAGCAGAGACATGAAAACACTACAGATGTAAAACGACCAGAGAAGCACGACGATAACGAGCTTCAGAACGACCACAAAGATCTGACAAACGGCCGCTCTGAGACGCACAACGGCTGCAGAGAGAGACACATGGAGACGGGAAGAGGCCGCACCCCCCAAGGCCGTCGCCCCATCTTTACTCAGTACGCATTAATTAATCCCAGACAGGAAGTGTTTCTGCGAGCAGGCCCCCGTGCGCTCACTCAGTTCTCCTTCAGTCCAGGTCGTTAGGAAGCTCCAGTCGTGCCACGTTTTCTCTCTTTGCTCTGCTCCAACCTTTGTCTCCTCTTTATCTGGGAGCTTGGAGGGAAACGACGGGTAATCCTCCGACCGTTTGAAGTGAGAAATGAAGGAGGTGGAAGGCGGGCGCGATTCATCACAAGTGCGCCTGGGCACAGCTGTTTGAAAACGGCAGCGCTCGCCGACACGGAGACGACGGCGATGCTTTATGAAGACGCATGAGTCGCAAAAACAGATGATTAAAGTTAGCCAGACTTCATTAACCTTGTAAAAAAGTAGTGTGCTCCGGCTCCCTGGAAAAGAGCCATATTTCAGGATTTTTTTGCCCCGTCATTTTTTATCTTAAGAGCTCGCGGAGGCCTGATCGTTCATTTCACACGTGACGAGTATGAAATGAAACGTAAATCAGATCATTTAAATATATCCAGATTGAGAGCGGATTCAAACCACATATGGATTTCTACAATTCCAACGTCTCGGTCACTCAGATAGGATTTCAACGGTCTTGTATTGAGTACCTTAAAGTGATACTTGAGTAAAAGTACAAGTACTTTACCAGAAAATGACTTTTTATACAATATTACTTAAGTAAACGTCTTAAACTTTAAAGGTGACATAGAATGCTTGTATCACACATATATGTTAGTTATGGAGGTCTACTTACATATATGAACTTGTTTTCATGATTAAAAACCTAATCGCTGCAAACGAGCCGATCAAAATATCTCCTCACTGACGCTCTCGTCAGCCGCGCTGTTTCAGACCAAAACCACACCCCTAGAATGTGGACTGTGTTGTGATTGGCCAGCCAATGAGAGCTTTCCCACTGTCCTGTGATTGGCCAGGTACCTGGAAGTGACGTAATAGATAGGCCAGCTCTCAGATACACAGCTCCCCCTCTGGCACGGTGGATGCTCTGCATCTCAGCAGCTACAACGAGAGTAGTTCTTCTTCTTCTGCGGTTGAATGTACGCAACCGGATGTGCCCGGACTAGTGCCCGCACCAGGAGGCGCTACGGTGGTGAGAGGAGTGGTGAGGATTTCTGATGACGACATCAAATTAAGGAAGTGCCGATCCGCTTCGCAGAGCCCAGGAAAACAATACAACACTATTTTCTCAGCAGTGGCTGAACTGTTTGTTCTGAAACTTTAGGGTTTCATAAACGAGGTTATGACGCAGATACACACACAAACGCAGTGTTAATTGGAGCTTCCGGTCTATGTGGGCTTTAAGTATCAAAAGTAATTTTAGAAGTTTTAGAAGTAAAAGTATAAGGAACAAGGATTGAGCAATGGTGGCTCAGTGGTGGCACGAGTTGTCTTTCAACCGGAAGGGTGTGGGTTCAACTCTTGGCCCTGCTCGTCTATAATGTGTCCTTGAGCAAAGACACTAGAAACCATGTTGATGTGTGTGAATGAGTGAATGCAGCTCATCAAGACTTAGAAGATCTTAGTGGAGGTGAAGTAAATGTTGCTATAAATAAAGTACAGATACGTGAATTTTGTACTTAAGTTCATTATTGTGATGATAATAAAAAAATTGCCATTCCTTCTCATCTGAATTGAAGTCAAAAATAATCGCAATTCACGAATAAAAGCCCCCGTGGTGACACCATACCACATTTACCGGCGTGCAGTGGAATCCCGGAGAGTTCTGCGACCCTTGAGCGACGACGTCAGAAACATTAAGTTAATTTACACGATACAAATCTGAAGAAAATTTGTGTTGCAGCTCAAAAATGGACAGACTTCTGTCGTCCATTTTGTTTATTTTTGTTTAAACTACTCGTTTTGCCTGTAACTACAGAAATGTCGACACGCAGATGAGATCTGATTTGAGATGCAGTCTAAACAAGGAAGGCCCAGGAGACGCCGCCGTGCACAGACACAAATGCGTTACCTTAATGACGGGGAGTTAAACTCCACACAGAGCCTTTTATTTTGCCTTTTCACGCAACTCAAACTTAGCAACACCACAAGCTGCGTCCAAATTAGAAGACACAGAAGGTGATCGCAATCGAGCCAGCCGAACACGCCTAATCACGGATTACGGTATTCGCTATTGCTCCGCGAGGGAAAGGCGCCGCGCAGGAAGCGGAGACAATGAGCGGACCAAGATGGCAGCTCTGACTCGGAGACGGAGCGATTATAGTGTCTCTGCCATCTGGGTGAGTCATTTGCTCTCGTAAAAAACAGGTTCTCATAACCATCATCATTACCGCTCACGCTGCTGGATGCTCCCCCGATGGGCCGAGTTCCACTTCTAAATTTTTATCTGCACAAAGACGTCACCGTCACTGTCGCGGAAAAAACACAAACACGGACACGGAGTCCCTGAGCTTGTGTGCTACCAGTTGTTTTTTGATGGGAGGATATTGAAGCTGCAGTTTACAGCACGTTACGGCTCATTCCTGACAAATGACAGAGGAAATAAATGCTGACTCATTGTCATAGTTTAGCTTTTTTGTCAGTTTTTCAGTTTCAACTTTTCTCATCTCTGTTTTATGTTGAATATTTGTTGATCTTATATACTGGTAGGCATGTTTTGATGGGTTTTGGGGTTGTTTCTTGCAATGTTTTATCACATGGTGTGTTATAAGTCCTGATGCAGCTGTTCGCGATTACAAGAGTTCGGCAGAAACACGCTAAAGGAAAACATCAGGAAATACTGACTTTAGATAGTTAACAACAGACTAAATCATACAAACAAACCAAGTAGTCACAGCTCTTAAAGGAGATGAAAAAGAACCTACAATATCTTAAGAACATGCTTGCGGCTTTATCTCGTTTTTAGACAGTTTTTCTCAGAGTGGAAACAAATTATTAATTTTTGTGCCAAACTCCATTGAGAAAAACACAATTTTTAGCTGGCAGGAAAACAGGGGCTTCTGGTCTACCGCTGCCCCATGTGGTGAGTTTGTGTCAGTGATACAAGTCCTAAAGAAGGAATTCAAACACTGAAGTCACAAAATAACACATTTAAACGCACTGAGGGAGGCAGCAGTGGATCAACAACTCCTGTGGCTGTGATGTAAAATCACTGTTTTTTTATATGGAAGTTGGTGTGGGAGAGTGAGCAACACAAACTTCATTTTCCAGACAGAAAAGTCTGTCTATCAGTGAGATATAGCAGAGAACATGTTCTTAAGCCATCAAAGGTTTTATGCAGTTTTTTGTGCCACCACTGGCAGCCATGTTTTTTTAGTGAGCGCTAGATTCCATGACAAAGTCATCAAACCACACTTAAAAACCCTCAAAACATATTTTCTGGTCTTGGATAAATTCACAGCCTGAAGACAAAAACAAGATTTTAGCAGAAGGAGCAGAGTGACATCTTTCACCAGGAACACATCAGCACAAACGACCAGGAGCGGGTAATGATGGTCAACACGCCACAGAGGCTGCGTCCATCCGAGTGCTAATTGCTTGGCTCGGCTCGACGCCCTGCTGCGCGGATTCCTGTGTAAACTCCTCCCAGTCGTAGCACTGAGCAGACGACAGCTGCATCGGTCTGTGGACAGAGAGCCAGAGTCTAGTCGTCCTGAACTGAAGATTAGTCAGCGGACAGCGACGGATAAATACTAACGACACACACACACACTGGAGTCAGTGTGAAGGTCTGAGCATATCCTTCTACCTACCTACCTACCTACCCACCTACCTGAATTATCCTCCTTCTACCTACCTACCTAGAGTATCCCTCTACCTACCTACCTACAGTATGCTTCTACCTACCTACCTTCATCATCCGTCTACTGTACCCATCTACTTTAACTACCTAACTACCCACCCACAGGATCTACCTTAAAGGGGACATATTATACCCTATTTCCCCCATTAAAATAGTTCCCTGGTGTCCTAATGAACATGTCAGTGACATGCTTTGGTCAAAATACCATAAGGATGAAGCATCATAGCAGTTCAATAACCCTGCTAAACCCGCCCCTTTCAGAACGCTCGGTTTTCGTGCATGGTCCCTTTACATGCAAATGAGACACACACCCACTTCTTCCAGGGGGTTTCTGATTTGTCCTCTTTACAGTGCTTTACAGCTCTATTTGTCTCCCCCTCCCTCCACTAGTTCTCTGACAATATCAACATGTCAGCGTGCGCAGAAAACAGCGAGAGTGCCGTCACAGGAAGAGACGTCTTACATAAGGATCGAGCCGAACAGTGCCGAACTGTAAATCAGTTAAAAACACTGTGCTCCGGAGACCTCGCCACCGCTGATCGCCACCACTGACCAGTTCCGGTGCTCCAGTGGTCTGGCGATCAGCGGTGACACAGAGAGTGTAGCACCGCTGCACAGAGAGTGCAGCACCGCTGATCGCCACCACTGATCATCAGCGGCGAGCTGCATAAACAGCTGCTTTATGTGATTGTATCAGACTGAGTCTGTGCTCCGGTCATGAAGGACGTACTGAACAAATATTTTTAATTAGGACGTGTCAGAATGGTCAGTTATGAGCTCTGTGTGACCTTTTCTTAACAATTTGTGTGTTTGTACGTCGGTGAAATACGTCCCCTGACTAAATACGGCGACCGCTGTCCGCAGTCTGATGCGATGTGGTGCGAACACACGTTTGCTGACTTTATCCGGCACATTAGCTTCATATATAAAATCCTCTGTAAAACACTGTGCTCCACTGTGCAGCCACCAACAGCACACTTGTCCCTCCGCGTTGACATAATACCGCTCTTCCTCCCTCGCCTGCACTCTCGCAGGGACAAGGTGGAGCTAAGGTGGAGCTCGGAAGTAAACTTACTGGTGGGGCGGTAACATTCGTGGTGAAATGCGCATGCTGCCGTCATAAGCGCAGGGAATTCAACATCGAGCGTTTTATCGCCTATACTTACACTAAGGGGCCACACGGTGATGTAGTGGTTAGCACTCTCGCCTTGCAGCGAGAAGACCCGGGTTCGAGCCCCGGTTGGAACAAGGGCCTTTCTGCATGGAGTTTGCATGTTCTCCCCGTGTGTGCGTGGGTTCTCTCCGGGTTCTCCGGCTTCCTCCCACAGTCCAAAAACATGCAATATGAGGATTAGGTAAATTGGACACTCTAAATTGACCATAGGAGTGAGTGTGAGAGTGAATGGTTGTTTGTCTCTAGTTGTGTGTGTGGCCCTGCGATGGATTGGCGAACTGTCCAGGGTGTACCCCGCCTATCGCCCGATGTAGCTGAGATTGGCACAGCACCCCCCGATCCTCTGGTGGAGGATAAAGCGGTTAGATGATGACTGACTGACTTACACTAAGGGGGACCACGAAAACATGACTGAGTATTCTTTTTCCACACTTTGGCGACTGGTAGGGCCTCCAGAGTCCCAAATATAAGTATTAAAATGGTTAAAAAGTTGATTTTGCATCAAGCTTAACTACCTTCCAACATGTCCTTCTACTCACCGACCAAACCTCACCTTTAAACATTTTCAAAATAATGAGAATCTGAAGTAGAAAGACACATTCAACTGGACGCGGTACGTGTCATGATGTCTTTTCAAACAGATGCGAGAGGATGTTAAAGACTCACCAGGGCCGCTAAAATGCTACGAATTGAGCAACAAGAAATTAGCATATTTTTGTGTGATGTGACCTTGCAAGAGTCCATCCATGATTCACTTGAAAATTGCCTCTGTGTTCAGCGTGAGCACACCTTAATGAGTAGATACTGGACAGAAAATGAAAATAAATATTGTATATTGGCATCCGTTCTATTAACTTAAGCAGTACTGTGTACTAAAACTCAAAAATATGGTTATATCAGTACGGTAGGAATACAGAGTGATTTACTGGTATAAACAAAAAGCCTGTTGTGAATTTCCTGTCTTTTCTGCAGCAGTTTTTTCAGCAGCTACAGTTTCACACTGCCTGTTCCTTCAGGCGATGA
This sequence comes from Solea senegalensis, assembly GCF_019176455.1. Lineage (NCBI taxonomy): Eukaryota > Metazoa > Chordata > Actinopteri > Pleuronectiformes > Soleidae > Solea > Solea senegalensis. The sequence goes on along the minus strand of NC_058021.1, from coordinate 34,571,673 downwards.
CGTAAAGCCACAAGAAAGTGAGTTCATTTCCAGACATGCAAACAAACAAACACCGGGACTGTTGATAATGTGCCCAAGTCCACTCTATTCCCTTAAATCATTTAAAAGTTGCTTGTTGTTAATTGCCAGCGTGCACATGGGTGGGGGCGGGGATTAGGCGGCGCGAACACCTCGGTGGCGTTGGAGTCTCAGATATGCACTTATCTCGCCAGAGCTGGATGCCAGCTCATTTGCGTGAAATCGGGAAATGAGAGAAATTAGTTCTTGTCTCTTTTACCCACACTCCCTCCTTTTCATCCTTCTGTACCGCTGCAGATGTGGCGAGTCCTTTGAGGGCCCATCTGTTGTGCTGTCGTAGCCTTGGCCCCGCTCGGCGTCTGACGGAGGGCCAGATGATTAGGCCGGCGTCCAAGGAAATCCACCCAGGTAAAGCCTCGGCTCGGACGCACTGACCGCCGCTATCGAGGAGAGACAGGGGACTAGTGCGGCGTGTGGAAAAAAAAAACCCTCGGTCGTACTGAAACCAGAAGAGGCTTTAAAACGAGTAGATGACGTGAAAACGGCCTTGTAGCGTCGACATCTGTGCTTGTTTTCGCTTCAGTTTTCTTCAAAAACAAGGTGTCCGACATGTGTGCGATTCGTGCAAACAAGTGGAGAGGAAGCAGCCATCGGAGAAATTAGCCGTACCTTTGTGATCACGGGAAATCACCGCAGACAGATTAAACAAAAATGGAATGAAAAGTTAAGACAATATTAATGCTATTTAACTGTTTGGCATCGTGTTTTTTTTTTAAATTCATTTCCTTCCAGCTGTGACCAACAGCAAACACATTCTTCATCATCAGAAGAACTAAACAGCTAAAATGACAGTCTGCTCAGAATAACAAATGAAGCGGAGGACCAGGAGAATTAACCTCGTTGAGTTCATGGAACATAATTGTCTCTGTTATTTTTTGGGGTGCTGTGATGATGAGCAATTTTTAAACTTGGGTAAGTGCTTAAAGTGTGTCGAGTGAGCTTGTTGAAGAAATGTGAAGCCCCATGTATTTGCCCTTTGAAGTTCTAGCACCAAAGTATTCTCATTTTTTTTAGGTTTCTTTGCAGCATCTGCCGTAAATATGAATGCTGGATTTACAGCCTGACAAACATGTACAGCTTAGATGTGTAAAACCGTTTATTATCAGTTCAAATACTAGTTCAAATGCTTTCCTTGTATTTTCATTGCAGTTTTTTGTTTGTAAGCTTGTTTTTAGTGTTATATACTAAGGAATACCTGCTTCATTAGTTTAATTCATTATTAATGATTTTTGTTGTTTTTGGCCGCTGGCACACATAGGCACAACGATAATCTCAAGACTATCCCGACCAAAGATATTTAGATATTTAAAGACCGTTCGAAGTCACAAGGTGTGAGAATGACAACTATTTTGATTATGTAAATCCACCATTACTGACCTATTGTGAGTGTTTTCTTGGGTTTTTTTTTTATCACAATGTGCGATAAAATTGCACCATCCTGACTGGTTGTCACTATTAGCTTCATTGTTGGTGTTATTCTTGTCCGTACCAGTATGATAAGTGATACATTTGTAGCATTTCTACTACACGGCCACACTGGTACCTTTAGTTAGTGACATGAAGTGAACTGTTGGACGGTTGAAGTTCCTTGAATTACCCATGAGTAGATCAAGGTTGGACGATATAAAGGAGTGGACACAGACGGACACATAGACGTTTCTTGAACTAATAAAGATATAATAACTATTGACTCTCATATTTTGTTGTTTTAAGACCAAAGATATTGAATAACCACGCATATGTTTGTGTTTCCTCGTGAGGATTCGTACCTGTTCTCCTGCTGTGACAGATCATCCCTCTGTCCTGCTCCGTGACCTCCCATCTCCACAGGCAACTCCGAAAACTCGTTCCTCCACAGGAGCCCGGGTCCACTACAACGCTCCATCTCTGGATGTGGAGTGGCGCGGCTTCGTGCCGAGGTCCTTTCGGATCATCGAGCTCCTCCAGGAGTCGTAGAGAGAGAGACACGAACCCTGCAGAGACACCTCATTTCAGCTGATGGTTTCCTCCACTCGTTGACCATCATTGGGTGAGAGGGTCAGCGTGAAGAGCGGCTACTTAACAGCAGCAACTGTTTTAAAGCTCAGACGAGAGCCGCGAGAGAGCGGTGATTAATTTCACGATCCCCCGACTTCATTTGTGAACAAGACCGTGAAATGTCTGAACTCCGCACGGAGCGATTAGTTACACTCTCCAGGTTTACACAGGTCTCTTGTTTGGTGAAAAGAGTCCCGCGGTGGTTTTATTGTTAGCGCTGACTCATGTGTAAACAAACGCACACACACATTTCAACATGTGTAAAAAATGAGAAGAGGGGAAAAACAGTGGAAGATTATGAGTCTGTGGAGTTTCTTTTCTACAAGTTCATTGAGCAAAAATGGTCTTTTAACAGAAACAGACTGTGGAACTTTAGACCACAGGTGTTTTCACTTAATAATGAAAACTATAAATATAGTGTTTAATAAGACAATTAACCAATTAGAAGCAGAAGTATTACTATCACGGAGAAGACGGCGGCTTTAGAAAAGAGATAAAAAAACAGTGTATTACTAACTAATGATGAAATTAAAATACTCCTGGTGTCTGCGGAGATGTTTCTGACCTTAGGCGCTTCAGTTTTGTGTTAATTTGGGTTATAAATGTGTGCATGCAAAGACAATTAAATGGGTATTTTTTTTCCTTAAGGAAGGTCATAAAGTTAATCGTAATTGGATGAACCCAAGCTAAAGTTGTTATTTCAGAGGTGCAGATTAATGTTATTAGTATTATTATTTTTTTTATATCTATCAGCAGCCGATGTGGCACCAAATTAGCAAATTACGTGTCATGACATAGTGATAAATTCATTAGAGACTGAAACTTGAAACTGAAAATCGGCGTATAGGTGAGTGAGTGACTTAAAATGCTGCTTCACTCACCAACATACAGTCCTGGGGATTTATTTAAGATTGTTTTTCAAATTAACTACTGCAATAATATCATAAATCACTTTACTTCAACGTAATTGTGACGGGAAAACCTCCTATCGTTTCATAACAGTTAGCGATAGCATCTTCACAACTGATACATCCTGCCTCCTAAACAACGCTCATATATTTCCTCCATATCTGTAAATTTTTTAGAAGAGGTGCACAAATCCAGACATTCTTTTTCAGTATTTGTTAGCCACCAGTAAGGGTACATAGTGCAGATGTTTCGGACACAAATGATGAGGAAATGTAGTGTTGTTTTTCGACAATATAACGTTAGAAAGTAGCGTGTTTCATGTGGAACATGTGACTGGCTTTTGTGTTGACACTGAATCTTTACCCTAATTTAACAGCTTCAGAGTCATTGTGATGGATGATTAAAGGTCTTGTTGTGGGGAGATTGGTTTCTCCACTGCCCCCTACTGTCTGGTAGCGGATAACCAGCCTGGCAAGATCACAGCCGTCGACCAGGGTCTTGGTTGAGGCCTTGCGAGAATCAGGAAAACACGGCTATAGTGGCTATAACATCAATCATGACATGATGTTCATCATGGCATACTGTATATACAAATTCTTCTAAAAAGAAGCAGAGGACACGGAGCTTTTTTCAAATGGCGAGAATTGAAAACCAAAGAAACTCACGTTCAACCAGGAGAGTTGTGAGTGTCAGTGGTGAGATGAGTGAGGATAAAGCGGTGCTGATGAATGGATGGTATCGCAAATTTCCTCTGAATCTGTAAGGGGAAGCTCCAAAAAGCGACCAGAACTGTAACGTTCTGCAGTGGTATTCAGATTTGAACCCAGAATCGACCTACTCTCTCGGCCTACCCTCGCTCTGGATTTGCTGAGACAACGAACAACACAACAATTATGTTGCTACTAAACAAAACTATCACCAAATAACGTAGAGTCAAACTGATCGATAACTGGGAGCTGCTGAAAGACTGTGAAAAAGTCCTCGACTCATCTCACAACATCTGTCTGTTTACGTGCCGGGCTGCTTGTTTACACTGAGGTTTGTATAAATGCATGTTTTTATTAATGCCCCTGAAACTTTAAACATTCTCCTTCAGGTGACTGTGCGTGTGATTCCGTGTGTGAATCGCAGATTGCCTCCTTTTGTTCGCCTTCCCCTGAGCTGCGGCGTGTGTTTACCATCAGATAAAGCGAACAATATTTCACGGGTAAACATCTTGGTTTACAGTGATTTCTGTAAACACAACATTTCGAACACAAAGGTGGCGCTGCTCGTGCTTCTCGGGGGCCTCTTTGTTCGGGGCTGGTGGGAGTCAGCTGCACTGGGGGGAAGAGGGAAAAAAGGGAAGCGCTTCACAGGGATGGCAGCCCCTGTGATGGCGTAAGCTGCAAACAGAGCCGAGGGGGAACCGAGGAGGTCAGGCAGCCTGATCAATACACAGATTTCCACACTAAACATGTTGAATATGTATGAGAAAATAAAAAGCCTCTTTATTTCCTCGTTTAGAGACACGTTTTCCTGCCGTGACCTGGCACCACTCCTGTTTTCCTTTATAAATGACTCGATTTGGAGAGGAGATAAAAACGTAGCTGTGGTAGAAAAAAAGAAAATGAACTCCCACGTCAATCTGTGCAAGAGCTGGAGCATCTCGTATTGATTGAGATGACTATCCCTCTTTAGTAATAAGTGGAGGAGGACCTGTTCTTCACATTCACAACACATTTTCCTTAAGTACACACTGAAGGTCACAGATTCAAGAAGGACACAAAGTTTGTAGGGAAAAAGTGTAAAAAGAGAAAAGACCCAAACCTTTCCTCAGCTCGATATCGTCTCTGTCTGCTGATCTACCGGGATTTTCAAGCTCGACCATCTCTGGAGTTTATACAGAGAATGGTCCGACAAGGAGAAAACACCCAGAGAGTAGCAGAGGAATTGCGTTGTTGAAGCCAAAATTTCAGAGGTGAAAAGACCAAAGTGATTTAAAAATTATTGAAAGACAACAATAATAACTCAAATACCACCTTGTTACGACCGATACAAAAAAGACCGTATCGCCAAACCTTGAAGCAGATGTTCTAGGTGAAGCTAGGTGAAAACTGATAGAAAACTAACCGTTGATTGTTGAGTCTCACCTCCAGGTGGTTACAAAAAAAGTGTCCAAAGCCCCGCCCACCAGATGAGCACGGACAGACACACACACTTCATGCGATAAAATGATATGAAGTGTGTGTTAAAATGATATTTCACAGAATTTCAAAGTAACAGTGTTTGGACATTGAACGGTGTATAGTTCACCATTAAACCAAAACAGACTACACAAAAAAATAAAATGGAATCGTTTGATAACATTTAATCATTAACTTGTCTAGAACACGTGGACCGAGTTTTACGCGGCTAGCTCAAACGTGCTAGGACGAGTTTGTTCAAATGCGTAGACTAGCCATTTTTGTTTTTCCAAAACTTCTGGGTGAAGTACATTAGAAATTTGTTCGGAATCATAAGATGAGATAAGATAACTTTTATTTATCTCACAGTGGAGAGAAAATGGCGTTAAGAGCAACAAGTGCACCAAGTTTGGTTACAATCAGAACAACTATGTGCACTAGTACACGCTAGAAAAAATTCAAAATTTTGCATTTAACACAAATTTTGGCCACTTTCTCTGGCGTCAAAAATTCCCCAGAAACTTTGGAGTAAACCTGACAAACTCACCAAATTTCGTATCGATTCGTCGACTTTTGTCTGATCATGACCCAAATTCTGGGGGCACTATAGAGCCCTGGGTCTGTTATTTTGTTATTTTTCCCAGTGCCAAATTTCAAGAGTTTCAGGAGCCCTCAAAAATGAGTGCAACGTCGGAAAAAAATAATAATCAGGAACAACAGGTTTCTTGGCCCCTAATAACTGTGATTAAAAGACTAAACAAGTTTATATATGTAACTTAATGTTGAATATAATACACTACATGTAATAACAAACATATTTAATGGCATGGCATTCTGTGCCACTGCCACACACTTGAATGTCCACTAGAAAGAATTGGTGGGGCACATTAAATAGATTAGGGGGCCACAAGTTTGAGACATCTGCTCTGTGATTGGTCAATGGCTTCCACTACAGGACACATTTCCACAGGGGTTTAGAAGAACATATAAGCCAATTGTCTCCCTCTCTGATCACTATAGAAAAGGTGATTACGGAATTATCCGACGTTATCAACAAGAATAAGTTGCCCAACCCCAGCTTTTAAAAGCAATTCTGCATCACAGCAGTGAGTAAATGTGATGCTGCCAATCAAACAAGCCACAGTTCCACACAGACAATACCAGGCTGCTCTGACACAAAGTGGAAGAAGGGACAAATATCAACATCTTTGGTGGGAAAATTACTGGCACAAGGAAAAATCCACGTCCTGGTGTAATTATAGATTCAGAGAGAAAACTCCTCCGTGGCTGTCTGATGATCCCCCGAGACAACTTCTCTGCTGGCATTTAAAAAACAATCAACCTGTGGGAAAATATCAGTGGGGTTTAAAGAAGAAAAACCCCGGAGCTCTGGCACTCTTTGTCATTTTCATATCCTACCATCGGGCGCCTGGGGCTTTTCAATAATTGAATTAATTATACTGACATTGTTGTGTGTCCTCGTCTAATTGTAATTGGATGCGATAAGAGCGAGTGTCTCACCTGGGAGTATCTTCCCTGACACAGTCCAGCAGAGTCACATGACACTGAATGATGAGAGGAGAGATTCCTGCAGTGCGGCTGGCGTTTTCAATATCACCGTGGTACCCACTCACCAGGAGCCTTGAGTCTGTAAACAACAATATCCTGCTTATTATTCCGACATCCATCTGCTGCGTGACCTCACACTGGAGAAGAAAATAAAACAAACAACCTTTCATCCGTTTCCCAGGTCCGTCAAATACTCTGTGACCTATGTGTCCAAATCAAAAAGTCATAAGAACGTGATATGATGCATTTTCCCTGCTGAAAAAGTTGATCCACATGTTGTATTTTTCGCCCTAACAGTAACTTTTATTGTTTAAAATGGTTTGAACCACTGATACTGCGGAATACAAAGCAGGAAGCCTCACCGACTGCCTAGAACGACAAAGAGAAGGAAAAAAAGGACATAAAAAAAGTCTGTGACACTTCGTTCTTTGGACAACACGACAACCACAAAAGCCACGCTCCATCTAATTTGTATCACGGCTAAATGTACAGCAGGTACGATACATACAGAACCACAGCACAATCTATTTCACCGTCCATCTTGCCGCTCACCGCTTGTTTTTCTGTGATGTAAACTGATTAAATACGCACTAGCTTATAGAGTGATACAGCGCCACCTATGGAGGTGCAGTCAGACACGGCCAATAAATTCATTTATACTTGGAATCGGCAAGTTATTCAATTGCCGTGATTAAGCTGTGCATGTAAACGTACTGACAGATTTTGTTACCCTGGCCTGTTAGTCTGAAATTGTAGTGCGTTCCAGCTGGAAGTCGGAATTGCCAGGTTCCTAGTTGGAGGTTTCAACTGGAACACCCTCCCAAGTTGAATTACTTACTCAAAAAGTTGCTAACTCCGTCATAGGATTCCAAAATGGCTGCCAATTTTGTCGATAGCGAAAACATGCTCTGCTACTTGATTTGTTTCACATTAAATCTTAAGTCGTAAACATTATATTGTTCGATTTTTATCTGTGGACATGTTGCTACACTATTTAACACACTATGCAAAATACCACATAAGAGGGTTGTTAACGTTTGGTATTGCTATCATTTGGAAATAACTGCTAGCCTGAGAACGTAAAAGTTAAGTTAACTTATAGTTTCATGTCAAAACCAGTCTCGATTTTGAAGCTGGCTGCTTCAATTTAGTTTAAAATTAAACACCAGTGAAAGTTTTTGAAGACCTGCCACCCACAACCCCAGGTGAGGAGATTTCCAGCAGGTGGTTGCCAGAAGGAATCCGATTAACTCCCATTCCTGTAACTTTAGCTAAGTATGATGGACTTATCTATGATCCTTTACGCATATTCTGATAATCACACTGGTTTTTAAAGGTTTGATGATCTTCTACTCCTCTCAAAGTAAAATTTTAATTCATGTGCCTGGTCATGAATCAGAAGACAAACAAAATATTTTATAACTATTTCATAATAACCTTTCAGCTTAATGTATATCAAGGGATCTGAGAGAAAACTAGACTCGATCAGTGATTCCCAAAGTCTGGGTCGGGACCCACAGATGGATTACAAGAGGATTTCTTTGGGTACCCAAACAAATTTACTAAATTAAACTTTTCCCCAAACTTTTACCAAAGATTTATGTGTCTATGTTTTAAAGAACATACATCTTCAAAATGATTCATTTACTAATTCAAAATGGTCTCGCCATGACTGATAGCTTTAAAAAATTGGGTGTCCATGGAGAAAGTTCAGCCTAATCTAGCCTGTGACAGGAGAATTTGACCAATTAAAGTGAGAGAGAAACAGCGCCTCCTTGTGGCTGATCTACAAAAGCAGTTACAGGTAAATGTCCCTTTAGTGGAAAGATCGCCTTGGTAACAAACTGCCTACACAGTAAAATAAACCTAATACAAGATCAGAAGAGAATGCAGATCAATGGCTAATAAATCATTAGCATTTGTCCAGTGTGACTCAACAACAAACTGGCCTAGCTCTGAGACACCATAGCAACAGCAACACTGACATAATGTCAAGTCTGACCCTCTTTCTAAAGTTTCTAAAGAATGAAAAAACACAACAATAAAAAAAATACACATTCTAAAGACGGTTAATGTGAAAGCACAGTGAGATACATTTGTCTGAACACAGAGGTTAAAGCCTACGTCGTTCACTTACAGGGCAGCTGCTTGTTTGTGAGAGACAAAGTGTCAGAGTGCATCATGTCCAAGGAGACACATCAGACGCCCACTGTAATGACCTGTAATTAAAGAGCTGATTAGCAGAACTAATGACCCAATAAACGATCCCTCGCTCATATCTCAATGTCTTTGGAACAAGACCGGAGCAGGCGATAGGGGACAAGTGACGTAGCTGGACGATGACGGGGACAGCAGAGCTCTCGTTAACCTAATTAACATCTTTGCAGGTGAGTCTGACTACAGTAGCTGCTAACATCAAAAACTGTTGCCACTGCATCTGGCTAAAAAATAGCTAGCAGTTATCTGCTCAACACAGTAGCTACTGCGTCTGGCTACAGTAGCTGCTACAGAACAGCAAACACATCTGACTTGGTTGGTTACCAAGTCAGGTGTTGGTTACAGCAGCTGCCAACAATAATCACACTTGCTAATAACATCAGCAGATGTAGTCAGCTCAATGGTAGCAAATAGCATCAAACACCTCAAAGTTTGGCTACAGTAGCTGCTAATGTCCAACACCAACAGTGCTGTAGCATCTGGCAACTGTGGCTAGTGCCAGTAGCTAATGCTAAACACTGATTTCACCCCATCTGGCTACATTAGCTGCTAACATCCAACACTGATGCCACAGCTACAGCAGCTGCTGTAGCAGCTACAGGTTTAGCACCTTTTTCTTATTAAAAAAAACTTATTAGTAACGGAAAAGGAACCTTCTCATGTTTTTCTTTTCCATTCTTCGTTTTACTCAAGCTCTTTTAAGCCAACTGTACCCAACAAATGACCAAATAGAGGTGGACAATTCCTGTGATGTGACGCGTTAAACATTGCTTGCTTCTCCTTGCAAAATGATGAGCTTTTCTTCAGCAAATCTGGTGGAATATTAAGATTAATTGTTGTGCTAAATCATGCAAAAGATAAATGGATACTGTTACAGTTTGCACAGGATGAAAGTCAATGTTTGTCTCTTTTCTGTCTTTGGATTAAAACCTCTACACTCCCTCCTCGTCAACTGCAGCTCCAGCGGGAAGCTGGATAATAGGTGGCTACAAGCGCATCAGAGGGGGGGAATAACAGTGGTGATTATCTTCTCTACCTTCTTGATGTAAAAGATGAAAGCCTCACCCTTGTGTAATAGGCTACTTATGTCCGTCCTTATTTGCCTGGCTCTGCTCTCCCCTATTTTGTGGTTAAGTACACTTTTGTCTGAATGTCCCTGATGAAAAGCTGGAGGATCTTTCTCTCCCTCGTCCCTGACATGATAATAAAAGACCGCACAGTCGATGTGCTTTTAGTTCCCTTTGGGCTGAATTCCCTGCAATCAAGAGTCATTTAAGATATGACACATCCAGGCGTTAAAGAGCAGTCTGGCCGGGCAGGAATAATCACACTGTTATCCATACTCTGACACCGTTAATGAGGCGGAAGAAAAAGAAGAGAGGGAAAAAACCCTGAGGTGAGGAGGAGGAGGAGAACGAGGCAGATAAATGGCCTTGTTTTTCAGGGAGATCATATAGCTGATGGTTCCTGTGCATGATCACATCATTTAGTCCCCTGTCACCACCTCGGCACGAACTATAGATGGAGAAAATTCAGCTTTTATTGAATTGTGGCTAACACACAAGTCAGTGCTACCTGAGTTGTAGCACACGACCCGTACTGGCCCTAAAAACAAGTTGAGGTGAATCTTCATCGTTTCCCATCTCCGTTTCTGTGATTGTACACGTTGTAATGTATACTAATTCAATTGAATCTTCTTCTCTGGTTTTGGTGTAGCAGCGCTACAGCACCATGTACAGGCCTAGCATAGAAACTGTAGCATTTAAGGTCACTTTGAAGGGTTTTATGTGGAAGATGTTTCCTAAAAGCCATAATGTTTATGGAGAAAAAAACAGTTAACAATTATTCCACTTTCATGTGGACGAGGCCTAAAACAGACAAGCTTGTGTCTACAATATCTTAAGAATCAACTTCATGTTGACAGCCTTATCCAACTGGAAACCCAAGTTTCTTAAACGCTCTCTCTCCCACACCAAACCCCATTGAAAAAATTAGTGTTTTAAGCTCATGGGGACAAAGTCCCTGCTGCTGGTCTACTGCTGCCTAATTTGCGTTACATTTTCAAACATCACAGTCACAAAATAACACATATGAACTTAGTGACGGATGCAGCAGCGGATCAACAACTCACTGTGTGCTGTGATGTAAAATTGTTACTTTTCTTTATGGACTTTGGTGCCCAGAGATTGAGCAGATTATAAGTCAAGAATCTTTAGTTTGCTGTTGGAAAAAAAGGTTGAATCACGATTTATTCCATGTTTCCTAAAATGTTGGTGCTAGGTCCTGGATGTGAGCACGAAACTCATGTCGGGCTGAGTGTGTCATTACCTCATACAGCCACACTTCGCACATCTGAATCATCCCTGTTAGCAGTAATACCTAAAGCACTGATCTAAGAGAGCGTGTTATCGAGTTAAGAGCTCACCACTAATGGCTGCCGATGCCTCAGAGTTGGGTCATCATTTGCATCGCGCACCAGGCGCACATATGGTAAATCCTACAGCACCTGCTGTATCTTTGCATAATTCTGCATGAAATCCTTATCGTCCCCTTTTTCACTAGACTAGGGGGAAATGCTCTTTAATGTTCTTATTGGAAAGACAAGCCAAACGTGTCAGAGTCAACTTTGCTGAGCGGATAAAACTATCTAAATGCAAATAAACAAGTGAATCGTGTCACAATCGATTCAGAGTTTATCACGGCACAGCTGCTGTCGGGGCCACATTGTTTTACATCAGGCTTCCTCCTCCTGCTTCATCACATCCTATTCTTCCATCACTGTCTCTTTTCCCCCTCTCACATCTCAGAGCAACATAACTTGTTATGCCTCCATCGTCTCAGGCAAGGCAAAGTAAATTATATATGAAAAAACAAGGAAATATTTCAGAGCAGTAGTTTCCATCTTTTTCTTGAATGCACATTTCATCTGATGGATCTCATGCATTTTTCTTGTGCTCTGCTGCCAAGCAGTTTCCATAAAACAAAATATAGCCACAGGCACATTCTTCATCCTTCTCACTAGAATTTAAATACTAATTAATATATGCCACAAGAAAAAGTTATATACATTTATATGTACATATATATATATATATATATATATATATATATATATATATATATATATATATATATATATATATATATATATATATATATATATATATGTGTGTGTGTATGTCTCACTTTACCAGCCATCACTGGTTTCAACGATACACAAATCTCCTAAACTTGTCCTTCAGAAAAGTAACATCAGTAAATCCACTTAAAACTTCCTTTCGCTGGTTGTGCGTCGCTCCTGACCCGTGCAGTAAACTTGTGAAACTCATAGGTGACGACGTTAAAGAAACTTAATGTTCAAGGAACACATTTGACCACCAATTTAAAATCATTTCACCCTCGCATCCACATCAGTGTTTGTGCCAGATGCAGTTTCCCATGAGTTTTTCTAAATATATTTTGTTCATAAAAACACAAGGTCACATTAATTTAACCCTAAACCACCAAAATCTATTCAGTCCAGGTGAAGGTTGAACAAAATTTGAAGAACTTACCTTGAAATGTTGTCGGGACATTGCGTTCAGAAAATCAAACACGATTTGTCTCATTAACCTTCAACTAGCAAAATCTGTTAAGTTCATCTTTGAGTGCAAGAGAACGCTTGAAATAAATTTGAGGAAATTCTATTGAAATGTTCCTGAGATGTTTGAGATTACAAAATAACAAGTTCATTCTTGAATCCAAGTGAACGTTTGTGTCAAATTTGTCAGGATTCATTAACGATAAGGTGGTCACAAGGTCACTTAAACTTAACCTTCAACGACCAAAATATATTGAGTTCATCTTTGAGTCCAAGTGAACGTTTGTGTCAGGATTCCCAGAGGTTACGGCTGTCACATACAGCGATACAAGGATTCTTTTCTTTTCCAGTGAAGGAAAGAGAAACAAGAAGCTCTTGCACAATCCTGCGTAATCTCACAACACTGCAGCACAGCGACGGCCTCGTTCAATAACCTTCTTGGCTGGTATAATTCAAGGCTAAAAGATTAAAAATGTTCACTTGATGTCAACTCAATTTTGTCCGTGAGGAGGAGGAGAAAGATCCGAGAGTGACTGACACAGAAAAATGGTGGATACGAATGTAACTTAAATTTATCCCTCGAAATTACCTCCCGTGTGTCACTGAAGGAGCTCAGCTTCAGGCAAATGTGAAAGCATTAATTACCTGAATAAAAGCAGCTCTCGTCCTACGTTAAAAAAAACCTGTGAGTGAGAAAAAATATTCCAAATCTTAAGTGAGCAGGGAGCCCTTTCATGTAGCCTATAAAAGCCATTATTTTTCTAATCGTTGACAGGATTGTGGGATGATATGTTTGAAAGGGTTTAATGGTGCCTCTTTCAACAATAACACTTCCTGGATTATTTAACCGAAATGAGCTTTTAGGAAAAGCAGCACAGAAATCTTCCCTGGTTGGGCCGTTGTTGCAGATCACAGCTGTAAATTCCGACTTCATCTTTTTTTTTTTTTGCTCATGAGAGTTTTCTGATTGCTGCTTGGCTTATTACATGGACTGAACTTCACGATTATTAACCAGTTTGCCAGTTTTATGTACTGCGTCAAATTCACAATGAATCAGCAAAAACCTATGTGCTTTCAGTGAAACCAACTTTACATTGGCTACACTGCCTCCCTAAGATTTCCAGTGTCGAGTATTGACAGGAGGCTTCTCATATTTCTCCGAATAAATAAAGCGCACAACGATTCATTCGACTCTATACGTGGTCACTTCCCGGTTTTCAATAATCCAACGAGATGCATTCAAAGACCCTGGCAAAATTTCATCTTCACCCAAGTGGGTATGTCAATGGTTTCCATGGTGGCTCCACCCGTGTTTGCCCCACTTTGAGCTCACATCCACTTCGTAACCTTTCCAGACTACATTGGCATGGGCTTGAAGTGGAGAAATTATGCAGGTCCCATATGGTTTCAGCAACCATTCAGCCCATGTGGTCAAACATGGGTGGGGCATCCATGGAAACCACGGACAAACCTGCTTTGGGACCCATATGGTCAGCCTCATAGGGGCCCACACTGACATGCAGCCTGGGTTGCTACTGCCACCTTCTGGTAATAGAAACCCCACAGACTGGATCATCACTGGAGCAGAAAGAAGTTCTGTATCTTTGTTTTAGGAAGTGATCAACACTTCTGTGGTAGCAGCAGGCATCTGCACCATTACTGAAATGGAACTAACATGTGACCTGTGTAACCAGTGACCTGTAAGATGAAGTCGACATCTTTTCCTCGAGATCCGCGCCATAAACTTTCCCCCACCTTTAAACAATAAAAACTTCCACGCGGGATGCTGCTGAATTATCTCTGGAATTAAAGCCTCTTTTATTGGTCGCCGAGAGAAACCAAGTCTATTATCCATCTCCCCACAGAGAGTTATTGTAGGCGAAGCACGTGGCCGCCTTGTCATTTTCTATTTTCATGTGAAAGATATCAATGGGGGCTATATAATAAAGAAAAAATAAAACCCTGAAGTGAGGGAAAAATAAATCAACCGGACTTGGTGTCGAGCTAACATTAAAGCCTTGTTAGCATCCGTGCCAGCGCCCATTAGGCCAGATTATTCTGAGTGCAAATTAGGAGTGTTACTTTCACTTAGCAGCAGCCTTATTATCTTAATGGCCATGTGTGCGATATTTTAGCTGCTTCAGAAGAGAATCACTGGAAACCTGTGACATCTTTTCTAAATGGTAAGAAGCCGAGCAGTGGACGTGCTGTAAATACGCAGATATTAGTGTCAACATGGCCTTGGCTGTGGAGTGAAACAAATCCACCACACAAATTAAACTCTGCAACAAATAAAAGGTTTTTGACTTTGATTAATAAGAAAATGATAAGACATAGAAGAATTATGGATCTGTGTCTGTGTTTAAGTGCCGCATGGGTGAGTAATACCGATTTTTTGAGGATTTCTTTATTTAATGGGCAGATTTTTGCCACTTAAAGCAAGGCTCACTGCATAAAATCTACACCTGTTTAAGTCTGTGGCATTTTAAGAATCTGTTTTTTTTTGCTTTATCTTGTCATTAGACAGCATTTTCCCAGTAGAAACTGAAGTTTGTAAATTGTACCACTTTCTTGCACCAAACCCCATGGAGAAAATTACTGATTTTAGCTCAACGGGGGACACAGGCGCTGCTGGTCTACTGTTGCCTCGTGTAGTCAGTGTGTGTCACTGTGTGAGTTAAATCTGAACAAAGGATTTCAAACACAGAAGCCACAGAATAACACACTTGGTGAACTTGGTGATAGAGGCAGCAGAGGATCGTCACAGCACACAGGAGGTCTGTGTGCCGGGATGTAAAAATCGATGAATTTCTCTATGGAGTTTGGTGTGGCAGAGTGAGCGGCTTCCAAAGTGACACACATTTTAGTTTTCCAGTGATAAAAGGAAGCCTTTAGAGCGAGATAAAGAAACAAAACATAGTCTCACATGTTGCAGACTTAAGCTGGGCTAGATTTCATTTCCTGTTGTTTGTGGTTTACGACCAGCGAACACTCGTGTGCACGGTTTTAGGTGGAGGTAGCTCATAAACTCACTAAACCCGAGTTATGACTTGAACTATTGATTGAAACTTCTCGCACGTATCCAGCATCAGCGCAGCGGCAGCAACAAGAATAGAAAGCAGAGGTGTGACTTCATAAAAAGGTGTAAATTAATGTTAATAAGGTTGCTCCATGAAGTGTGAGACTCTCTATAAAAACCAGACCAGGACTCAGATGCTGGTCTGATCTGGTCTCCAATGAGTACCGTGACAAAATTAACAAGTTTGCATTATATCTTTTACAAAGACACTTGATTTAATTCCATCCCCTGTCAGTGCAGGGGACTGTGTGATGAAACGATAAGAATAGGGGCCCAACAGGTTGGAAGTTTTATTATTTTAATTCCTTTTACAGCTCCCCTTGAGCATAACGACATATGAATTTATCTGCGACCGCGCGAGAGGATTAGTGTATTGATTGTGTTTAATTAAAGGTTATAACACTTAAAATTACGGCCTCTAGGAGTAAAAACAAAGAAGTGGAGACATGTTTCATGATGGTACCTGAGTGTGTCCCGGCTGATGTGAATTTAATTGTGCTTTTTTTTCTTTTTTCTTTTGTTTAATATTTTTTATTGCTTTATGAGTGTACGAGAGAAAATTAAATAAAATTGAAACATACTCTAGTATAATGCAGTTATTTTATAGTGTACTGTAGGGTAATAAAGACAGCAGTAAACATTTTATCTTCCAGTTCCCATACGAGGTCTGAGGCAGAATCTCAAACTTTGTGTTAAAGGGATAGTTCAGGATTTTTTTTATGGCACCGTTTGATCTCCTAAAAACATTTCATTGCCACAAGACAGAAGACCTTTTCTGTCTGGGAACTGACGTTTTGTGTTGATTTAGAAGCGTTCACGCTCCCACACAAAAATCCATCAGTGATTTTAGCTCACAGGGACACAGGAGCTGCTAGTCTGCTGCTGCCTCATGTGGTCACTTTGTGTCACTGAAGTAAATCTGAACACAGGATTTTAAACACAAAAGTCAGAGTAGAAGTCATGTAAACTTACCAATGGAGGCAGCAGTGGTGTGCTGTGAGCTAAAATCACTGATTTTCTCTATGGGATTTGGTGTGGGAGCGTCAGCGGTTTACAAGGTGACACAAATTTCAAACTTGGATTTACTTCATATAAACACATGCTCGCTCAAGTCTAGCATGGATTGAGAATATGTTCACGTCCTTATCTCGCTGTTAGACGGAGTTTGTAAACCACTCACTCTCCCACACCAAATCCCATAGAGAAAATCAGTGATTTTAGCTCACAGGGACACAGGAGCTGCTGGTCTTCTGCTGCCTCGTGTGGTCACTTTGTGTCACTGACGGGAATTCAAACGATGGTTTTTAAACTCAGAAATCACAAAATAACATTTGAAGTAGCTGATGGAGGCAGCAGTGGATCAACAACTCCTGTGTGCTGTGATGTTAAATCACTGATTTTCTCTATGGAGTTTGGTGTGAGACCATTTACAAAGTGACAGAAACTTTATTTCAAGACAAACACTCTAAACACATTCTTAAAAATATCAGTAGACAGAGATTTTTCTTTAGTGAGGCTTTTGTTAAGTAGCAAATAAATAAAAAAAAACATTTGATTTTCATCTTGTCCCCTGGCAGCCATGTTTACAATGAGAACGACACTCTCAAGCACCGGTTCTCAAACACACTTAATTTCCACGTTAACAAAAGGCTTGGCTGATAAAAAATCAATGCTTGCTTTATTGTACGCTACTTTACGCATATATCCACTGCTTTATCTTTTCTGATTTCTAAGCGACTGAAACTGACTGACACCGAACAACTCCCATGTCCTGTGTGCTAAAAACTCCTCCACTCTACAGACTCCACCTGGACTCTGCAGCAGAGGCTCAGGTGGTGGAGGGGCTAAACCATTACAGGCAGGGTCAAAGGGTCCTTGAGCAAGACAACTTTGCTCTCTTTGTGTGTGTGTGAGTGTGTGTGGGCGTGTGTGTGTGTGTGCGCTGCTGTTATCCAAACAGTATCAGGCTTTTCTCAATGTCGTGCATTTTCTCCCATTCATGTAAATGGATTTCAAGCAGTTTCAGCTCACGGAAAGCTCTGTGTTGCACATAAAAGTATAAAGACAAGGTTTTTATATGGTAAACAGGTGATTTAAAGACTTATATATATTAGAAAATATTGGCTGAAATAATTATTAGCAACTCGCCCGTTCAACTGAAGCTGCTCCTACAGGGTCGTCTTTTTGGGTTTTGAAGCTCATGGAGACGTCTTTGTCCCGAAAATGTGTCTAACACACAGAAATGTAGGGCAGACACCTGCTGTAAGGTTGCAGAAAGAGGGCGACAGAGAGGAGAAAACCAGCTCTGTGTTTGTGGACAGATTTGCTGTTAATCTGTGAACAAAGCAGGGGGGGGGGAAACATCGCTAACAGTTGACGTTAATGTTGTGTACAAACACTAGAGAACAGCGACGTTCGCAGACTAAATCAAATGATGTCAAAATCAATTTGCGCAAACTTTACGCGAATTTCATCATGGTCCAAAAATTGTCAGAAAAAAGAGAAAATACTCTGTGAGCAGCAGCTTCTCTGGGGAGGAAATGCCTCGATGACACCAGAGGTCAGAAGAGAATGAAGAAGATCATTTCAAGTGATCTACTGATCTTAAGCTGTGTCACATTCAGTCCTTGAATTTGAGACAATTGGTCCTGGAAAGTCATAGCCCCACCCTCGCTCTTAAACTATTAGATTTACTGTTGCCATCTTCATCATCTTCTTGTGTTTTTAGACAGCGCACAACCTTTATGCCCATGTCTTCTTTTTCATTTTTTATGTGTATATTTACGTGGCAGTGTTACAGCGCCACATACAGGCCTGGCATACATACTACACCGTTAAGAGTCATTTTAGGGGCGAGATCTGTGTGTATGGAGACAGGAAAGTCCAGTTTTGGTGTAGATGAAGCCTCAGGCGCTCGTTATCACAGTGAATAAATCCACATCTTGACATCCTTGCTTGTGTTGTCAACAATATTCAGCTTTGTGTTGTGTTAAACTGGGAGGTCAGAGAACGCAGATGTTCACCATTGTACTAGCAGAATTTGGTTTGTGGTTCACCTCACGTGCACAACTTGTTTTCTGTCGACTACAGTACTGTGCGTCTCAGGTGTGCTCGCAACTACAGCGTCACACTGAGGGAACGTTTCAATAGTCCAGTGCCGAGACCTGGACGCATTATAAATGAGCTGTTCTCCGCCAAACTCTTTAAAAAGACGACTTTAAGGACACAGAGTTATTTTTACGGCGCCATGAGGAGCGTAATTGATATTGCTATGAGACGAGTCCAAGTGTCGGCAAAACCTATGCTATAAATAAGACAATGTGCCGAGACAGAAATAGATCCAGAGCCAATACGTCGTTTAAAAATAACCTCTGTGAGCTTTCAATTTAATGCAGTGTTATTATTGTGTGTTTAGGGCTTCAAGTTATTATATAGGAATAAAAACACTTATCACATTCATCTCAATAATTTTTAGTATCACAAGAAGAGACAGGACGATTTACAGGGTCAACGCGCAGCTTTAAAATATGTGCAATCTGACTGATTTACTTTGAACTGCCACTAGAGGGCTGCCTGCTGTTTTCCCAGTCCTTCTACTTCTACTAAGGGGGTCTCAAACTCAATTTGCCTCAAGTAAGTACTCAAAAAAAGAAAAAAGTAAAACTGTCCAGTCATCTCAATCTTTATTAATAACCTAATCATAAACAACTTGCATGAATGTTTGCGACTAAACAGTGTTTTATTTTGAAAAATGACCGGATTCTCTCCATTACATCAGTCTATGACTAAATCTTGACTGTCCCTGTGACATTACCGCAAAACTACAGTCAGTGATTTTGAGATGATGTCCATCAAATGTTTATGTCTCAGGTTGCTTGCAAAGTTACGGACCTTCTCACTGCCAAGAATAGCGCGAGATCCATGTGAAAACTAAAGATCTGTCCCGCCACAGTATTTTCTCAGGTAAATCAACTTTTGCCAAAACAGGTAGATTTGTGGTCATATCTGTGCATAATGGCATTGAGAATTCCTCTTACTCATGTGCGAGTTGTTTTGGTTCTTGTGATATAGATGTGTGTGTCTATCTGCTGTTTTGAATCAGCAGCTGCTCCAATCTGCAGCTTTTTTCTCTCCCTCTTCGTTATCGCCACTGCGGGCCGCACTTACATTAAACTTTAACATCAAGTGGGGGGCCACAAAATATCGTCGGGCCACATGTCTGAGACTACTGTTCTACAACCTCCGGATTCATAATGAATTTATTTATTTAATTTTAATTTAGTGTGTAACTTTTTTCCATCATTCACTGGTAGAAATTGAATAAAGTACGCATTTAAGTGTAAAATAAAATGAGTTTCATTTTCGTAGCCCCTTAGTTTTTTATACGTATATGTATTTTTGGTCAAGTTCCTAACATTTTTGTGGTTTTATTACATTAGAACCTTTTCTTTTTGTATGGTAAATAATGTACTGTGCAACTTTAGGGACATAAGATCATTCTTTTTCCTGTTTCGGGTATCCACAAGCTAAAAGTAGTCATCATAGAAGGACAGACAACTGTCCGAATTTATCTACTTATGAACTAAATTAAGGTGGAGTACGGACAGAAAGCTCCGCCCATTTCTGTTAAAGAAACTTTAAATGTTTTTTTTACAAGAATTGGTCAAATCTCACCCAAAGCCTTCTTTTTTTTAGAGATGTCATTTAAACTTAATTTAATGTTATTTAATGTAACAGTGGTAACAGTTAAGAATAGGCTCCGCCCATTACAGACAATTACAATTATCTCAATAATATCGTGTATCACAATAATTTTAGACAGAATTTTAAACAGTCTCAATGACTTTAAAGGAAAGACGCATGATTTTAAAAAAGAAAATTCCCATCAGTCAAATTTTTTTTTCTTTTTTTTTAAAGGGGACATATTATGCAAAATAAACTTTTTAACCATTTCAATATTTATATTTGGGACCCTGGAGGCCCTACCAGTCACCAAAGTGTGGAAAAAGAATACTCAGTCATGTTTTCGTGGTCCCCCTTCGTGTAAGTATAGGCGATAAAACACGACATTTTGAATTCCCTGTGCTTATGACGGCAGCATGCGAATTTCACCGCGAATGTTACCGCCCACCAGTAAGTTTACTTCGAGAGCTCCACCTTAGCACCACCTTGTCCCTGCGAGAGTGCAGGCGAGGGAGGAAGAGCGGTATTATGTCAACGCGGAGGGACAAGTGTGCTGTTGGTGGCTGCACAGTGGAGCACAGTGTTTTACAGAGGATTTTATATATGAAGCTAATGTGCCAGATAAAGTCAGCAAACATGTGTTCCTGTGTTCGCACTACTTCACATCAGACTGCGGCCAGCGGTCGCCGTATTTAGTCAGCGAACGTATTTCACCGACGTACAAACACACACATTTTTAAGAAAAGGTCACATAGAGCTCATAACTGACCATTCTGACACGTCTTAATTAAAAATATTTGTTCAGTATGTCCTCCATGACTGGAGCACAGACTCAGTCTGATACAGTCACATACAGCAGCAGTTTATGCAGCTCGCCGCCGGCGAACTCTGTGAAAATCAGTTAAAAAGACATAGGGACAGCTGCCTAAACTGGTGCTGTATGTGTGAGTGCCGTCACAGGAAGAGACCCCCGACACATGGATACTTAGGGTCAGCACCGCTGATCGCCAGCCGCGAGCTGCATAAACTGCCGCTGTATGTCACCGGTCTGATACAGTCACATACAGTGGCAGTTTATGCAGCTCACCGCTGGCGATCAGTGGTGGCACACTGCCATGTTGATATTGTCAGAGAACTATTGGAGGGAGGGGGGGAGAAATGGAGCAGAGGGAACAGGATCTGAGCGAGTGAGCGCTGTAACAAGGACAAATCAGAAACCCCCTGGAAGAAGTGGGTGTGTCTCATTTGCATTTAAAGGGACCATGCACAAAACAGAGCGTTCTGAAAGGGGTGGGTTTAGCAGGGTTATTGAACTGCTATGGTGCTTCATCCTTATGGTATTTGGACCAAAGCATGTCACTGGCATGTTCATTAGGACACCAGGGAACTATTTTAATTGGGGAAATAGGGTATAATATGTCTCCTTTAAGGTGAAACGACTCTCACTTAGCAAAATGACTTTGTCACAGGGAATGTGGTGGAATTAGTAGAGCTAATGAAAGACACAGAAAGTTCACTACAACCATTTTTAAAGACATTAAACCAAAAAAGTGGAAATTGAACATTGCACAGCTCATTTTCCTCCACACCGTCATTTCAAAAAGTGTTGTGTCAAAAACCAGGTCGGGGCCACTTTGCAGGAAATTGCACCTTCCTCATTGAATGGTCCTCAAAATCACAGAGTCTCTTATATCGAGTGTCATTCGGGCTGGGGAGAGACTCAGGATGCAACACTTTTGGATCCTCACAGTTATTAGTTTGACATCGACTTTTTCCCACTTTCACTCGATCTGTAATTGATCACAAATGTGCTCTGAGAAGAGTCAGTGTTCCGTGGCATGAGATCATAACTGAGTTAACAGCGGGATCTGTGCAGCTGCAGGCTGTGCGTGTGTGTGTGTGTGTGTGTGTGTGTGTGTGACCATGACATCATACTGTGGGGGTCCAACGCTGAAGATAAATGATAAATACAGCACTTCCTGTTTATGTGGGCAAATATGTATAGAGGCCCATTTCTGCCAGAAAAAAAGAAGGAGTTAAACCTTAGCCTTAATAATAAAATATATAAGTAAGTCAAAATCATGAGATAAAAAGTTGAAATGAGATAAAATGTCGAAATTATGACATAAAAAGTCATAATTATGAGATAAAAGGTCATAATTATGAGATATAAGTCAAAAGAGATGTCCACATTTCCCAAAAGAATAGAACAACACGAGACCTCCAACAGCTTCAACATCTCTGCACAGGAGGAAGCTGGAAGTAAAGTCAGATCTTGTACTTTCTAACACTTGCGTGACATGAGTGACCCTCTCAGCTCCAATTCCATGTAGAGGCTCTTTCATGTTCGTTGGAGATGCCCTGGATGTTTGCTCCAGCCTCCACCATCTTTGTTAATTAGCCCTCATCTTCCTCAAGGCGAGGAGATTGTGACTAAAAGTGGGCAATTATCCCCCGGCACTGTTCAACTTTAAATGGCAGTGAACTTATTGTGAAGTGTTTCTTTGACTCTACGTGTCATCTCATGAAATTTTAGAATATTGCATTATGTGTATCAATAAAAACAAAGGGCAAACACGCTGCAGTAAATAATACAAGAATTTCCCAGTTACGTCAAACCACTCACTCTCCCACTCCAAACCCTATCGAGAAAATTAGGGATTTTTAAATCAAAGCACGCAGCAGTTGTTGATGCCATTGCTGCCTCCTTCTATGTTGTGTGTTATTTTGTTTTATGACTTGGATGTTTAAAATGTCTTAGTTACGATTTATCGTAGTGACACAAGTTTACCACACGGGGCAGCAACACACCAACACCTCCTGTGTCCCTGTTAGCTAAAAATGTTGATTTTTCTCTGTGGGCTTTGGTGCGGGAGAGTAGTTATTGTAGACGCACACGCTCCTACAAAACACACACACTTTAAATTTGTGACTGGCTGATGGAGAAACTGACCGGTGAAATATTTATTTGTAGTTCCAGTGTGCAAATTTTGGCGAAAATATTTTAATTAGGCAGAAACTGAAGATGAAATAAATATACTAAACTTTTTCTTAGTGTATAATCACCTGATTGAATTAATTTTTGTTCTTCATTACCTCAGATTGAGGATTTTATACTCATATCAGAAGCCAAGAATCTTCCTCAAACTGTTGCTACAAAGTTGGACGTACGGCATTGTCGAAAATGTCTTGGTGTTAAGATTGTCCTTCATTGGAGATGAAATTGCCTAGAGCTCAAAGCCTAATTAAAACACCTGTTCAATCAGTACTTAACAGGTGTCTGCAAATACATTTGTTCATAAATGGCGTGTTTTGATTGAGTGGTACGGTTTGGTTCGCACATATTTATTTAGCGTTTCCTTTAGGAATAGTACCAAAATAACCGGCCCCAACCGGTCCAACTTTCAGTACCCTTCCCTTGGGACACAGAGTAATGGTACAGTATGGTCAGGGTGGAGCTACACTTACAACAGTCAACTGATCGGACAATGGAGGACCCTCAATTGTTGTCAATTGCGTAGCATCACGTTAGGTATCTTGCCAACTTGGCCATGGGGCACAGCGCCCACCCCAAGTGAAGGTATGGTTTCCAGTCGAAATGCAAGCCTGAACGAGGACTCCATACCAAATCGAACTGTACCATGATGGAAACACGGCTATAGTGTATCTTGAGATTTGATGCTAACTGAAGACTACTGTTTCTCCAACACTTGAGAGGTAATTGTGAGGGATATTTAGCTGCATCATGCAACTTCACTGACAAATTTTACTCACTGCACCTTTAACTATCCTGCTTTCAAACCTGATTCTGTGCCATTGTATTTTATTTTTTTTTGTACACACATTTTCACCTGTAATAAGCCGCTCGCAGTGCTCAACGAGCTCCCGTGTTTGAAACCTGATGGTTTTGTTATGAAAATGCCCTTTCATCCCTGCGAGGAAGCCTAATTTTACTAATGAGCCTCTGGCTGGATTATAATTGACAAGTGCCAAATAGCAGGTGTTTTCGTGCATTTGAATTTCAAACATTGTTCCGCTTTGAGCACATATTCAAATGTTCAGAAGAAGGACCAGCTCTGGATACTTGGGAGCCTGTGATGGTGGCGTTGGAGGGGGGAGACGTGTCTGTGTGAAATACCAGGCCCTGGGTTTGCATGTTTCAAGGCCGACAGCTCAAGTAAAGACGCCGAGCTGGATCATGACTTTACTCGGTGAACGAGAGAAAGCTGCGAAAGAATCACTCCCAGGCAAGGGCATCTGCAAGGCTATAAATAATGGGGTGTGTAAGAAGCTATAGTGATGGCTCGCTGTATTTACTCTTGACGGCTGCGTGAATGTGGTATTTTTCTTTCTTCTTCTTCTTTTAAACTTGTGCCTGCAGAGGGACAATTAAAGAAGCCCATGCATGGTTCTAGACACAGTGAATGATTATGGAATACTGATGAGAGGTGATGTGAAGCCAATCCTAACAGCGTTTCACTGTTGAGCTCTGTATTGATCTCTCTCTCTCTCTCTCTCTCTATGTGATTTTTCTCCACCAGCTGATGAACTGAAAAGATAATAAATTAGTTTGAGTCTGATGGTGGCAGAGTAAGAAAAGTAAACAGACTGGAGAAACACAATGTGTGAGGCATTCAGGTGTCTCAGGTTTTATACTAAGAACTTTGTATTACTGTAGGTTGGGATGCAACTGATTAAAATTATTAGGTCCAGTTTTATCCAAGTATTGTATTCATGGATTAATTACTGTATGTTTTCTTTTCAGGCAAAGGCGCAATAAATCATGAGGCCACTGGAGCAGAGCGCCCATCTTAGTTCTTGTTCAAAAATCTTTGCAATTGTTCTCGACAATCAAACAACTGCAGAGTAAAGTAAAACAGTGTTAAAGGGACCAAAGAGAAGTAAACAAAGACACAATAACAAAATAACCACAGATGTACTATTACAAGAAAGATCCAGGTACAATTTATGACTGCGGAGACATGACTAGAAAGAGACATAATCATACTGCAAAGAGACAACCACCATACAGATGCCCACAAAAAGACAAAACTTCAAAGATGCAATCGCCCTACAGACAACTGCAAAGAGACAAAATGGCAAAGACCTGACCACCACACATACAACTGCAAAGACACAAAACTACAGAGACATATTTACCAGAAAGATAGATGCAAAGAGACAAAACTATTAGACAACAACCAGACATGAGTGTAAAGAAGACAAAACTACAAAGAGACACAACCAAAGTAGAGAAAAACTGCAAAAAGAACACATTACAGAACAATTCAGACATTTAAACAAACAACAGCATGTCCACAGTCACCAGTGGGACAGTACCGTGTGTATGACTTAGTTAATTGGACACAAGAACTCACTGGAATCACAACTTCAGGAGAGAGACATCATAGTTGAAACGTAAGTCCCCTAACCGGGAAAATTATGACTACAATGACGGTATCACACTATAAACTGAGCTACCAGGTGCCAGCTAAAAATTTCCAAGGACTTTCCAACATTCCAAAATCTTAGTCCTTTAACACTATCACAGATATGACAGGGCTGCATTCCACCTCATAAAGACGTGCATGAGGAAATAATTAGTGAAGTTGATGGTAAATGTGACTTCTCTTCCAGTTCATTTTCTCTCCTTTCTTCCTAATCCCCCATTAGCATTTGCCAGCATTACTCTGGGAATTTGGTGAGCCTTGGCCCGCTTCACGCAGCATGAGCTCAGACAGACGGGGCTTGTCAAAATCAAATAAAATTATTGTCAGATTTCAGCTGCTCTGGAATTATAATAACCCAATCTGCAGCTATGAAGCCGTCGAGCAGACATGAGTGTGGAAGGGGGTTAGAGAAACTTCCCAGCATGACCCCGACTTTAGTTTCTGAAAACAAAATCTCTCAGAGAAGTCGTCCTGATTTAGTCACTGGTCAGGCCTCGCCATTGTCCCAGCTTAATGATACGCTTCTCATTTAATCTACACAATAGCACAAGAGTGCTGTGCTGATTAGGGCTGACCCTAAAAGTAATTGGCAGGCTGCTTGCCAAAGCAGGGAATTAATCTAATGTTTCGGAGCAATGATGAATCAAAAGCGTTCAGAGGCGATAAATCACAGGAGGCCAAACAAACAAATGACAGTGACTGTAATTATCAAGAGGACTTTGTTTTGCAGCCTTACAGGAGAAGCCGGTGGACTGACAGAAAGGCAATAAACCTCTGAGGGACTCGAGACGCCGTCTCAGCAGACTGCCGAGCTACAGTGCAAGACGGTGTCCCGACAATTAATTCTAAAATCGACACAAATGCTCCGCCAGGGGAGGCGGCGGATTACAGGCGTCTGCTGTACGTGAGGGTGTCGGGGAAAACACGGGCGAGGCAGGTTTACACGTCGTTTGCTCGCCAAGCAAATGTGAGCGTTGTTATTCGTTTAAACTCCTCAGCTCCACTCTGATCACAGACACTGGTATACACAGTGGAACAGTATTTATGATTTACCTCAAAGTGAGCTCAGTTTGAGAACAATGGGTCTAAAACATGCCTGAAACACTGTGCCCTTTAGAGCCAAGGTACAAGGAGGCCCTATAGGGGTTGCCACAGCACATCCTCTTTTGCAACCTTATCCCTCGTGTTCTTATCCTCTGTTCTCATATTCTGCTTCACAACATTAATGAACCGATTCTTTAGCGGTTAAAATCTAGCCATACAAAACGGGACATACCCGTTCAAGAACATGAAGATCAACATGCCATTGGATAACAATGGCCTGGATGAACAAGAATCTAGACAGATATTCGAGTCAGTAGCAACTGGACTTTGACGTTTTTCTTCAAGACATCTTCCCACTAGTGACCAGAGACAACCAAAGACTGAAACAGGCACTCAAAACCTGTGGCCATCCCAAATGGATCTTTGTGAAGACTGACACCAAGGCTAGGAGGAAGAAGACCAAGAGGGACGAATGTCGTTATTCCATGTGTGGTCAGAGTATCTGGAAAAACTCAGGATGATTTCCAAACCCAGCAGAACCTTAAGACAAAGGCTGGCCCACGGCAAAAGACCACCCACCTCACACCCAAAAGAGTAACTTGGGTTTACACAGTCCTGTGCAGTAAGGAATGCACCAACCTAAACATTGGAGAATGGCTCAACACAGGAGCACCAACTCCTCAGCTGTCTACATCGTACATGTACAGGAAAAGGGACACTCTTTGAAAGACACAAATGTCCACAATTTTGACAGAGAAGACATTCACAGAGGTCAGATTTCCTGGGTTTCACCACCAAACCTTTAGAACTGAAGAAGCCTCTTTGAATGACAGGTGAAAGGTCTTCAAGAAAACCTTCAAGTCCTGTTGCTACCAACTCAACGGGTTCTGCTAACATTAACGATTGTGGACTACAGACGCGTCTCCCCAGTAAGCAGAGAGAAGCAAGCAAATTGATCATGACCTGTTCAAGAAAATGTTGAAGTAGTTGGCTAATTTTCTTACAGACTTGCAAAGTCAGTGGCCATTTAAGAGAAGACAGGTTCCAGACATTGCCACATTGGCTTTAGCTTTACTTTCAGGGCACATTTACACACAGTTTAAAACTACAAACCAATAACAGTTCAGAAAATAAAACCTCTGGAACACAACTTTTCTCATATTTACTGATGATCTGTTACCTAAGGAATTATGGGTGTTGTAGTATTCACAGCTGAACATCTGAATTCAAACAATTAAGAATAATTTATAATCCCTTTCTAGAAATGTTTGGTCGCTGTTTATTTATGAGTACACATTCGTTGGTGTGCCGTTTGTCACACGGTGCCGCCATTTGTTGAGAGCAAATGAGATTCAAATGGGAGGTTGGAAAAAAAGAAAGAAATCAAACAACATTGATTTACATCTAAATCAAAATCATTTCCAATGTAATTACCGATCATGAATGATGAATTAGGAAAAAAACAGGCAAACAGAGAGGCTGTCAGACGGCATGCTGGGAGGTTTTGTTTGATGTGTTTACTCTCGGAGGCACTTTGCCCAACTTTTCTCTCTCCGAATTAGAAAAATGGAAAAAGAAAAAGTGTGTTGTGAAGGTGCTGCAGCTCGTGGTTCTTTTCAAAAAGCATTAAAATCGTTGGATTCCGTGGTGTGCTGTGGTTTGGTTTTCTGCACAAGAGTAGTGTGGTCCCTCACCAGGACTGAGATGGTTACAAAATACCTCAAATTAAAGGATATTTGGCAAACGCTCCAGTGGAGAGAGAGAGAGATGGGAGGAGGGAGGCAGCTCATAAACGGCAAGGAAGGACGGAGAGTGGCGGGCGAGGACTCAAGCTATTGCTTTCATGTCCCTCCAGTCTGTCCTCACACATGAGGGTTTACCCGAAGAAATCTGCCGACCGCAGTTCTTCAGAGAGTTCTGACTTGGCCCCGTCGCTGGGATTGTTTGCACAAACGGGAGACATTTGGCCAGGGATTATCACCGGCCCAGACCTCCTCGTCTCAGCTCTGTGCAGTTGCCTGCCAGAGACTCCGCTTCCTGCCAAGCTCCGAACTACACTGAGCTGAAAAATCGTGTGTGGATGAGGCGGCGAGAGTGCAGCACCGCATGTTCATGGGGGAAACAGACAGGCACACATAAGTGGAAAATAATAGCTGTGGTAGAATTCAATACAAGATCACTTATTTGTTTTTTTACACTTACACACTTTTTTTTAATGGGTTCAACATCAAAGTCTTGTTGCACATTCACCCAACAAAGGGCAAAAATGGTGAGTCCTCTAAACCTATTTCCTTCACATAAATGCTTAGAAAAAATGTTTTTGTTGTTTTTTTTATGTGGAGCACAATGAAGTCTGTGTCCCAAAAAAAAGGCAATGCAGAAAAAGGTGGAGAATGTTAGTAATTGATGTTTTCCCAAAACAACTTCATCCTCAAATGTTTTGACCTTCAACCAAAGAAACTCAAACAAAATTCACATTTACAAAGGTGAAATGTGTAAGGTTGTGTCGGAAATACTGACGATTACAAACCTAGAACACCTCTCAAAAATGTCTCAACCAGAGAAAACAATATATAGATATTTTTCTTCCACACAGGGAACTTTAGCTCTTTCACTTTGTAAAAAACATTATATTTGATGAATATCTAAACAGTCTTTAAATGTTGACTTGTCCCCCTCTCGTCATGCGAGAATTGTCCGTATTAGCGAGAGACTGAAAGTCTTACATTAAAATGAACCTAATAGGTTTTATTTTTTTACAAAAAAAGAAATAAAACAGACGCTGTAGGAGCCAGAATGTTTATGTTCTCCATGTGTTATTTTCCCTCTTTGTTAGCACAAGTATGAACCTTCTAATCTACAGCGAGTATAATAAGTGTTGTTTTCACACATCATAGTCTGCCAGACTCTTTGGGTACGATTAGGGACTTGGGTTCAATTAGGGGTTGCAACATTCAGTCGGTCCGAGTTTTCTTTATACATTTTTGCACTTAAGTGAAACAAACTTTTGAATAATATATTCACCTCCTCGCATGAGGCGGCGCTGACGAGACAAACAATGAAACAAGAAAACTCACTCATCTGTTGATTAATGCAGGACAATCTATGTTTCTGCCACGTAAGAGCAAAACATGGACATCGGTCAATGGGCTCAGCCGTTTCTCCCAGGCTATCGTTCTACACGTGCGTATGTTGTGGTTGTGTTTATCCACGATGCCCTGCGTTGTGGTTCGCTTCCTGCATTTGGTTAAACCGAGATATACGAGACGTACGCTTTTAGGCGCACCGGAGTTCACTTCAAAAAAACTGCACATCACAGTTCGGTTGCGCGTTCACACCTCCACGAAACAAACCGGACATTCCGAGCAAACAAACTAGGGTTTGATTATGAAGGAGCTGGTCTAAACGCACCCTGAGAATCGTTTGTGTGAGCCTCATCAGTAAGCTCCTGTGGTTTAGCCAAGGGCAGTGTCTTATTTATGTCATTTGTCAAATCTGGCAAACTACAGAACCAACATTCATGCAAAGTTTTTAAATGGTAGTACAGTATGAGGTTTGTTTTTCTTTGCATTCAGCAATCGTAAATTCTAAAGATCCCGGTTGTACATTTTTTATATATATATCCACCGATCCATTCATCCATCTTCTACAACTTTATCCTCTACATGTGGGTTGCTGGCGCCAACCCTAGCTGACATAGGTACACAATGGACAGGTCGCCAGTCCATCAAACACAAATAATCATACACTCTCATGCCTCAGACACCTTTAGTGTGTCTAATTTGCCTAATCCCTAAATATTGCAGGTTCAAACCCTGGTTTTTAACTGACCGTGTGGCCCATGTTTACATCGATCACCTTTAAAGAAAGTGAAATCAGAGAACTTGGCGATTCATTTAATGGTTGATTTGATGAATCGCTGAGACCCTATAATCTATACATCTGAAAGGCAGAAGGAAAAAGAAAGAAGACGACGAGCAGAGCAAGTTACAACAATAAGGATATATTTTTTTATGTCTGAGGTGAGGAGAAAGCATGGCTGTGATTGTTTTGATTTTTCAATATAATGAAATCGACTGTAGTGGCTGTTCAGGGACTACAGATGGAAATGTGCAGTCGACTGCAGATCAGTTATTGTTCTCACACCATGCTGAGTGAATAAATAGTGAATAAAACAGTATCAGGTTCCTGCTCTGAACGACCATTTACACTCATTCATTGCCAGCACTTTCCTCTGGGGTTTCCCCCCAGTTCTCAGCTTCAAACCAGTTCTTTATCACTGACTGGAGAAAAATGAGGAAGAAATATTACAACAACTGTGTTTTCATTTGAAGACTGCTGTTGTTAACGACAGGATCTCCATGTCAACATCATCTTTAGCATTTATGCCTCCACCATCTGCTGTGTGGAGAAAACAAGCCAGGAATGGCTCTGATTAGAAGACAGTTTCTTAAATTGGACAAAAAAAAAAAAAACAGTGCTTAATTTCGCGTCTGTGTACTGAATATAAAAGACGATGCAGCTGTTTCAGCAACCTAAAGAAAACCAGATTGATTTTTATTTCAATCACATTCCTTTCAGACGGATGAAACGTTGCATCATTTCTCTGCTAAAAAAAACGTTTAATTTTTCTCCTTTTTTCCTGCCTTGTATACTTTGTGTCACGGTTTGTAGCCACAAAATGAAAACATGATAAAAATGCTGGGACACTCGTGGGAAGAGTCACGGAGGATTTACAAAAGTGGGTCTTTGAAGAACAGCGGGGTGTTGTCTGTAAAGCAGGAAACCCCCTGAAATGTTTGCCAAGCAAATGCATCTTCTCGGGGCTGTGTTTTTGTTCCGCATGACACTCACGTGGAGGATAAAGCCGTAGAAAAAGACCTGAAACTAGTGATTGAGACCAATAACTCTTCAGGGGAATGTTTACTGACATAAATGGAGTTATTTTCCGGCAGACTTCCGTTTTTCGGTGGTTAATACTGTCCTATATTTGTGGACAAATCAACCCCCCGATGACTACTGTACATTCTCGGATGTGGATGCAGATTATGTCTGAAATTCTCATCCGAGCACGGATAGTGTTTTTGTTTGAAAATGGTGTTTATTCCGTCTTCGTCACCTCCCTGATGCGGCTCCTGCGAGCGTAAATGGCCTCCGATGCACAAAAGCAGAGACTGAAGAGCACATAAGAGGCAGAGTGGAGACAGAGAGAAGCTCCAGGCGCTCAGTGTATCTTTGTTAAGCTTCTTTAATGCATGACCCACAGACAGCCGTGGGGGAGGGGGTTGAAAAGAGGAGGAGAATATCATGTTTGCATCATTAGGGGAAAAAACGACAACCTGAGGTGAGGTGAGCTCAGACAAACAGACAAAAAATGGGGAGAGATAATAAAAAAAAGCCCTGCAGCCCTTCACATATTCTAATGAGTGAGGCACATGCACAAGTCTGGGCTTCATTATGTTATTTAAAAATGTTCCGATAAATACGAGCAGAGGAGACGGTAGCTGCGAAAACTCATTAGTCTCCAGACAATTAGAGGAGTGCGTGTCGTGTGCAACGTGGAGGAGAAGAAGCAGAAATAAAAAAAAAAAAAAGTGAATTAATCAGTTAATTAATCAGAGGCTTTTCACAACAAGTTCCATTAACTCAATAAAAAAAATAAAGGAGTTTGAGTCTCTTGGCATCGTTGCATCGTAGTTCATTATTCTATAGGAAAACAAACAAAAAAAAACTTTCATGAATGACATCCCTAAACTAAGTTTTTTTAAAATTCTAAATGATCTCCCAGTTATTCAGGATTATCCCAGAGCAGCTGGAAAAGCAATCACAGTGATAAAATATACAATAACCTACTAAAAAAAATATAAAAACACAGAACTTTTATTTAATTTAACTGCCGCAACAACTTTTAATTTCATTAGGATTTAATATATTTAAAAAAGTGGAATTTATTTAAAAAAAATTTTTTTTTTAAATAACTACAATTTTTGGATAAAAAGCTCCACAAAATGTTAAGAAATAAGCAGTAAAACAAGGAAAATGGACTTTATGGTTCTATTCAATTCAAATAATTTATTAGTCCCATAATTGGTTAAGCAGCATAAACAGCACCAGGAGCCAAAACACTGCCAGTAGTTGATAAGAAGCATGTTAAACCAATAAAATAAGATACATATATGAATAAATAATACTTTAAAAGAGTGTAAAACGCAATATAAACTGATCTAATTTAAAAAGAAAAGAGGCTCCGAGAACTAGTTTATCGAGAAACCACAAAATCAATTTGCTCAATTAACAGCTCCTGTGTTTTCCAGTTAATGTTTGTGTTTAGTTGTGATTTATTAATTTATTCATTCATTTTTTCCTCTCACAAAGCAAAATCAGTCAGTTAGCTCCTTAATTCTTGGGTTTTTCAGTAATAGTGGTCATTTGGACCGAGTTAAGTGAGAAATAATCATTATCCATTTAGAGTAAAGGCTGAAAAATAAGAGGGGGAAACTGAGATACTTCAGTGGTCGTGGATTTATATCATTAAAATGGTGTTGTTTTCTTTGTTGACTACATGGTGTGAAATACTTGACGTGAGCACTTGGCGCCCTCTAGTGGGCCAAAATATCAACTGATTTTTTTTATGCTTTACGTTAAAAAATGATATGCTAATAAAAACAAATTAAATAAATACACACAAAATATAGCAATAGTTCGCTGTATCTCCCACACACACCCCAACAACTATATATTTATTTTATTATATAGTTTGTCAGTTGTAAATAGAGTTGTTCCGATTCCGATACCGGTATCGGAAATGTCTCCAATACTGCCGAAAATGTGGGCATCGGTATCGGCGAGTACTGGAGTCCATGCACCGATCCGATACCACGTAATTTATTAGAGCTCCGTTAGAGCTCTGACACGGTTCTTCTTAGCCGCTCCTGAAACAGTTGCGCTGTGCTGTTTTAGAGGTATGAAGAAGAACTTATCACCCGACACCTGTAGACAAGGAGCTAACATAGCTCATCATGTCGGCGGATTGGCAGTATTTACCGGTTAGCTCTATTAGCGTTGTTAGCTACACTAGCTCCGTAGTGTAGCTAACAGTAGCCTACAGCCTACAGAAAAGCAGCGCTACAAATAACCAGCGTACCTGTGTCCTGTGTTCAGTGATGGGTCCTCAAACACAACAGCAGGAAACCAAAACAGAGGCTTTACACTTTTCCTGGGTTAAAGTACAGGTCAAAGTGGATTTTAAATTTAAGTGTGCAGCTGAAAACCACCCGAGTTCTTCATGTTTGCAAAAATGCCTTTTTTTCTTTTTTTTTATTAACACACACACTCAGAGTAAAGGTGCAGAAATAACTACCATTAAAAAGATATTTCCCATTTGGAACCTGATTAACGTTCCCTAGGTAATGGAGGCGACGTCAGTTGATAAGTGAAAAGTGTAGTGCTCTGAAAGTAGGAGGTTCTGTCATTGTCGTGAGCCACATTTTTTTATTAGCAAATTTGGACTTGAAACTTACAACCTTCCGCTAAAACATAGTTGACGCAAATGGGAAATTTGGACTTGTTGACTTGTAAGGTAACATTAGCGATTCAAACTTGCATAAAACTTGATATCGTCTATTAGGAGTTAACCCTGAGCGATTCAACATCGCACAGCATACGCTAAACTCCACAATGCGTCCCTGAACACTTGGTAACTTCTGCACACATCGATTATAGAACATCTCCATGTCTTTGGCTCACAGATTACCAGAAATAGTCGAGCTGGATTATTAAAAACCAAGTGACCATGCATATAATAGAACTGACAAACCAATGTCCAGAAACTGTGTCTCTGTGGTCTTCTAGTTCTGTTACGACCATAACAGAAGTGAGGCGACTATTCCTCAACAAATAAATCGTTCTACTCCAAAGACGACCTAAATTGTGGTGCATCTATTATCGCAAGGTGGCAGCAGCAGCAATCATTTAGGTCATGTGCTGCATGTGGGGCAAAAAAGTATTTAGTCAGCCACAAATTGTGCAAGTTCTCCCACTTGAAATGATGACAGAGGTCTGTAATTTTTATCATAGGTACACTTCAACTGTGAGAGACAGAATGTGAAAAGTGTGAAAAAATCCTGGAAATCACCTTGTAGGATTTTTAAAGAATTTATTTGTAAATTATGGTGGAAAATAAGTATTTAGTCAATAACAAAAGTTTAACTCAATACTTGGCAATGACAGAGGTCAAACGTTGAATGTAGGTCTTCAACAGGTTTGCACACACTGAAGCTGGTATTTTGGCCCATTCCTCCATGCAGATCTCCTCTAGAGCAGTGATGTTTTGGAGCAGTTCTATTTTGGTTTCATCTGACCAAATGACATTCTCCCAATCCTCTTCTGGATCATCCATGTGCTCTCTGGCAAACTTCAGACAGGCCTGGACACGTACTGGCTTAAGCAGGGGGACACGTCTGGCACTGCAGGATTTGATTCCCTGTCGGCGTAGTGTTACTGATGGTAACCTTTGTTACTTTGGTCCCAGCTCTCTGCAGGTCATTCACCAGGTCCCCCCGTGTAGTTGTGGGATTTTTGCTCACTGTTCTCATGATCATTTTGACCCCACGGGATGAGATCTTGCGTGGAGCCCCAGATCGAGGGAGATTATCAATGGTCTTGTATGTCTTCCATTTTCTAATAATGCCTATGGTAGATTCACTCTTCCCAGCCTGGTGCAGGTCTACAATTTTGTTCCTGGTGTCCTTCGACAGCTCTTTGGTCTTGGCTATGGTGGAGTTTGGAGTCTGACTGTTTGAGGCTGTGGACAGGTGTCTTTTATACAGAGTTCAAATAGGTGCCATTAATACAGGTAACGAGTGGAGGACAGAAGAGCTTCTTAAAGAAGAAGTTACAGGTCTGTGAGATCCAGAGATCTTTGTTGTAGGTGACCAAATACTTATTTTCCACCATAATTTACAAATAAACTCTTTAAAAATCCTACAATGTGATTTCCAGGATTTTTTCACATTCTGTCTCCCACAGTTGAAGTGTACCTATGATGAATATTACAGACCGCTGTCATCATTATAAGTGGGAGAACTTGCACAATCGGTGGCTGACTAAATACTTTTTTGCCCCACTGTATGTTTGCAACAGTGATTCAATTTACAAGGTTCCTTGAATGCATCTTGAAGCTGATCCTCTGAGCTCAACATGATGTGAATCCATAACAAACTCTACAATTCGTCACTAAACATTCTTGGTAACTTCTGCAGTGACCGACTGTAGAAGATCTCCAGGTCGTTGGCTCACAGATCACCGGAAATAGCCGGGCTGGATTACTGAAAACCAGGAAGTGACCGTGCATATCACAAATTCACAAACCAACGTCCAAAAAACTGTGTCTGTGGTCTTGTAGTGCCGTTACGACAGTACTTTCATTGGCCTCATTTTACCAGACACTTGTGCAAAACAAGGCAATGAAGGAAAATGCGTGTTTGAATTATGCATATGCGCGTGTGAGGGAAGTGCTGTGAGTACAAAACATTAGAAACAGGTCTTCAAATAACGAGCAACACTCAATATGTAAATTCACTGCCCGATTTTAAAGCAATCACGCGTACACTCAGCGTCGCTTTCCTGGAAACACTTTGTTTTTGTATTGAATTGAATATTTTTATTTCTCCTTTCAGTTTTACAGGATCCAGATCCAGATTTTTTTTTCTTCTGCCTCAACAAAGACAAAAACTGATCAGGATTAAAGGAAATAAAAGTTGTCACATGACAAATGGATTATGTCTGTTATATTTCACTGTAACTCTGTTTTCTGTGTGACTGAATGAGCATCAAAACAGACGCACCATGTTTAAGTCCGTGCAGAGGAAGCGGGGTGGGTCACATTGATGTCTTCATGCGGCTGCTGCTGCAACTCGTGACAGTCCTGTGAACGCACCACCGGGGGTGGAGGAGTGTCGCCGACGGGTGCCATTAGACAGACGACAGAAATGACTCAAAGCTTCCTTTGTGTGTAATTAAGGGAAATTATCCCTCACAGTTTTGTCAGATGAAAATGTGCCTCGGCTGAGGTTGGACTCAGGATGGTGAATGGGCTCTCGGCTGAAAAGGTGTTTCAAAGCGACTTCTCTGACCACCTAATGTTTTAAATTGAGGCTTTTCTTTCAGTGGCCCTGACGTTTAAGTGACTTTGAATCATGGGGCACAAATGGACTGTCAAATATTCAGCCAAAAAGGAGCAGGAAGTGACAGACTTCCTGAGCTACAGGGAAACAGTGAAAGCTTTTCAAACATGTGCCTTTGATAGGAAAACATCACAAACTTGTGAAAATTGAAAAAAAAGTTGTTTGTTCGATTACAAAAAGTGAGTTAAGGTGACTATTCCGCAACAAATAAATAAATCGTTTTACTCCAATGATGACCAATGACAGCAGCAGCAAGCATATAGTTCCTGAACTGCATTTATGTGTGATTAAACAGTAATTACATTTACAAGGTTCCTTGAATGCATCTTGAAGCTGCTCCTCTGAGCTCAACATGATGTGAATCCTGCATGATGCTGGGATTGACAACACAAATTGAGGCTGATTTAACCCTCTTATGACCATCTTGATATTCAGGCCGCCTGGATTTATTTTGATTTTATGGCTGTAGAATTGTCAAAAATGTTCAATGAGTGAGTTTTTTCTGCCCCTTTTTCCAAGATAACTTTCACTTTCGATATCTGGCAGTTATTCAACTGTTTAGGAATTACACTACCGAGAAGCCGCAGAAGTCCTGAGGTTATACCGTACTGACAAATATATGGAAACAAAGGCTCCATTTCTCTTTTTGGTATCCATCCATCTTCTACCACTTTATCCTCCAAATGAGGGTCACGCGGGGGGTGTTGTGCCAATCTCAGCTGACATAGGGCAAAAGGCAGGATCACACCCTGGACAGATCACCAGTCCATAGCTTGAGTTTTCTAGATGTCACAAATGGTCGAGGAGTTACGGCAAGGAGACGTACACATGCCAAATCCTGTTGGCGATGGTAGCAGAAGGGTTAAATCGATTTGCTCGTGGCTGATTATGAACGTCAGGAACGATGAACAGACGCGTAGTGTAACTGCTTTAGTCCGACTCTTGTTCAAAGTCATCGTAATTTGAAAAAAAAAGGTGCTCACACATGGAGACATTTTTTCCTGGGTCGTTGGCACCTGGGCTCTTAAGCAATTACCCTCAATAAAACCAAACAAAAGGAGGTAAAAGGCTCCCTAATTTAATTTAATTTGTATTGGGTTTTAGTCTATTTCATAAACAACAATGTTCCTTTCATGGGCTGTGAAGAACTGATCCAAAACTATCAGGAGAATCTTTTTCATGCTTCACCCGCTCTCTCGCTGGAAATCAAAATCCAGCTCCACTGTCACGTATTGACAGACTCTCAGAAATGCAGAGGTGTGTTCACTCATTCTTTGCTTTATTTCACAGGTTCCGCCAAATCCCACACACCACATTCCACATTCCTGCCGGATTCCTTTTGTTTTTCCAACAATGCCACCACTGGTATTTTGATCACACCATCAAGGCCTGAGCTTTGGTTGAAAGCGGCAAGAAAAAGAAGCTCCAATCAGGTTTTTTTATTTGTTTTCAATCAAACCAAAGACCCACTGACTGTGTATTTTAAATACAGTTTAACAAAAAAGGAGAAAGGTACAGTATGAGCTTGTGGAGATATGGAAGTACAAGCGGTTTGACGTGTGTTTGACAATTTCCACCCACTCTCCAGGAATTATAATGAAAATATTGATGGAGTATTATTCAAGCACCGTGAGCAGCTCTCTGCTTCACATTAGTTGTGATTTATAATGTACCAGCTTACTGTTCACCAAAAGGCTCTTTTCCACAGGGAGTGTGGGGATTCCCACACAGAACGAAATTAAACTAAAAGTGTGGATTATTTTTGGCTAATATTTGCACAAAAATAAAGGAGGTTCACGTAAAACAACTCCTCGTGAATGTGTTTGAAGCCATGGACATGGACAATGTAAATACATGTCCATAGAGAATGTGAGTGTTAATAATAAACTTACATCCATACAACACAATCAATACAATCAATCTGCATCCATAAACAGTAAACGTTTAAATTCACAAACCTATATCTACAGACATCATAAACAAACTATAATCTAGGCGAGACGTGATAAAGGCATTGATTACATTTCAAAATGCTGTGTTGAAAGGAAAGGTTTTGCCTTTGTTAACTTTCTTACATGAAAAAAGCTGGACTTCACTACTGCACCAATTTGACGGTCCAATTTAAAATCACTGTGGATTTTAAAACCCAGATTTTTGACTAAAGGCATTACATGCTGTGTCAAAGTACTCAAAAATACTATCACTTCAGTCTTCCTTTCATTACAATGTAAAAAGTTCAGGGCCATGCAAGCTTTGATCTCATCAAGACACTCAAGAAGTGAATTGATGGAGGAGGACTCCTTCTGCTTTAGGAGTACATAAATCTGGCTGTCATCTGCATAACAGTGGAAGGCGATACTGTGTTTCCTAAGAATGGAACCCAAGGGAAGTAAATCAAGCTAAAAAAGCAGGGGCCCAAAGCTTGAGCCCAGTGGGACCCCCCATGACAGGGGAGCAGATGAGGATTCTGAACCAGCAAGCCTCACACACATATAGTTCTTTCTGCCAGATACGACCTGAACCATTCTAGTGCAGTACAACTAATGCCCACTAGGTGCTGTAAACGAAACAGTAACACATCGTGGTCCACTGTATCAAAAGACATAAACAAACGGCGTAAACCTACAGACATAAACAAGGTAAACCTATGCACCGATGACCGAATCCCATATATATATAAGAGGTTAGACTATGTATACTAAATAAAACTAAATACATAAAAAGAAAAAGAAGAATTTAATATAAAGAAATTACTTTACAGTAAAAAAGAAATTAGACATGAAAAAATGCACTTCTCATTGTAGAGGAATAATTTGTGCTCGTCTTAATTGTTCATTACACAACACACACTACAGCAGCGTTTCAACAGCCTCCTCAGTGAGATCGCATGTGAAGGTAAAACACCTGCTGCTTCTCTACTTGACAGCTCTCTCTTCACCTTGTTCTACAATAAACATCACCCTCCTCTCCAGTTTCTCATCAAACTCACTCCAAGTGTTTTTTTTTCGTGGTTTCCGGAGAGAGGGAGCGAACGATAGATAACAGGATGAAAAAAGTCGGAGCCAATCAGTGTTTCTCCGCTCCTCCCTGGACCTCCACTACAAAGACGCCTGAGAAGCTGACAGAGCCAATCGCAAGCAGAAGATCAGACGTTCCTTCAGGAACTTCTCTCTACATTTCCATCCAAGAGGCAACTTCCTCCCCAGCCTCTCAAACTTCTTCTTGTGTGTTCTTCCCACCAACCTGGATTCTCTTGGAGTGACTGAAGCCTTGGTGCCCGAGGCGAACACTGTATC
The DNA here is from genome assembly GCF_019176455.1 of Solea senegalensis. Lineage (NCBI taxonomy): Eukaryota > Metazoa > Chordata > Actinopteri > Pleuronectiformes > Soleidae > Solea > Solea senegalensis. Next base: position 34,531,382 of record NC_058021.1, on the reverse strand, counting down.
TCATCTAAAATACCCTGTTGGACACTCAAACTGCTTCAGAACAGAAGATCAGACACCTACACTCTCCAAGATTTAAGAGTTCTTACACAACTTTATCTCCTGAAGTCAGAGCTCTCAGAGAACTGCAGGTCATAAACAACCCCATTTTCAAAAAAGCCATTTTAGACATAGTAATTAAGGGTTATTGATCTTCATGGGCATATTGCGGTACTGCGTGAGCGTGCGAATAGAAGAGTCACGCGGGGGAATCGAGAAAACATCTCAGACATTAAGTGCTGCATGAGAAAAAGCAAACGCAATGTCCTCAAAGAATAAGTATTATGGATGGACTGATAGTCCTGATAATTAATACTTAGATTTAAGTATTTATCACTTCTCATTTTCCTTGTGCAACAGTGAGTTGTATATCATTGTGTTGGATGGAGACATTCTAGGTCTATTTTCAGATAATAACGAGTTCATATTTTGGATTGTATCACAATCACTGTCCATAATTTTGCAAATGTACACACAGATTTTATAGAAGACTCTTTATGAAGTCAGTACTTCCTGTGATGAAAATAGACCTAGCCTGTCGGTAACCCCGGATTTTTTCCTTTAAGGCTGCAATGATGCATAAATTGCAAGGTATAAAATAAAAAAAATATTCGTTTTTAGCCTCTTAAATGTCAACATTTCCTGTTTTCTTTTCTCGAAACTGAATATCTTTGGGTTGTGGACAAAAAACACTGATCAACACAATTCTTCTAATGCATTTTAAAGATAACTGACAGCTTATTGATTGGGAAAATAATCATTACTTGCAGCCTTACATAGGTTCACAACAGCAACTACACTCTTATACTCTAATGAAATCTTTGGCCACAGTTGCTGTCGGAGTGCATCACATCGGTTTGACACGAGTTACAATGCGAGAACAACGTGTTAACACGTGCCCCATAAGAAACAGTGCTATGGCAACACAACAAGCAATCACTGCAGAGACATGCGGGTTAAAGTTCAGCGCAGCTCGGCGGCCCGTTCTTCTCGTTATCTCCGTGTCAAACTATAAGTGGTGTAGCGGCAGATTTCAGTGCCTCGCTGTGTTCGAGAGTCATCAGTCTGAACACATCCACTGCTAATAAGAAACATGTTTAACCCTTGGGTAAGAAAGACATTATTTGTGTTGTATTGATCGCATCGCGGTGCTCGTGTTTCACCCCTCAAGTGTCTGAAGAATTGACGAATAATAATACTTTCACTAAAGTAACACTTTGGGATGAAGCTTCTCAGTCGTGACGTCAGACAAACACATGTCCTTCATATCTAACAAATGATCCGAGAAAATCTTTTATTGCATGGACTGACTTTGCGGCGTTCAGGAAGCAGCACATAATAAAATAGTTTATAAATTATTGTAAATGGTGACATTTTTTATGTATTAGGGGACAAATTACAGCTCTAATCATGGAATAAAAGACCAAATATGTGTTGCCATTCCAAGTTTTACAGAGAGGTGAAGGTTAAAAACTTTATTTTAATTACTCCATTTTATGAAAACTAATTTTCCTCTCACTTTTCCCAAAAACACAACAACGCTCTTTAAATGTAAAGAACAAGTATGTGTTTGTTGTTCTTTCTTCATTTCCTGCTGTATAAAATACGAATTAACACACAAGACAAGTGAGCGGGAACTGTTTCGGCTTCCTCTTTTGTTTGTTAGAGAGAAGACATGGTTGTTGTTGTTATGATGTCTGTGGGATAAATTGCTAAATCCTGCCACACATGGGTCACAGGTCTCCTTGTATTTGTTCGTTATTGTTCCTCCTCTTATTATTCTTCTTCTTTTTCTCTCCTCTCATCTACAACAGCCAAAAATGGTCCCCCCAGATGCTCCCTCTGCTTTTATGTCAAAAGCTATCTGACTGATAGTAGGAAATGTCAGGCGGATCCAAAAGTAAAAAAAACAACCTGATTATTCTTTTCTGTGAAAGGTCACCTGCGACACAGTATCTTGAAAATGTGAGATAAATTTGTACAACATTAGGGTGAAGCCACCCGTGCCTGACTCGGTCACGTGTGTCCGCACAACTCAAGCCGGCGAGTCAACACATTTTTTCATTTGTTTATGAAATGCATGTGACTGCAGCAACGAGTGTGCACGGGTGACACGTGTGTGTGCACGGGTAACACGTGTGTGCACGTGCGTTTGTACCGTGAACTCGGACGTGTCCATCAGGCGGATTGTGCGCCTGCAGTCATTTTGTTTCCCTCCACAGGTGACCGCCTTCTCCACTCATACAAGCGATGGGAAGATGTAGGAAGATTGCTTTTTATGGATTTCATTCTCCACAGCTGCTTTTCTCTGGCTGCCTGTTTGAGGTTCTTTGTGCGGCGACATTACAGAGCAATGCAACGGCGTCTCTTCAGAAAAAAAAGTTCCTCCTCTAAAGCTGGCCAAACACTCCAGCTGTGGCACACACAAAAAAAAGTTAGAACTAACTTTATAAAGCCATATTTCCATCATGGTCCGGTAGGGTTTGGAACGGTAAAGTCCTGGTCAGGCTGGCGTTTTGATTGAGAACAGTACCTTTTACTTGGTAAGTGGGGTGCGCCTTGTGCCACATTAGCAAGATACGTAGCGCTGTACCGCAAGGGAGCGACGCTTTTTGACTGACGTGGGTCTAGCTCCACCCGTAGCGACCAATTACTCTGGTAATCCAAGGGAAGGAAGGGTTGGGGCCAGTACTATTCCTAATGGAAATAAATAAAAAATAAAAAAATACGTACCACACTGAACTAAACTGTTCCACTCGGCCGAAACACGACTCTGCCAACTGGTAATCTTTGAGTGCACTTTCAAGGACCAAAAACTCACCATAAACGGCAATCTTACCAGAATTTAAGGGCCATGTAACAACAACTCAGGTAAAGCTAGCAGCTAAACTAACATGTGAGTCAGCAGATTTGTTCTGTACATTTGATACTTGTTTTTCTTTGCAGATGGTTTGGCATTTTGTTTGTATGTTTTAGAAACAGTTTACAGCATTACAAAGGGGTCTAAATTTATGCTAGGCTAACAGTGTGCTCTGCTGGACCACATGATGTTTACTTATAAGGGTCTGGTGCACATCTAGGCTGTATATGTTGAACTCTTTGAATAAATATCTTGCAATTCCTCAGAATTAAGGGTGAGTTGATACAACACTATTCACAGACTGTGAATTATAAGCACAAATGTGTTGTTGACAGATTAAAATGACTATATCGGTAGTTGTGCGATATCACAAAAAAGTAGTACTTTGCCACCCCAACTTAGAAAAACCACTGAATTAGTGCATCGTCTGAGCTTCCTCACAAGTAAATGGTTAAAAGTAATTGGTTTTATCTCTTGTTGTGTCTCTGACTTAAGTTTAAAATCAGGATAAGATTTGAAAAATCCTCATCTGGTGTAACAGCCGTGTCAAATTTCCAGCGATAAACTGATTCATCTTCGGAGATGAAAAAAGCAAAAAAGCAAAGCGGAGATGGATCCTTTTTCTCTGTAGGTAAAATAAAGCACAATGTGAAGACCTGGGTGAGAACAGTTCACAGTGTTGGTGTTTCATGTGGCCCCCTGCTGAGGGACCCACACATTTCCAGTCTCGCAGCACAGCACGCCTTCCCCTCCTGCTTAATGATGCAAATTATTAAAAATGGTTTCCCTCCACAACCTGTTTCATGTGGAATAATTGGAGGAAAATAATTGAGGAATCTTTTTATGTTTTCAATTAGCAGCTCTTCGCCCCTCTCTCTCTCTCCCTCCTCCCTGCTTGACATTTATTCTAATTGCTCAGGATTCGGGTTTTACTTGGAAATGTTGCAGGGCATCTCGCTACGACACACATTGTTTTCACATGTCAATCTTCTCCAATGGAAAGGAACAGTGAGCAGGAGTTTAGGAATAATTACTGGAGGGAAAACATAATGTTTTTGTTGCCTTTCTCGGGGAGTAATTACAGTGAATACTAGAATGTTTGATGTTTTCAGGACAGTTGCTGCTCTCACTTCACCTCTATTCACCATTATTACAGACAGTGTCTCTTCATCTAATAAAATCCGTGCAATATATTTGGCCATTTCTTTCGCCACTAGACAGTGTTTTCTGCCAGGAAAATTAAGTTTGTGTCACTTTTTAAACCACTCACCAAACCTCATAGAGAAAAATAGGCTGCTATTCTTTGTTTCGCACCTTTGTGTCACTGAGGAACTTAAATAATCACACTCTGAAGTCACAAAACAACACGTTTAAACTTATTTAAACGGAAGCAGCAGTGGACAAACCACTCCTGTGTGCCGCCATGTAAAATTGGTGCAGGACAGAGAATGGTTTACAAAGTAAATCGCACTCGGCTCTGATGCCCACAAAAACCTGAACTAGACCTTTATAAGAGTTGTCCCCTTTGTCCTCCAGATACGAGCAGCTGTTTGTGTAATTTGTGTGAAATAAAAATAGACGGTGATTCCGTTTTACTAAATAAAATCACAGCAGCAGCAGCAGTTGGGGCTGCGTCTCGTCTGTCACACTGTCCATCTGCACACTCAGTATGTTCCTCAGCTCCTTCAGTTAACTCACACCAGCCAAAATCCATTTGTAGTTTATAGCACATAAACATGTTTGCTCACAGCCACCATATGGTGGCCCTTTTTTTTTTTCTTACGAGGGCTACAGTTGATGATTTTGGTCGTTAGAGTTGTCGGATTGAGCTTCATCTCATTAGCAGACTTAAAATATGTGACATTGTAAAATAAATATAAATAAATTAAAAAAACGCCCATTCAGAAAAACCTAAATAAATCCCAAGTGCATAATGAATACATGAGCAGAAACTTACGTTTCTAAATGGAAAAATAACTTAATTGGGAGACATTTCCAAATGCTCTCAAATTATGTTTTACAACTCAACTAGTTTTCATCCTATTTCCATTTGTCAGTGAATATGGGATGTCTTACATAATGTTAAATTAGACAAAAATAAAAAATAAAAACAAGCATGCTCTCTTTATTCTAAAAAAGTAGAATTACATTACCAAGATTTTTATTAAATTTTTGAAATCGTAAAATTCACGACACAGCGTTTACACTGTACACGTTCTTCTACCGAGACTTACATTTTTAATTAATACGAATAAAATCTGGGGAAAATAGGATAGTAAGTTAATATAAATATGGACCAAACATAAAAATTGCTCTCTGGAATTCACTCCCACCCGACATCGGAAAACATCCACGCTCTCCCTCTATTTAAAATATTTCTTTGGTTTATTGTTTTTATTATCTTTATTCTTTTCTGTAAAGTGACCTTGAGTGCTTTGAAAGGCGCTCAGAAATAAAATGTATAATTATTTATGATTATTCCTTATTTACGGACAGTGCTTTAATAGCTCACTGGCTGAAATGAGGAAATGAGGGTGACAATAACAGGCCTCCTGGTTATGGAAGTGGTTTTCCTGATAGAATCAATGCCCTCATCATAAAGAAGTCACCGGTTTAAAACACACCTGGTTAAAACAGACATGCTCAAATACATCAACGGGTAATCAATCTGTGATCTGCTACACACACCTCCAGAATTCTGCCTCACATACGTGTGTTGTACGACACTTTTGTGATATTTTCTCACAAAACAATAGCACAGTGTAGTTGTGAGGAATGTGAGACAGAGGTGCAAAAACAACGACCTGAAATGTACTGTTTGTTTATATTTCAATTAATTTCCCAACTTTTTAGTGTTTTTACAGTTTCTCTGATTTTTTTCCACTTCTTAAATATGAATATTTTCTGGATTCTTAATAAATAAATAACAAAAAAACTGAACATTTTCCAAACAAAACAGTTCAAGGTTTTGGAAAACAGTGATCAACATGTTCTCACATTGTATACACCAAACAATTATAATTGATAATGAAAATAAACCACAAATTGATTATAATCCCAATAATTTCCTGAACTTTTGATTTATGGGAAATATTATTGACAGCTGGGACAAATCCTACATGCAAATCTGCTGGGACACTGATCCACATGTGTAATATTTATAAACAAATAATTAAAAAGTCTCTAGAGAAATCCACCTCTTTTTTTTTTTGTCTTTATGACGGTACACGCTCTCTACAATCGCATTTGGTGAAAATAAACTCAGCCTCCCCGACTCCTGCTGTGTCCTGATGGAGGTGAAAACTAGGCTAACCTTCCTGGCTGCTTCCCCTGGGAGGAGGTGGCAGATGTACACAACTATAATTACCCTCTCCAGTACACACACACACACATATATGTATATATATATATCTATATATAGATATATATATACACACACATATACACACACACACATACACCAACCAAATGCTCTCCAGGGTTCTGTCTCAAGCCGAGCCAAAAGCCCAAGCTGGGGAAATCCTGAGGGAGCTCAACTCAACCAGCGACTCTCCTCTGAAATCCTGATGGGTCAGAAAATCTGGAGCAAAGCTGCTGCACCACTTGGGGAGGTGGGGGGTATATGAGTCGGGAGATGGGAGGTGGGAGGTGTTTTGTCCACAGTCCAGCACGATAATGCTGTCCCCGTGGACAAAGTCAGAAATGGCAGAAGGAGCAAGTTTTTCGTGACTCATCTCCCCCGTGACGAGCGCGTCCAGCTGAGCTCCCCATCCAGCTGCGAGTACGATTTTATAACCACAAACACACAAAAAAAGTTTCATCGGCTGTGATTACAGCGGCGGTAGGCGACGTGCACAAACCAGCGGGAGATCCCGAGAGTCAGTTTCAGCCTAATTCGACAAAAATGCTGCAGTCACTGCGGTAATCAGAGGCGAAGCTGCGAGGTTTACACGCAAGAGCAACAACGTTTAAAAGAAGAAGATGTTGAACACAGCAAATCACCATAATAACACAAACACACTCACGCAATGAAGATTGCAATAACAGAAGGTATTGATAGTGCATTTGAATTGTATGTCTTTGTGTCAAATGTGATATTAAAGCAATTTCTTTTTAGCTTAGATTGTTGACTCTTAGTAGACATCTTTACAATTCAAGCATAAACGGATAAATCTATATTTGTTGAAGTCTGTCCATTGATTGCCAAAACACATGGAAAGCATCGAAACACCCGACTTAACACTGAATGATCTAAGAACATGGAAGTATCAGGCCTGGCATTCTGGCCCACACTGGCGCACCATAAACAATCACACTCTCTAAAAACACTACAGCCGTGAAACAAGTCAAATTAAGACACAAAACTTGATAAATACCTCCACAAAACGGTGATAGATCCTAAAACCAGTGATGGCCCCCATGTATCTGAAGAGAAAGAGAAAGTAAACATGATTAATGAATGACGAAATGGTTGACGTTAAAGTCACTTTAAACGTTAAAGTTACAAGACGCTACGTGTGAGAGATAGTGTATGATAAATGGTGACGAGATTATTGGTGTTATTGGTGTGTTTGGGATAAAATTGGAGAAAAGCCCAATTCAACCTGATAAAATACAGGAACAACAGCAGTTAACCCAAAAAAATGTTTACAAAAATTATACTCTTCAATAAAACATACAAGAGTCACATTAAAATACAATAATGCAGAACATAGCATACGTGACAATGTTTATGTTTGCTTAGCTAAATAGACTAAATAGTCTGTCCCAATCAGTAACAGAATTATTTTCTTTGACATAGCTGCAACAATAAAATACAGTACATTCAACACTCTCAAGACACTTTCACACACACAAAATAAAAACAGTTAAATAGGAAAAATTGTTAAAAGAACAACAACACCTTTAGCCAACAAATGAGAGTGAGTATAATGAATTAAACACTGTATCTAGCAATGTTAGCTAATTGTAATATGAATGAGCACATGTGCCTAACAAACTCTCCATACTTGCAAGTGTGGAGTGTTAGCTTACCACTGTGAATAACAAACAAATGTTTGCTACTTACGAATGAGCACAATGAATTAGCAAATTACTGATAGTCAGGAAAGGAACATATTCCTTTCCTGAGTTGTAGCAAACAAATGTGCATTCTATGCAATGCAAATTAGTACAACATTAGCTAACCACTCAATATGAGTGAGTTAGCCAACCACTGTGGCTAACATTGGCTAGCTAGCCCAATGCCAGCTAGCCAGCTAATAGACTACACCTGTGTTCACATGAATGTTTGCTTAATTAAAGTCAAACATGAGTACAGTTTATTTTGTAGTCATGTCAGCAAAAACAAGCTCCTTTGTTGACCATTGTTATTAGCTTAGCTTAGTCATAATCTTCACCAGGATATTTGGCTACACACAGCTAACTGTTAGCTTCTGTTTCCCAAACAGTTCTCCTGTTCTTCTGGTCTCACCTTCATCCCTGTGACTGTATCATCGTCATCATCTACAGATGTTTCTTCACTGCTTCCTTCTTTTTCTTATGTTTGTTTTTATTTGTTTGAGCCCAGAGTGTCGTTGTTGTTGTTGTTGTTTTAATTTACACCATGTAGATACACATGGATGACATGATGGCTCAGAAACAAGATTAAAATCTCATCACGGCCCCCTGCTGGTAGGCTGCAGTACAGGTCAAAAAACCTCCATCTTCCATGTCATCAGATGGGATACTGACCAAACTACAGTATGTTGAATAAACATGTTTTTTTTGTCATTCTTAAGAAGAATGTTCATGTCAGCACCTGTACACAGTCTATTTATATTGACTGGTTTAGCCAAATGTCAAGTATTTATTAAAAAATATATCACATCCAGCTGTTTTATCGGCTGGTCAGACAAAAAACAACCCCACACAGCTGTGTCTCCAAGACGGCACGTCAGCCCACCGGGGAAGTGCCCGGTTTGCCAGATGGTCAGTCATATGGGGGGTGCAACTGGTGATGGCATTTACAGATGGCATAAATGAAAGTTTGTTGGCATAAATGTTGGAAGAAACGATAACCCAGAGTCTTGAAAAGTGTCTCCACAGATTGGTGTCATCGGCGTACGTGAGAACTGAATCCGTCAGGGCAAACTAATGCCAGAAATATTAAGATAAATAAATAAGCAATGTCTAATTTGACTCAAAATAGTGTAATTAACATATATCATTTTTCCTCAATAATTGGCCTCATTCTTCTCGCGCAAGCAAGATCATTTTAAATGGAGTCGAAAGGATTTGTAATTACAAATTAGCCATTACTCAGCTTTATATTATACTCTGCTTGACCATTTTTAATTAGAACATGCATTCATGCATGAATAAATTAAAGCTCAAGAGGTGGTATCCTTGAAATGACCAATTAATACTTCCCACAATCCAAATATGTACAATTCAATCAACTTTGGGGATCTTTTTTTTTTTGCTTGTTTGTTTATTTTTCCTGCAGAATGTGCAGATAGTATTTACAGCCATGAAATATTCACATTTAATCTGTGAGCCGATGGTGTGGCCCTAATAAGATTCAATTTCCCGTCCCTCTGTGCAAAGCAGGCAAAGGTCGGCATCTGCTCTCACCAGCTTCTGAAAATACTGGGAGGTAGAGTGTGACTGAGGGGGGTGGGGAGTCCGTTTAATTGGCAGGAATCCCACTTGTTTCATTGTGTGATAATGATAGTGGATGAAGTACATGTGGGCCGCGGCTCAAACATGCCTGCAAATGAATGCACACACTCCATCACTCAGCATGCGTGTTCAGCAATAAATCCTGTGCGCATTAACAGTGAACAAGGGGAATATTGAAGAGACAGTTATGCTGTGTTTGTAGGGTGAAATCAGAGCAGCAGGTTCCACACACACCAAACACACTTTTTAGCCTTATCAATCCCTGCTTTGCCTTTAAAGTCCCCACCCCACACTCCCACCCCACAAAAAATAAATTCAACATTTCTGAGATAGTGACGAGTTTTCACAGTGGAAAAGGCAACAAAGCAGCCACAGAAATCCTCTCTCACAACTTCAATAACTGCAGTCAAATCCAGTTTTACACACTCTGTATCAATGCCCCTGTATTATATTTAATGCCATTGAACGGCGGGGTAAACTGGCTCCCTTTTTAACGGTGGCGTCCTGTTTACAGATGCGCTGGAAATAGAGTTTGAAGAAATGGAACTTTGGATGTTACTTTTTCACGTTTAAAGTGAAAACAAACAGTCAGTGCCAGGTGGGAGCATTTGACAGCAAATTCTCCAAAAATAAGCAAATGTGTCGGCAAAAAAAATAAATCTTTTTTTTGTATATTTTAGTCGAAATGATGCCTTTTTCAAATCTCATACAACAGTCAGCGACTAAAATCTGTAACAGGCAAAATTGAGACTTTAACTTAAGCACATCAGGGAAGTATGGTGGCCTTTGTGTACCAGAAAGGAGGCAACTAGGGCGATATCAAAAAATGATTACCCTGACCATATTTTATTATTTTTATTCATTTTGTGAAACATAACACTGAAGAAGTTTTCGACCAAACAAATGTTTGACAATAATGTGAGTGAGTAAAAATTAGCTAAACACTGTAGCTAGCAAATAAATGTTTGCTAGCAAGTGTGGAGAGTTAGCTTACCACTGTGGCAAGCGAGTGTGCTCATTGTAATATGAATGAGCACAACATAAACAGTACGTTAACATCTGTGGCTAGCTAACGTTTTCATGAAAATAATGACAAATGCAAAACATTTGAATAATATATCTGGTCGTAATGAATGTATTTGCATGTTTGTAGGCCAAGACGTTCGTAAAAGATGATTGTTTCCTTTGGTTCTGGATCTTTAAAGCTGAACTTTTGCAAGTCTGGGGTGCTTTTTTTACCTCTTTTCTCTATGCTGCGCCCCCTACAGTCTCGGAGTACATATTTTTAAGTATCAAAAGTCATTTTCTGATATAAAATGTACTTACATTTTAGAAGTAAAATTATTAAAAATGTGAGTAGTTAGGATTAGGATCTACTCAAGTAAAAGTACCACTATTTTGATAAAATTTTAATTGAGTACAAGTAAAAGTAAATAAAAAAAGTAGCTTATTTAAAATGTACTCAGAATAAAAGATACTTGTGGTGTGGAGTTCTTTCTTGTGTCATGCAAAAAGGACAAGGGAACACAAATCAACTACTCGTCATTCACCTGTCCTCATTGTTCACCTGTCCTTGTCATTCCCCTGTCCTCATCGTTCACCTATCCTCATCGTTGACCTGTACTCATCACTCACCTGTCCTCATCATTCACCTGTCCTCATTGTTACACAAAAAAAATTACAGTAACGCAAGTATAAAATTCATTACTTTCCACCTCTAGGATTGATCTATAGTGGCTCAGGGGTAGGGCGAGTTGTCTTTCAACTGGAAAGTTGTGGGTTCAATTCCTGGCCCCTATAGTCTATATGTGCCCTTGAGCAAGACACTTAACCCCATGTTGACGCATGTGAATGGGTTAAAACTGTAGTAAAAGCAGCTCATCAAGCCTAGAACTACCAACTCTTCTTCTTCTGATTTTATTTGGTAGTAACGAGTAACAAAGAGAGTCAGACGAAAAGGAAGTGGAGTAAAAGTAAAAGTACAGATACATGAATTTTGTACCTAAGTACAGTAACAAAGTATTTGTACTTCGCAGAAACCTTTCTACTCGAGACTTTTCGCCTCCATCTGCTACCGCCGTCGCAACATTTATTCTCCGATGAAAATGTTAGATATCGGATTTGATTTGCATCCCCTGTGTGCACAGCACGTACGGATCGCTCTGCGTGACATCTTGCATTTCTCCAGTCTCATCACTGTGGAGGAGAAAGAGAGTGAGGGAGAGACGGTCCCCGCGGTGAGACTCTGCGGTGTCTGCCAGTCCACACGCTCGTGTCATGTATATAAATAAATACAAAACACACTGACATGCGTAAACACACACATATATTTGCTCAGTCATGCTGAAACTGCTTGGAGCGTGGCGTCTGAAATATAAAAGTGTGTTTGCTTTTTGACTGACAGGTTCTTGTATATCGGGGAGTTTTGTGCGAGACAAAAGCGGGAGAATCGGGTCACGATCAAACTCCCAGGAAACTTCAGCTTAAGTATCAAAAGAGGTTTCCTTAGAGTGGTTTAAACAGTACCCACTGGGACGCCGCAGAACTCCACTCCCCCCCTTTGTGTTTTCTCTGGGTACAAGTGAGCAGCAGCTCTCCATCCAAATTATTCATCAAGTCAAGACCAGACAATCTGCTGCAGAAATTGGAGCCGAGTGAACGGTAACTAAGTAGCGGGGTGGAGGGTGTGTGGGGGGGATATGTCGGTCGAGTCCATTCTCTCTCTTCTTCTCCTCTGCTGGTTTAAGATGCCGGGCAACGCATCAATCTTGCATGTGCTGTTGACAGATTTTGGACACCTGTTCCACGAGATTTGGTTTGTCATTTGAATAATTTGTGCCAGTGCAGCTTCACAGCCGGACACAGCTATCAACAATTTACAGGCCCTAGGTTGCGGGCGCGCCACGTTTGCAGCTTTGACAAAACTTTATGTGACAGTTTGTGTTTGCGGCATCAAACTGATCCAATACAGAAAAGTACGAGGCTCCCAAACTGGATTTCCCACATACTGTATATGAGACACTGGTAGCTCAATTGTTTCTGTCGACCACTTTGATAAATCTTTCTTGCACACTGTCTTGACTCACTCCTCAGGATTCTAATTTAAAAACTTCCCTTTCGTTTTGGGAAGAATTGGCCTTTTTTTGCACTTGTAGCACTTCTTAAACTTTTGCTGTAATCTATCTGCAAATTCAAGGAATCACAATCACTGTCCAACGTCACCTTGTCATTGGAACGGTTTTTGGCGTTCCTAAGAAGATGCAGCGACAGAAACTTTTTGAAGAAGAAGAAGGACCTTGGTCTGTGATGGGAAGCTTTGAAATACTCTGCTGAAGAACCACCAAGAAGAAATAAGAGATTATGTAGCAATGGTTTTGAGGCTTAGCTTTGATTTTGTCGTCACAAAATGGACAAGTCTCAATTTGAAATGATCCGTGAGGGTGTTGCAGGCTGGATAAAACCAGTTTTTTTGGGCTGGATAAAACCGGATTTCAGGCCAGAGAAAACTGTTTTATGGGCTAGATAAAACCGTGTTTTCTGGGCTGGAAAAGCATCTTTTTGGGACGGATAAGACGATATTTTTTTAGGCTAGATAACACCGTGTTTTTTTGATTCCTGGTTAGATAAAAAACGCTTTTTGAGCTGGATAAAACTAGATTCCAGGTTAAATAAAACCATTTTTTGAGCTGGATAAAACCAGTTTTCTGGATGGATAAAATCAGTTTTCAGGCTAGATAAAACAGTTTTTTGGGCTAAATAAAACCAGTTTTGGGCTGGATAAAACTGTGTTTTCTGGGCTGGAAAAAGCGTTTTGTTGGGCTACATTCAAGCTAGATAATACCAATCGTTTGGGCTGGATAAAACTTTTTTTCTGACTGGATAATAACATTCTTTAGGGCCAGATCTGGCTCCAGGGCTGTTTATTTCTTTAGGTGATGTACCCCAACAAAAAGATTTTTAAACAGGTTGGTTATTTTGGTGTATATCACAACTTTTCATGATTAAAACACAAATAATTGCGTAACACACTAAAGTCAACTAAACTGTACCACGTTTGGAGTGTAAATATAGGTCATGTGCTGATGTCTCAGGGCTGTTTTGGCAGCAAAATAAGGACCGACTCAACATTAGGCAGGTGGTCCTGATGCAGAAAACGGTTGTTGGCTGCTTCATAAATGTTTAAAATGCTGTATACATATAAAACCTTTAACTCTCAGTGAATTCTCTTTTGTGTATGTGTGTGTAGTAGTGTGTGTCATGCCTGCAGCAGAAGCCCCACTCAGCCTGGTTTGACAGGTCCAGTCCCATAGATGCTTCCTACAGTATAACAAGGATCCGACAGACAGCAGGTGACCAGTGGCCTCTGCACATGTCCATCACCGGCCGACTGACAGTTTGCATGACTCCGGTCCAGAGGCCAACATTGTACCAGCAGTCGGGCAACTGTCACCAGGAGGCGCTGCAGCTGACAATTAGGAGGCTGTTGCTGTCACTCACAACCACGTCATTTACATACCGGGGTCCAGAGACTGAGGAAAATAAGGAAACTGGATTTATAGACTTCACGGTTTTCTCTCACACTGACGCTTCACAGAGACGTCGCCCACCTGTCACTTCTCACTAGTGATTTTGGACACACACACACACACACACACACAGCTATTCCTCTTAGACGGGTCTCAAACTCAAACGACCAAATGAGCTTTATGTCTGGTCAAATTTGTGAGGGGAAAAAAGACAACTGACATTAATATATCAAAGTCTTTGTTTTCACAAAGAATGACGTAAAGTTCACAATATGAAACATATGATTCCAAATTAATCTATTAACATCAAAAACAGCTATTTAATTTTAAGTGGCAGGCTGAAAGTTTGAGACCTCTGATCTAATTCATGTTACCTTCACCCAATAAAAGGGTTTTATTTTTATATATCTATATATATATATATATATATATATATATATATATATATATATATATATATATATATATATATATATCTTGTAAGAAATAAGATTTATTTTTATTATCTGTCCATCTCTGTCTGTCCATCTATTTCACCGTGTGTCTGTCTTTCTGTCTGTGTGTCTCTCTGACTGTCCCTATGTATGTATGTCTGGCTCTCTGTCCATCTATCTATCTATCTATCTTTCTGTCTGTCTGTTGCTCTAGCTCTTTGTCTCCGTCCATCTCTCTATCTGCCTCTCTGTCTCTCCCTGTCTGTCTGTCCGGGCCTCGCTTCTGTTTCATCTCTAATTGTTTTCTCATCTCACTGTGGAGGCGTGGCCTGATTATCCCCGACTGATCGATGTGATTTATTGGTTTTGGGGAGCGAGACATGCAAACGTTCTCATCTCCTGGGGATAAAACGAAGAAATCAATCACACGCGCTCTCTTTCTTTCTCTCTTTCTGTGTGTGTGTGTGTGTGCCCCATCACAGGAGCAGTATCTGTCTTCAAATCGAGCCACTGCACCTCTTTTTTCCCCTTGTTATCTAAAACACCTTTGTAAAGATATCCAGTCGTTAGAAACACCTGGAAACACTGATATTTTTAAATGAATAACCATTCGACGTCTCTCACCACGACGTCTATCATGTTTACGTCCTTGAATTGTGCAGTAATTGTGCTGGGATGCAGATGGCCTCCTTGTTAACGTAATCACGAATGTCCTCACAAAAAAAAAAAACAACCGGGAATCAAAGAGCCGTGGAGATCAGTCGTGTGCACGTCTGATGGTAATTACCTCCTCTCTTTAACAATAAAAGATGTTTATTGTTTTGTTTTTAAAAACGCATTAGATGAGAAACAGCAGGAAACAGCAGCTGATTGAAACACAGATTGACAACCTACATGAGGGATGACTGATTTTACACACACAGGCTCGGGGAAGGCGGATGTGTCGGGTGTGTGGTGAACACAAAAGGTGTGTGTGTGCGTGTGTAAGACGTCAAAGCAACAACAACAACACATGACCGGACCACAGTGTGACCTCCGCAGGGTCGATAACAGACTGTGAAGAGATGCAGTGGTTTTATTTCACTTTCTCTCTGAACGCTCACTCCCTCACACCAAACCCCATAGAGAAAATCTGCGTTTTTACCTCACAGGGACACAGGAGCTGCTGGTCTACTGCTGTCTTGTGTGGTCACTTTGTATCAATGAGGTCAATCCAAACAAAGGATTTCAAATGCCGAAGTCACAAAATAAGATATTTGAACTTACTGGTGGAGGCGCAAGTGGATCAACAACTCCTGTGTGCTGTGATGTCAAAATCACTGATTTTCTCCATGGGGTTTGGTGTGGGAGAGTGAGTGGTTTACAAAGACACATAGACAAACATATTGTTAAGAGATGAAAGACTCAGAGAGGAATGTGCCTGGATTTTCCTTTGCTTTACATTTATAATTATGTGTGTGATTGAATACTATTAAGAAAATAACTCCCACAACATTACTGAAACATTAGAATCACTGAACTCTGAATTCAATCACCTTCATCTCTATTTGAGTATATAGTAGACGAAAATCTCCAATCTCCATCTCCACCAGTCTGTGTTTAAATCAATGATACATTTTTAAAGCAGAACAATGCAGAATGATTTTTACCCTGATTTAACAGCTTCAAAGCCATTGTGATGGTTAAATTATGGTCTTGTTTGCAAGGGGAGATTGTAGGGGGCCGTCTCCACTGCCCCCTACTGTCTGTTAGTGGAAACCAGCCGTATCAGGAGGTCTCGCAAAGTCTTTGGATTTTTCGGGTCATTGAAAGTGCTTACATTTTGTGCAAGAAAGAAGTGAAGGTGATATTTAGCTAAATGCTTGGTGTGCGTAGGTCTATGAACAGCAAAGTCATAATTACTAGCCGTGTTGTGGACACTGTCCATTGTCTCTCTCTCTCTCCGCTGTTGATGTGAGATTCCGTGCAGAACAACGAGCGAGTAAAGTTGAGCGAGAGAGAGCAAATGACGACGTGATGCCTGGGGAAATGAAAATTCCAACATAGATCTCTGTCTCAACCAAAAGAAAATTTAAACCAAAGACTGACTTTGACGACGGATGTTGATTGTGTTCCTATAAAAGTCTCCATAATTCGCCATAATCACTTACTCCTCGAGTCTGAGTAACATTTAGAGACTCGACAGCTAATGAAGACTCCAATCGACATTTAATTGTTTGATCGCTCGATTGATGAATCCGTCAGAAAACGTTCCGCAGCTTAAAAAATTCCCCACACATCGGGGGAATTCCATGTCAGCAAATGACTCAATAATAACATCAAATTAAGGACAACTGATCATTAATTACCCCGGGGAAGCAGGCGGTAAATATTTACTAATCCATCAAAAGCCTACATATTCCCTTGTTCTAAGTCATGATCGTTTCATGAGGCTGTTTTCTTACTGCGTGTGCAGCAGCAGCAACAGCAGCAGTAGACCTTCCTGATTGCACATTCATCATGGACCATCATCTCTTATTCCCGCTTCAAACAGTCTGTTGATAAAATCCAATGAAGAGCACGGGAGCGTGGAAGTTAATAGACTCTCACTCCCCCCTAAAAAGAACTGATTGTACTATTCAGGAGGGTCACGTACACGTTGAGAGGGGTCGCCACGAGAGAGAGGAGAAAGAAAAACAGAGTAGTTTTTGAGTCCATGTGGGTTAATTCAGTGCCTTTCAGCTACAATTGCCGTGTCTAAGCATTCATGAGGCGTGCAGGAGGAGGGAGGGAGGGAGGGAATAAGGGAGGGGAACAGCACAGCGCTGAGACACAAGAGAGAGAGAGACAGAGAGAGGCAGCAGCTCTGTGAAGTCGTCCACTATACACTCTGCTCTGACTGAGCAGGTAGAGCGAGCACAGGCAACACAGGACGGGAGGGAGAGCGAGAAGAGAGGGAAAGGGGAGGGGAGGAAAGTCTATCTTTTCACCTGAAGATTACTTTGTCTCGCACTTCACTCACACTGAGCGCGGCGAGGAGGAAGGAGCTGAGTGGATCAGGAGGTGCTGGCTCTTACTTAACTCTCTGGTCTGATCTTTTTTTCCAATCCACTGGAGAAGGAGGTGGTGGGGTCAGTCACGATCGCTCAGGTGGACTTCTCCGCACCAAAACTCTGTGATATAAAGAAGAAAGAAGATTAAAGAAGTTGCTTGAAAAAAAGGTAGGATTTGTTTTGATGTCTGCGATGACGTGTTTGATATAGAGTGGGATTTCATTGGGTCTTGACTTGGTCAGGTTATTTAAAAATTTAAATGTAAGAACTTCCTGAATTTTTTATGTAATCTCATATATATAAGAGCAGTAATCCTACATATAATTTAGTATGGAGAAAAAAAAGGTAGTGGTCCTAAACTGGAGCCTTGAGGTACACTGTGTTGTTGAAGATCTGAGGTCCTTAGTTTATCAGTAAGAAGAAAACTTAGGTAAGTATTTTTTGCTATAGATTTATTGTGCAACTGTGAAAATAGTTTATGGACTCGAGTGAGCAGCAGGAAGAGCGAGGTGTTTTATTGACACGGGGTGTGATGTGATGTGGTGCGACAGCGAGGTGAAGTTGAAGCGGAGAGAGAGAAAAAAGGCATAGTTGTTTGTGGATGAGAGGGAAAACCTGAAGGATGTCAGGAGACGGAGGAGGAAACAGAGGCGAGGGTTGGCCGGAGACAGAAGCCAGAGTGTGAAGGAGAGTTGTAGAGTGAGAAAGAGTGTGTGAGTGTGAGTGAGTGTGTGTGTGTGTGTGTGGTGGGGTTGGATGGATGAGTGGAGGTGGAGATTTTTGGGGTGGGGGGCGGGGGGGTTATTGCGCTCGCTGGCAGCTGACTCAGTAACCAAGGCAGCTGATGTGAGGGCGAGCCAACAGCGGACAGTGGGATTTCTATTTTTCACCCTCACTGAGAAACACCGCCGCTCTGCCAAGTTCCCCCCTCTGCCTCAGATAAAGATTTCATTGTGCAGCGCTGTGACCCTATTCATGAAGCATCTACATGTTCGTACTTATGCTCCCAAAAACCTGCCGCCTGATTCTCTCCCTCTCTCTCTCTCTCTCGCACACACACACACTCTCTCTGCCCGTCTGCTCACTCTCAGTTGGCCCTAAAACCATCTCCACTCGTGGTGCATCAACAGTTGTGTTGATGTGTGAATAAAACACATGGCATGAGTTGGGGGGAAATGAATACATTTGGAGCGAGCATGTGCACCACGGGAAACTTTATCCATGTCGATGCCACATGAGGTCGCTGTGGACACAGTTTGGAAGGTTGAAGATTTTTGATTTTTGGTGGCTTTTTATCGTTATTTTACTGGTCACCAGAATGCTGTGGACGTGAATGACAATGCCACATTTCTGTTGTGGCGGTCACATTTCTTGATTGTTGTGTCTCACCTGAGGAGCTTTTAAACCTGTTTTTGGTTTTATATCCTAGAAAAACTGTTGTTCACTGTTGTGGTTCAGTCTCAGTTAGTGATGCTGGTTTATATTAACATTTGTATTGCTTTCTAAAAGGGTACTAATCAGCCACTAACAAACAAACAACTTTAGCATAGCCACACAGCTTGTTTTTCTGTTCTGCCCCCCCAAATTGTTTGATGCTACACATGAAAATTCCACTTTCAATTAAGAAAAATATCAACTTTATTTGTCCCCAGAGGACAATTTGAGGCCCAACCGGCAGTTGCCAACAAACTATGTGGAGGTCATCCATGTATGGTAACTATTGATTTTGTTTATCACTGATTATCACTGATTGGCAGTCAGCCCGTGGCCAAGTGGAGAGGGAACTTGGCTTGTAACCGGAAGGTCGCCGGTTCAAGTGTGGGCGCTACTCAGTGTGGCAGTCCACTGCTCCTAATTATAGGATGGGTCAAATACAGAGAAATAATTTCAAGGGGATTAATAAAGTATATATTCATTTAAATGCATAAAATGAAGCTGTGATTAATTTACCAAACACAGTCCCTGTCAATGTCTGGCTCACATATTCAAAATAATACCATGTGTGACAAAAATTGCCTTAAAGACTAGTCTGAAACTTAAATAATGCACACATAAAACATTTAGATTGTGAATTTGGTCAAAGTAGATCGCCATCTTTAAAATATGAGTAAAAAACTGAGTCACTAATTCTTCACTTTTCTGAAAACAATCATGTTGTACAAGTGAATAAAGGGACACCATTATGAGCTGGATTCAAATGTCTTGTCTCATTATACAGTGCAGTCCTCTTTTCAAGCCTCCTTTGAAGGAGTCAAGTCACCAGGCCCTTTAGGTAAAAGGTTTGTAAAAGGCTCCTCATTGTATCCGAGATGTCAGACATTTTGCCGGTGGTGGAATCAATAGGCCAGTAAATTCCTAATTGAATGACTGCAGGCTCTGAAGCCTGGTGCTGCTTTATGGGCTTCCAGAAGGCGCCTTTGAGCCTTTGAGAGCAAACAGAATAACGAGGACCCTGCTGGCATTGTTGTGCTGTTGCTGTTGCGTCAATCAGCGCGGGCCTGGCAGGCGACAGCGGCTGTGGCGGGCGGGGAGTGTGTTACACCTGCTTTGTTGAGCTTCAGTCGATGCTGGTGCCATGTTATGATTAACTTTTGTTCCTTTGAGACACTTTCTTTTGGGACTAATTTGATAAATACGCAGCAGGGTTACCTGAAACCGGGGAGTGGTTCCAGAGCTGTCGGGCATGAAGAACCATTCGTGGAGATGTGGGGAAATGGGTGTCAAAAAAAGGATGTTTTCTGTAAATGAAACATCTTGTAGAAGAGCAGATGCTTTGTTGGATGAAGTCACCTCTCGATGGATGGGCTGACCTCAGTGCTTTTGCTGCAACTTCAACAGAGAAAGAGTTTGCTCATTTAATATGTTGTGCAACTAAATTCAACCTGAGTAACCTCTAGGTTTGAAATCGAAGGAACTTCTTGGTCATTTTTTAGCCAAACAACCCCAACATATTTTTTTATTTTCCTCATAAAAGAATTGATTCTGCCAGGAATCAGGAATCAGGACTCCCTCTCTCGCTCTGTCTCTTCTGAGCTTTTATTTGATTAATAAAAAGGACATTTCACTGCACATCCTCTCAGAAAGATATTTCACAGTTGTGAAAAAGCTCCTTTCATGCACAAGGACAGGCTGAGCTGCTGTGCCATCCATTTTCTGAAACTACCCCCAAAAAAAACAACCCAATGTTTATGTTGCTTTTCAGGAAAAGGAGCAGGTTTACATAGATGTCAAAACTGGAAGCACACCATCAATTTCTCCACATTCATACGTTCCACCTTATTTATTTGTTTGTTGCTGTTCAATACACATCAACAACATATTTTTGAATTCATGTGGCTCAGATAGCGTCGAGTAAAAGGAAAATAACTCGACTTTAAATATTGCAAACGGTTTCTTATCCGCACCAAATAAATTGCCATGAAAATATGGCATCATGAATTTGACCCAAAAAACACATTTCCTGTTTTTTTTTTTTGATATTTAAAGGGTAAATTGGCAAAAAATTAAATACATTACCCATAAGTATGTTCGTATTGGTGTTAATAAAAAACAGCTTTTGCTTTATGGAGGTACAAAATCAATCAGAGCAGCATTTTTGGGATAGGAAGGCCAACGTAGATCTGGTGGAGATTCATTGTGGATTTTGACCTTATTATGGGGGAATTCTGATGTGTTTTCATGGAAATGTATGCATCGGCCACATAGGAGTTCACCGACAACTACAGCTGACAACAAAACCAACAAAAATGGCATCCAATTTCAGGGTTTCAACAAAGTTTCCAACAAAGAGTTGTGACATTTCCAATCAACAATAATCATAATTCAATATTAATTCAAAATCATTGAGCCCTAATAATGATCAGTGTGTAAAACACAGGAAATCAGGCATATATTTCCCAGGTGGAAGACGAGGAGTAGAAACCAGAGGAACAGAAAGTCAAGGGGCAGAAATAGGGAAACCGAACACAAAGCAACTAGAGCTCAGAGACAAGGTTTGATTTAAAACAGTGATAAATCAACACAGAGGGAAACAAGGTATGTACTGAAAACCAGTAAAAGGTATATATGAATTCTACTCTACAATTATAGCCTACAGTGTGATGTTGTCCAACCTTGAAAGCTATTGTCCTGAACTGCAGCAAGGTCTATAAATACTTAGAGTTGGGAGGCTGCACTTGAAACAGATTTACAGTCTGAACAAAAAAGAGTCACAGGCAGCACTTTTCCCAGAGCATCTGTTTAGCACTGTAAGTTCTGGAGGAGGCATGCGGCTGACAAACCAACTAAAGCGGCTAAAAATATCACCGTAATTTAAACTGTCAGCAGCACAAACGCTGCTAATACACCTCCACAACCCTAAAGAGCACCTACATCGCGTGGTGAGTTAATTCCCATGGCGTTCTGAGATGGCAGAATTTCCCCCCGTTTTTACTCAGTGAGCAGCTGATGTCATGCAGCAAAGGTAACGCCCCCCCTCTGGCAGGAAACAACGTGGTTCACTGCTATATTTGACCCCCCTCTATCTCATCCAGCAGACTGAAGAAATCATGAAGAAACCTCTTGCTGGAGCACTTTCTTTTCTGGCCGCCATTATTTCACCGCATAACACTACCAACTGTTTGTGTTGATATGGATCAACATATACTTCAACAGAGAAATGTATTTATGATGCTTCTTACGTACAGAAATAACTTGATATTGAGTAGCGGGCCACATGAAATTGCATGGAGGGCAAATACATGTACAGTACTTAAAAATGGAGTTGGTCCCTCTTTTGCTTCCACTCTTCTTGGAAGACTTATTTGGTTTAGTAGAATTTGGAAGTTCAAAACTTGAGAGCCCTGTAAAAGTGCTATCTTTAGTCGGTAGAACTCCAGAGTTAAATGTTTTGTCACAAAACCAGGTTTACGTCCATTTGTTTGCCTCCAGGTTTCTTATTAAACTTTCAGTGACTCTCTGTGAGTAAAGATGACGGCAAGATAATCCGGATGCTGAAGATTTCAGGATCCTGTGGGTCTGGAATAATGTCCTCTACACCCGTTTACATACTCGCCCGGGGGCATTATGCAATATATCAGTTGATCTCCTTGGATTTAAAGGTTGAATCCAGCACTGGTCCCAAGTCCATTGTTTTGTGTGTTAGCCAGAGCAACTTTGTCAAAGCCCCAAGTTTGATCACGCACCCGCAGCTGCAGGTATTCATTTCATGAAGCGTCTGCGAGTCAATCAAAATTCAAACGGTGAATTACACCATCTCCTCATGGGCTGAAGAAAGCAATCATGTTTTCACCCCTACTTTTGCAGCAGGACGGACTTTCAGGCAATATATCAATTTAAAATGAGCGTTGCTTAAAGACATAGACAGAAACATGACATCTGTGGAATTAATTAGGCCGGATGCTCCCCCCCACTTCTCTGATTAGGTTTTGAGGAGGAAAATTCAGGCGTTCAAGGCCACGTTTAAAAATCAATCTTTAAATAAATGAAGCTGATCTCTCCCCGTCTCTCAGCAGAACTCACCGACTAGTCTGTAGTAAACCTAGTAACAAAATTCTGAAGGCCAATTATTTTCTCTGAACAACTGGGGATATTCTTATGAAAAGAATCTCAGATGCAGTTATTCACAGTTATGACACAAAGCCAAAAGCTAAAAGGAACAATGATTGTCATTATTAGAGTTAGAAAACGGTTTTGCTACCTACATACTACTTGAAATTTTCAGCCTGGTGGAGTCATTTTACGCTTATTGGGTATTGCTTCACTCTGAATTCAGGAATTAGTTTTGAATTTTGTAAAGTTTTAGACTTTGTCCGATATGATTGCTTGCCCCTGGAACATTGGACAAAAATGTTCTCAACTCTCAGTAAAAAAAAGATTCAGCTACATTTAACAGTGGTCTTCATTGTTCCATTCTTCATATTGCAGAAATCATAGAGCCCTATAGCAAGAGGTGAAAATGAATTTGTAGCTGCAGCATCGGAAAATTTGCCTCAACTTCCATATTTACAATTTAGGAAGAACCTGAAGGTTATCTATGTCAAATATGTTCAGATTGTCCAGATTTTCCCTCCCAAAAAACCCCCACAATTTCTGGCATTTGCCACACTGACTCAGCATTATTATTAGCATGTATGCTAAGCAAGAGGTGAAAAGAAGTTCATAGCTGCAGTAATGAGTTGAATTGATCACTAGAAAATGAGCTACTACTCTGAAAACTGAACAAAAATTCAAGGAAGTTTTCCTCCTTGTCAAATTAGAGGATTTTAAGTCTTTCTTTCCTCCAATTTCGATAGCTTGACATCAGTATAACGATCATTTGCCGCCACTAAAATTGAGTTAGCTGCGGCTCCAATCAACATCAATGCAATTATTGCACTCCAGTAAATTAAAAACTATAAAATTAAAAAATATATAACTACATAATGTCTTTCCAAAAGAGCTGCCAATCTTTATATTTATAGTAAATGTAAATGGTTTTTTAAATGTCACATATTATCGAGGTGGACCTCAGGGAATTGGTCTGGGGAGAGGGAAAATTAAGAGCTTGTGATGTCAAACACTTTCACCCCTCTGCATATAGAGAAGCGTGTACAGTTCCCTGAAATGTCAGCAAATATACTGTGAACAGCCAACCTGTTCAAACAACATGCAAATACTCAGTTATCACCGTCGGGATTAGAGCACAAGAAAAAAGCCCCTAAAATATAACTGCAAACTGTGATCCCCAATTACATCAAAACCAAACATCCCCCATTTAATATTTTAACAATCCATCTCCCTGGCACTGGTGAAAAATAAATAGCTAATCGACCTTCAGCTGAGGCCAAAATCATCATCTCATTGCGTGAGGAATTCAGTGTGACCTTGCTTCTGGCAGACAGTGATTATATTTTATTGGCCACCAACAAAAAAAAACGGGGCCCAATGCTCACCAATGTACTTTGGATGAATAAAACGGAGCGCAGTAAGGAATGAATTATAGTCTCTGAAGTCAGTGTGGCCCACTCAACTTCTCTCTCCAACTCCAGCAGAGGAGGAGATGAGTTGCAATAAATCTGAGCCACAAATCTGCAAGGGTTTTTCCTTTTTTTTCAGCCTCGCGGCATCAGGCGACTGTCGCTGATGATTTGTGCGCTCTTTAGTGTGTTTGTGTTTATATACGTGTCACTGTTGTTGATTAATTAATTGAAATGTGTCAGTTTGGTGTTAAGGGGACAGTGCGGGTTCTTTCAACGGCGTGAAAAAAATCATAAGCCCGGATAAATGGGAGAGTAGAAATGGTAAATGGTCTGTATTTATATAACACTTCTTAAAGGACAATTTCACTCATTTGCATTTAGCTTTGTATTACTAGAATAGGGGTAGTGTTTTTGAAAAATTGTGCTTCCCAACGTCAGTTTTCCCCTGAGTTGAGAAATATCTTCCTTCTTTTCTTTGTTACGTGCCCACCAGTGACACTGTTAACTGTTAGCAAAGATGGCGGACACTGTTTACATTCTGGAAATGAGGTCCCATCCCCCCCACGAGTGGGTCTAAAAAGTGGAGAATGAGCATTGCAGTTTAAAGTCTTGGACCACGGCTCGGACCAAGTGTCACTGGTGGGCATGTAACAAAAAAAGATTGAAGATATTTCTCGACTCAGGGGAAACTGAGGTTGAGAAGCACAATTTTTTCAAAAATACTAGCCCTATTCTAGTAATACAAAGCTAAATGCAAATGGGTGAAGTATTCTTTAAGTGTCTTGCCCAAGGGCATGGGCCATGAACTAGCTAGTACCAAATTTACCAATTTTGGAGGATATTTGTACTTGCTAAGAGTATGTTATCATAATATGTTTGTGACTTTATCTCCCACACCAAAGTCCACAGAGCATCTGTGATTTTTTTACATCATAGCACAGAGCACATTGTTGATCCACTGCTGCCTCCATCATTACTCAAACTTACCAGCAAGGTAAGATAAGAGGATGGATAAATGCTATTAACCACAAGTTCAAGCCAGTAATGTTCACTCTTTTCATCTCTGATCTGCAGATAATGTTGCATTGTCGTTGAACATCGGATAAAAGAAAACAAAAAAACCATCAGTGAGCTCATGCGGAACCTGAGGGTGGTTTGTTCCGCCTTGACATGAAACCTGCTTTTAAGGTGCCGTCTAAATGTTCCCTGTGTTTGTGTGCACTCCTTTATGTTCGTGTACGTGTGCGTGAACGGAGCGGCGACTTTACATCAGCACAGATTGCTCGTGAAACACGACCTCTGTCAAAAGTTTCCTGTCCAGTCTCCACCCTTTGAACTCCAGTCCATTATCCTCAGGTATCAAATTCGCCCCGACAGGTGCAGCGCAGCAAACGATACGGCTCTGTGGCAGCCTGCCACGCACGCAGGGATGAAAGGGACGGATGAGCTGGAGTGCAGAGCGCTGCTGCCTCAGCTTGTAAACACACACATCTATACGTACACACACCCACATACCTGACACGCATTTCACAGAGGCCCCCGCACCACAGCTATCACCCGCATCATCTGCAGCTGCGAGGGAAGTGAGAGCGCTGTGCCGTGCTTCTCATATGATGGAAGTGTTTGCTTCAGTGACTCATTGGAGATGTGACTGAAGTGGCGGTTTGCTCTACGATTGGCTGGGAGAGCTTTTATCTGAGCTTTCTTTTCCTCCCAACACAGGTTTTCTCTCCCATCCCCTGTAGCATCCGATCAATACCACGAGAGCCATGTAGACAAAAGAAGACGGAGTCTCACATCTGTTTCCTTCCCCCAGTGTTTGCTGAGGAGGACGAGGGAAAAAAGTAAAGAAGTCTTTGGTTGCACTGTTGCTGCCGGAAAGTGCTGGAGGTGGAATAGATTCTTCCACTCCTGAGAAACTCAACTCTGCCACGGATCGAAGGAGATCACGACCTCTCTGAGCACAGCGATCATCTCCTGTCTCACATTAGTGGCTGTCCTAGTATTGATCATTTGAAATCTAATTCAAAGTCCTACTTTGCGTTTACTCTTCTTTACTTTATCGTTTTTGTACATTTATGTAAATAATGGTGTCAAACTGGCAGCCCACGGGCCACATGCAGCCCGCCCACCACTCTGCTGAGGCGAGGTGACAGAATACAGACAGATTTTCTAGCAATATTTTTATAATAGTAGTAAGACATTCAGTTGTAAGTATTGCTTTATTAAACATATTAGTAAGTTTTCTATTTATTTCTCCGTTTTTGTGCATGATAAATATGTTTTGTGAAGCATACATCATTTTATAACAAAACAGGCACTTTTACTTTGAAATTCTGTCTTATATCATCATGAATATCTTATATTGCCCATTGAACAGTTGTTTTGTTGAGTTTGACACCCCCGCCTTAACCCGTAAACTGAATTTAACTACTTAAGTAAACTAGAATGTTACCAGTCGTGTCCAATGGCTTTTTAGTAAAGCAGATGATGCTAACATTAGTTTCTTTGGATTTGGTTAATCTGAGAAACATAAAAACACTATATTTCCAGCGTTAATTTGAAAGGCCTATTAGTCCGAATACTTTACGATATCTCATTAACTCAACAAGAATTGGGACCCGCTACACTGACAGTAACACTCAAAATGGAGAGGAGCTGACTTTTCCGACAGGAAACTTAAGTTTTTAAAGCACTCACTCTCCCTACACCAAAGTCCATAGAGAAAATCAGTGTTTTTAGCTTGCAGGGACACAGGAGCTGCTGGTCTACTGCTGCCTCGTGTGGTCACTTTGTGTCACTGAGGTAAACCTGAACAAAGGATTTTAAATGCTGAAATGACAAAATAAGACATTTGAACTGAATGATGGAGGTAGCAGTGAACTAACAACTCCTGTGTGCTGTGATGTTAAAATCACTGATTTTCTTAATGTTGTTTGGTGCGGGGAGAGACTTTGGTTTGAGCTCCACAGAGTTGTGTTGTCAAAATCATGGAGGTGAGACACTGGTGAAAAAAATGCTGCGTTAGTCTACAATTACAAAGGAACATGTTTGTTGCCATTTGCTATCTCCACACTGGCTTCTCATTCATCCCTTGACAAATTTCAGTCCTTGTAACTGCCGTTTTGTTTTCCTCACCCAACCAATTTCCATCCCACCTGACAAATTAAACCCACCGTTTTCTGAGGAGGCTATTTTTTCTGTCCCCTCCGCTGTGTTCCATGTACGACCGGCTCAACAATTACCAAGGACGTGAGAGTGACACAGAGAACGAACCTCAAAGAGCAGTTTCCTCTCCTCCCTCCCTGAGTAATACCCTGCCTTTAAAAAGGGGCTATGGCGTCATAATGTTTAATGGTTGGGAACCCGTTCTGGACGACACGTCCGTAGTCTTGAATCTCTTGACGACACGCACCACTTGTTGTTCATAATATCTAAGATAGCTCACGTCCACCAATACAACGTGATTAATGTGCCCCAGCTTTTATGTGCAGGATAAAAGGCTCGGCCACATTACTGAGGTGATTATTATATTACCCTGACAAAGTGTCCTAAAAACAATAGACGGCTCACGCAGTCAATGCAAGTCACGGCAACTTCTGAAAGTTTAGCAATTATCTTTGTTAAGTGTAGTGCACTAGTGCAGTGACGTCATGACAACAAACTGTCATGAAACTTTAGATTTGTTGAGTTGGGCTGTCAATTTTTCCACATTTTAACAGACACGCCATTAACTCCGCCCCCTTACACTGCCACAGTCGGATGGTGCTAACAGCTAAGCTAACATGTGAGTCAGCAGATTTGTTCGGTATTTTGCCGGACTACTTCCACATGCTGCTTTTTAGTCTTATTTTTCAGAACGCCCCCTCAGAACACGGTAATTACTTCAGATGGTGTGATGCACTTCTGGGCTGCATGACCAGGTTCTAAAATTTGACCATCGGCATATTTTGATTGGTTGTCAAAATTATGAGATAAAAAGTCAAAATCATGAGATAAAAAGTCATAATTATGAGATAAAAATAGCTGCAACTAATGAACTATTTTCATAACCAATTAATCTGTTGATTGTTTTTGGTCCATAAAATTTCAGAAAATGTTATGATCAGTGTTTCTCAAACCTGGAAATGATGATGTTCTCAAAATGTCGCGTTTTGATTCCATGAACCAAAAATGACTGAGTTTCAATGATTTCTTTTGTTCTATGGAGCAAAGCAAGCAGGAAATATTCACATTTAAGAAGCTGAAAAAACAGTAAACTTGTTAATGGAGTATTTGTCTCAGCCTGATTGTGGACCATGTATCGCGTGGTACCCTGAGATTCCCCCGTGATTCCCACCCCCTGCTGGGAGCTCATTAGATAAATATTCATCGCTGTAAGTAAGGTAATTTTTAATCTTAGTTTCATATGCATTTTAATTCAAACTTAATAAGATGAACACAGCTCTGAAAAGCCTCTATCCTGAGTCCCTTGTGTTCACTGACGGCGTTTGAAGGCGCTCTCCGGTGCCTTGTTGCAGTGATGGTTGTCAGGTAACGGTCTCACCCACCGTCACCTCACTCACAGGCACACAAGCCGTTTGATCTCGCTCAACCACAGTCGCCGCCGCCGCACTGCCAATGTGCACTTCAATGGCTGCCGTCCTCTCTCCCACCCCTCAACCCCGGTCTGATTATTCCTCCCTTTGATATCGCTTTACCTGTGTCCTCTTTTTAAGCAGAGGAGGGAACAGCAGCAGCAGATGAGACAGAATGAGAGATGTAGAGGAGGAGCAGGAGCAAGGAGCGCAAACCACAGCGAGAGTTCACAAACGCCCGCCGACAGGTGGGAGGATCAGTTCCTCCTCTGAGTGTATTCAGGAGGAGCTGTTTGTCTCCCACGAGGTGGAAATAAAATCAACAGAAAAGTTAAAGCCACATCTGTTTGGTCTCTGTGAACAGAGGCGATTACATTATTTGTTTGCTATGGTCTGTCTGGACCTGACTGAGGGAGTGCTTGTGTGTGTATACAGCAGTAGCGCAGTTACCCGTGAAACTGCTATACGCGGCGGGTATTTTTTTCAGCAGTAGAATTCACTTCTGAAACTTTTTGTGGAAGCTTTTTTTGTGCGTTTTCAGTCACACACCAATCTAAACTGATCATACAGGAATGTCACCGGGCGACACGACACCTGAACAGCCATGTTTGTTCAATATTTAACAGTTATATGCTGTAGTTTGAAGGAAAACAAAACATTATCACATTAAAATGACATGCTTGAAGTCAGTTACACCTAATGTCACTTAGATTATTTATAATTTGTCAATTTGGGGAATAAAATAATATAACATTATATCGTCCTGGGGGTGTGTGTTTACAGGTCACATATTGAGGGTTATGTTGTTGTTGAGTCAAACTTATGATTAATTTAATATTTTTTAGGTGTGACATGAAGTAGCAATAATTGTGCAGAAGTCACAAAATTAAGTGTAAAGTGTTAACTGTTTTTCTTTTCTTTTTGTTCATAAAAACGAGCCAAGTGAACTTTGAATTGTGTTTCATAATTTCACAAATATTTCAATTGGATTTTAAACACACCTGAGCACTTCTTACTCAGGTGTGTTAATATAATGAGTGAAAACACAATAACTTTACTTTGTGAGGATTTGGCTCCCCCTTTGTAAGGTTCGAGGTGAGCACTTGTGGCCATGCGCTCAAGTAAAATACCCGTCATTGTCACATTCTCGTCACTTCAGCTCTGAAGTCCTTCTCTTTAGACGTGAATTGAGAAGAGAAGGACAAGAAGAAGAGTGCGTCTCCTCAGAGCACATGAAAGAAAAGCAAAGCATCCATCCAAAGACTGCATGAAGATTTATTCAAGGTGAATGAGCCTCGCAAGTGGCGGGAGAATTAACTTGTTTTACACACTTTACATGTGACGAGAGTGGGTTTGAGGGTTATTTAAAGGGAAAAAATTATGAGAAGAGAAGTCATAATTGTGAGATAAAAAGTTATAATTAAGAGATAAAAACTGATAATTATGAAATAAAGTCGAAGTTATGAGATAAAAAGGCATAATTGTAAGATAAAAATAGGTGTGGGAATTGATAGGTTTTTTCAATATCAATGTCATTGTCGATTCTGCCTATCAATCCAATTCCTTATCAATTCTCTAATCGATTCCTGAGTAGTTAATCAAATGGAAAAAAGGACTTCTACACAGTCTTCCTCACCAAAAGCAACCATTTTATTTTTTTCCAAAAATGATGTATGCACAAGACTGTGAACATACTGAACAACACCAGGACAAGATTTGGTGTAGAAAGAAAATATAATCTAAATGTGTTGTGTGCGTGAGCGAGTGTTTTTTTGATATACAGAGAGAAGAACGAGATGTATTAGCCGAAAAAAAGCTTATAACTGTACCGGAAGAAGTGTTCGGGTTGATGGTTAAAATAAACACTCAAGAGGTGTCCGCCCATATGTTTACCTGCCGTGTGGAGTTAATTGGGTAATTGAATCTGAAGCGAAGTGATACTTCTTCAGCCCTGGAGAACAAAAGAGTGTCATCCCCTAAGCTCTCTAACTACGGTTGGGGAGGCGAGTAGGAAAGTTTAACTAAGTTTAACGCTCGTGTGGTGTGAAGATCCGAGTCATCGCAGAGGGTGACGTAAATGTACCATGTACTGTTCCGTCACAGTGTCGGCAACACAAGAATAAAGAGAAACAAAGAGGAGAGACTCGAGAAACACTTTTTTCCCCCTATACAGAATGCGAGTATAAATCAGGTTTAACCTTTCCCAGATGAGAGCTGCCTCCATTATCAATGTCGATGTGACACATATTAGCCCGCTAAAGTAAGGCTGGTCAGTCATGAATGCCTAAACATTCAAGCGGGGATGTTTAGTCATCTATTTTTGACTTTTACATAACGCAGAGTAAAGGGGAACGCAGGTACGTCAGCTGCAGTTTGTTATTCCTCTGTGACACTTCTGACATTTCCTGGGATAAGTCTTTGAAAATGTCCAGACGGTGCACTGTTCAGAGTTGTGGGTTACATGTGAGCTCCAGGAGGAGCCATGTGCTGTGTCTATGTCTTGTAACTGTACGCCATCATGGTCGACGGAGCCCACTGTTTGAGAAATCACTCAGTCTGACAATGGATTTTTCTTACTTTGACGCTTCAGCTGGCTGCAAACGTTGTCTCCCAACAGTCGCCCGCCACGGTCGGGATATTTCCATGGATCACATCATCCACAGTTATCTGCAGAATAACAACACACACACA
This sequence comes from Solea senegalensis, assembly GCF_019176455.1. Lineage (NCBI taxonomy): Eukaryota > Metazoa > Chordata > Actinopteri > Pleuronectiformes > Soleidae > Solea > Solea senegalensis. The sequence goes on along the minus strand of NC_058021.1, from coordinate 34,499,604 downwards.
CACACATCAGCTAACAGCAACAAACAGGACAGTTTTAGGAAGTGTTTTAGGACGGACTCTTTCTGTAGACGACAACACATTATTTCAAAGATTAGATATAATCAGGAAGACAGCTGCAGGCACACAGTCTGTTTTATTATTGAAGATTTGAAGTTGCACTTCAGCTAAAGCACGCAGAATCCTCTCTTGTTTGTTCTCTAGTGGGCAAAAAAATAATAATTTTCTTTGCTCTCATTTTGGATTCTTTGTTTCACGGTGCGACTTGGAAGCACACATAATCACAAAAAACCCATTTAAAAAACACACTTCAAACCTTTAGAGTTGTGTGTGTTATTTGCTTAGCAAACAGTCTTAATTTGTCATTTTAGCAGCGACAGCTTAACACATTTAGCACTGCTGCATGGATTCATTTTTATGGCCCAAGTGTTTATGAGAGCAACGGAAGTGAGCGACTCCTGAGAAAAACACCACTGCGCAGTCAGTCTATTCTCTGCTCCAGTAATTACACTGCTCCACACGCAATGCACTTTTGCTGTCCAAAATGTTTAAGTACCACTGAAAGTATAAGTTATTGAGAATTCTCCAGAACCTTAAAGCACAGCCACTGTTAACTGTTCAAGTTAAAATTGCAAACAACCATGTATTTGTTCTAGTTGAATCCATGACTAGAACAAAACCCGTTTTAGCTAGCAGCTAAACTGTAGCAAGTGACACAAACCAATACAGAAAGGCTATTAGAAACCCGTAAACAACAGTCTCTTTAACATTCAGGACATGTCTACAGAACAAACGTGGCTGTAAGCTCTGTCCAGGTTAAGTTTTAAGTTACATTAACACATTTAGCTTAATCAAAAAGGATGCATCGTAGCAATTGTTAGCATTTAAGCTAGCGGACGTTATCGCTAACATTATTAGCACAAGTCAATGGCGTTTTAAATGGCGGGAAATTAGCGTCTCGGCTAATGGACGTTAGCTAGCCGAAAGCTACAGGCTGATTCAACTCACCAGTGCAAGGAGTCAGCACATTGGCTTTAGCGTTGGGAAGAACTCTTTTTACGGATCTTTTAATCTCAGACAGTAAATTAAACAAATCTTTTCTTGAGTAATTTCGTTCATTTTTACAGCGGGGTGGCGCTCTTGTGGGCGTTGTAAAAAACACTGCGGTTCTCAAACACTTAACACTGAAGGCAACATGGTTTGCTTCAGCTGACAAAGTATAATAAACTAAATGCCACAAGCAATTCAAACCATATGAAAACCTAGCAAATACACACCACAATAAAGTGACTTGAGTCCTGTATCCTCCCTGCCATTGTTGTTTAACAGCACGGCGATGACTAGGTAGCTGTCACGTGAAAAATAAACGAGGACCAGAGGCCGGACACACAGTTGAGTGAGTCGTGAACTAATCATTTCTGTTTCCTGTCCTGCTGTGTGGCGAAGGAAGGTACTGAATGAAAATGAACAAATCACTCACTGAGACGACTCATTACTCCCGAGTCATATAAAAGATTAGTTCATATTGAACGAATCGTTCACGAAAGACACATCACTAATTGGCTTTAGCAGTAGCTTGGTAAAGTCGTCTGGCTTGAGTCGGACTGGAGCAGTTGTTTTTATCCAGTTCCTACCCAATCCTGTGAAAACAAATGTGAATGTGTGAGTGAAAAATATATAGCCTTTCATGACATTAAGTCAAGGAATCTGCTTCCAATGCACAGGTTCCTATTTACTTTTCATTGATACTTAAGCTTTTCCACCTTCCCCAAGAGTAATTAAACCTTTATGCAATATTTCAAAACTTGCATTGTAGTATTTTAACTTAACCAATATCATAGTCTTCACTCTCAAGATGAAGAGAGGAACCAGAATGAACAAAGTAAATAAATAAACTTAACTCAACATAATGGGAAAGTGGATGGAGACATACGTATGTAAACAAGTGTTGGACTGTGTTTTGTCTCATCGGCTGCTGTCTGACTGTCATCTGTTCAGCGTTTGAATCAACATCTGGTGAAGACCAGCATTTGTAAAAGCCCCTGAAAAGGGGGGTAATGAGTAAAAGATGCACGGACACACACTTTTCTCAGATCATGGCTGTTAATAACTGAAATAATAAACATAATCAAATACAACATAAATTCCAGTACAATATCACAATGTGTACCATTTCCCATATTAAACATAACTCCAAACAACAAGCATCAGTAGATTCTGATGAAATATTACTAGCAAAAATGTGCATTAACATTACATATTTGGAATTAACATTATGTATTTTCAACTCTGAATGGCAAGATAAATAAAATATAGTAAAGCTCAGTAAATTAAAGTGGCTCACTTGAGATAAACAAATAAAATAATGCATAAAAATGTACTTTGCTTACCAAAATTGAATAGAGCAGCTTTAAACCATACAATGCTGACACTCCATCATTACACAAGTATAGTAAATACAAGATGACCTAACATTACACACAACAGTAAAGTTTCCCACAGCTACGGAGTGTCATATAAACGACAGTGCAGTGCAGCTAGCATCGCAACAGGTTAGCTCATGTGGCTCGTTTACTCGTCCTCAGGTAATTAACTTCATTACATCACAATACACGGACATACCGCGTTACCAATAGTCTCCTGAGAACGTCTACAAATTAAACTAACACTAAAGGAAACAACAACTGTCATTATGAGGGACTCATACCTGAAAAGTGGAGTAATGAGTGAAAGATGCACGGACACACACTTTCCCCTCAGATCATGGGTGTTAATAACTGATAGAAAGGGCTGAAGTGCAGCGTAAGGTAGCTCAACAGCGCTACGCTTCCCCTACTGTTGCCCTCCGGTAATTACAACTACTATTAATACTGCTGGTATTAAAATGGCATTTTGAACAGAAAGCACAATACAAAAATAGAGTACTCAAACTGCTATGACAGACAGTAAACATTATTAACTCAAATAAACTAAACTAAAATATAGATTACCTCTATTATAATTTGGAAAATACTCACACTAAGACATTAAATGTTACTCTGCTGCTGGTAATACAGATTATTCAGTCTGCTGGTAAAACAGAGACAATTCAATCCGTCACACATTAACATGGCTTCATGGAGCCACATTAAGAAAGAAGGAGCCGCTCATATACACTTGACTGGGTGAAATAAACACCTGACACCAAATTCTGGCTATTAAACTTGTAATTTTTGTCATCGCATCACATTCACCAAGGTTATAAAACATGTTGTAGCTCATATCACATATCCAATAATTTGAATAATTCTGAAATATCAGATTTATTTAAGTGCGGGTTATGTAGTCTGCCTTGTAGCAGAGGAAGGAAACATGAGACGTGACAGAGTGAGGCAGGAAGAGAGATAAAAATTGACAGAAGAACAGATTTAGTGTCACTTACTCGCATCTGGCAAAACTCAAAAAGCATTTTAGTTGTTTTAGGCAGAGGTCAGTCATTCTAAATATGGCTTCTGCAGCATTCACCATAATACATTTATTTTTTGGTTCCTGTTTCACTGTCATCCTCAAAGAATGTTGGGAAATCAATCCATTATCTATTGTTTTTTTTCTTAAATAAGTGGCTTTCAATGAAGTTAAAGAGGAAGGGGGTGAAATAGACTGGGACTGGGACATTAGATTAGATTAGAATATCTGAAAATTTTTGGAAAATACCCAGATGGTCTGAGCCAGTGTGGACTTTAAGAGACAATTAAACATGCTTTATTTTCATGTGGAAGATTCAAAGGACAACGGCAACATTCATTCATGTTCAATGATCTGGCTGACCAAGAGCCTTCATGTTTTTACTTAAAATCAATCTTCAATATTGAGAACAATCGTCAGACCACACAGCAACATAATGGTTAGTGCTGTTTCCTTGCAGCATCAAGACCTGGGTTTCAGAACAAGGGCCTTTCTGCCTGGAGTTTTCATGTTCTCCCCCTGTGTATGTTGGTTTTCTCCGGGTTCTCCGGGTTCTCCGGGTTGTCCAGGTTCTCCGGGTTCTGCAGGTTCTTCACTTTCCTCCCACGGTCCAAAAACGTGCAGCACGTGGAGGATAAGGCACTAGACAATGGATGGATGGATGAGAATGATGGTCACCTTGCTATTGGGGTAGTTTTGGTATTTTCTTCAATCAACTGGTCTTTATGTAAGACAGGGGTATCAAACATACGGCCCGGGGGCCAGAACCGGCCCGCCAGAGGGTCCAATCGGCCCACAGGATGAATTTGTTAAAATTTCACACTAATCTAAACGTAATGTCAAATGCTCCAGATACCCATGACTAAATGTTTGTGCCTTTATAGATCCTGTGTGCTGTGTAAATAGTAAATTTAGGCATGATATTGTTGAAATTGCACTTATATTTCTCAAGAAATTTCATGTTTTGTAAAATTATCCTTCAGTAAATGTAAAACAAAGGAGAAAAAACAAAGGGGTTCATGTTATTCATAGGTTATTATGCTATTATTTTACTATTTTTACTGCTCCGGCCCCTTTGAGATCAAATTGTGCTGTATGTGGCCCCTGAACTAAAATGAGTTTGACACCCCTGATGTAAGAGGAGGGACTTTGATCCGAAGATGAAGGAGTGGTGGAAATCAAGACGGAGAATGTGCCTTAATTGGACGGAAAAACAGGTGAAAACTGACTTATAACACTCACAGGAACTTGCCATCGAAGATGGTGCCCAAAGATAAAGAGAAAAACTTTAGCTCAGATTAGCACAGACAGTTTTTAGTCAGCCATCTCAGGACATCCTCAATGCATCAAGCTGTCATTCTATTTCTGGGCAGTGGGACAGAGTCCCATATCAGTGCCTGTTCAGACCGGCTCTATGGGAGACCTCCTTCTCTTGCAGTTCAAGTCAATTGTCAACATGATTTATGGAGATGTGAGCTATCTCCAGACTGGCTCCTCAATCTTCCCCTGACGAATCTCGCCCCATGTAACTGTCGCTTGTTTTCCTCACTGGCCAATTTTTGTCCCGGCTGACAAATTAAATCTGCCATGTTTTTTGTGTTTTTTTGAGGAAGCTATTTTCCTTCCTCCTCTTTTCCATGTATGACCCGCTCAACAATTACCAGAGATGTGAGAGTGACACAAAGAATTAAGCTCAAACTACAGCCCGGCACGTCAGTTTTGTCCCTCCCTCCCTCTCTCCCTCCCTCCCCCAATGCTTGCAAATGAGTAATATCCTTTCTTTTAATAGGAGGTACAGTGTCATAACGTTTAATGGTGGGGAACTTGGTTTGGACGACACATTCCCGAGTCTTGCATCTCTCAAAGACATGCACCACTTGTTGTTCCAAATATCCAATATAGCTTGCTGCTAACAATACAGTGTGATTAATTTGACTGGCTTTTATGCGTGAGGGATAAAAGGCTCTGCATATTACTGAGGCAATTATATTGCCACCCTAACCTCAAAACAATGAACTGCTCATGCAGTCAACGCAAGTAATGATACCTTTTGAAAATCAAGCCATTGTCGCGTTGTGATATAGTCAGTAGTAACAGTCGTGAGAAAGACCAGACGATACAGAGACAAAAACAGCAACTGCGCTAGATCACAGTAACGCCTGCCCCAGAGTAGATTTTAAAACATGGGAGACACAACGAACCAGGGATTTGGGATGTCACAGAAAAGTGCGAGATTTAGCGTGACTTAGAAAACGGTGGAGGTGGACTGTTGCCGTTGTCAGTTAATAGCTATTGTGTGTGCGATGTCTTGTGCTGATAAACAAAACTGACCAAGTTAGGGTTCTAAACAAAAGTCGCTCTCATTGGTTATTGCAGGGGTTCTGCTCACATCCAATCGCTGTTCAGTCGTAAATAATATCATACGTGTTTAACACTTACTTCCGATGGCGTTAAAATTGCGTCCGCTAATCCCTCACACGACAGGATAATTTGGCCAGATAATCAGGGAGACACCCACGGTTGTTGGAAAAAGGGACAGATCCGAGACCAAATCTGGACAATAAAATGCCAAGTGTGGGGCAGGCCAATCCTGACAGGTTCACCTCGGAAATTCCAACTTCCAACCACATCCATAATAACTCCCTGGCTCCGAATCTGTACTTTTACATGATGTCATCACAATGACTGTGATGTTAAAAGTTTTTTGTAACGGGAGAAGAAGAATAACGAGTGAACATTTGATGTGGACACAGTTGTCTGGGTAATCTAATAATTATTATTTCATCTGTCTTTGATCTGTGGTCTGTTCATTCCCAATGGGATTTTTTTTGTGCTGTGTTTTCCTTAGAAAATACCATTGCACACTATTTCTGGCCGAACTCCACGTTTGAAACTAACATTTGTTAGGGTTTTCTCAAAACTTGCACGACACGTTTTTGAAGCACAATTTCAGTGGAAGAGAAGAAGCCAAGCTGTATAAACAGAAAACTGCTTTGATCCTCAAGCCCAGCAGGCACTAATACAACTCTGAAAGAAAAACAATTGACTTATAACACCGGGAATCATAGAAGTTCTTCAATCAAAATTTGATGTCAATTTCGTAAATGATGTTCCTGTTGCGAGGGAAATGGATGAGATGTGAGTGGACGCCAGCGTGAAACTCTTAAACCGACAGAACAAACAGAATTACAGAGAAAGACACAGGAGTTGAAATTAATTCCACTGGTAAGGACTCTGGAGATGATATCACCAGCAAATGGTATCAAAATTAAGTAACGGGATTAGGTTAGTGAGCATAAACTGAAGCTCAGTTGCTCACGTAGGAATTAAAAGTTAACTAAACCCCATCTTCTAAACCTCAGTCTGCCCAATGCCTGATTTTGAAAAATGCCAAGAAGTGGGTGTTGCATTTGCTGTCGCTTATCTTCACTGTCGTCCTCCTCTTGGGTTTGGTGCTTGTTTGGTTTATTAGCATTAGCAATAACCTTTATTTTCTTGCCAAGAAAAAGACTGTTAAGGGAAAGTCCTGTTTGCATTTGCATCAGATAAAAACTGATCTACAGTTCTGAAAACACGCATTAATCTCAACATTTAACAGAGCAGTCTGGTGTATTTAGCGACAGCACGATCAGTGGTATTTCAGTTCAGTGTCATGAAGGAAGTACCGAACGATTCTGTGAACAAATCTTTTCAACAAAGTGATTCTAATGATTCATTTACACCAAAAAACAGCTAGTATTTGTGTGTTTGTATCGCGTGTAAGATAACAGGAGGTACCATGAAGTAACCGAGTAGAGTCGAGAAGAACTATATAATGAAAAAGCGCCATAAGAAAACCAATGGCAAAATTTGAATGCTATAGCTGTTGTTTGACCAGAGGGAGCCAGTAGCTGCACCCAAAACATGTATAATTTTAATGCTTTCAATACTGTAAAGGTTTTATGTAAGCCCATTTCCACCAGAAAAAAGATAAAATTTAGCCCTGATAATAAAAATATCCTCAAAGTAAATCGAAATTATGAGATTAAAAGTCGAAATGAATCATTTAGACTTTTTATCTCATAATTTCAACTTTTTATCTCATAATTTCAACTTTTTATCTCATAAATATTACATTTTATCTCATAATTTTGACATTTTATCTCACAATGTCGAATTTTAACTCATAATTTCGACTTTTTTTATCTCATAATTTCAATTTACTTTTACATTTTGACAGAAACAGGCTTCCATAAAGTTTGCACCTGGATCACAAAATCACATTATAACTAGATTCACATATACACTGGTTTATACAACCGAGAAAAAAGAAGAAGTGGTTTAGGGCTTTAAGTTGTGCTTTAAATAAGCTGACAGAAAAGTAATTGGGGTAAAAACGGCAGCAACGGTGATTCATGCGAGCTGTGAATTTTTGGGAGACAGGAAGTGCGAGGCACTTTAGGCTTTTAAGACTCTCTCATGGCCGCCCGTCCTTTTTCACTTCCACACAACAGAAAACAACAGGAACAACGCGCGCAGTCAGACCCGGGGAGTATCACCACTTACAGGGCCAGTTCCAGAGATGGATGGGGTGGCAGTGGTTTCTGATTTAGTCCACACAGCGCGGCTGAGTGATTTTCTCTGTGGAGCATGTCCTTCTTGTCTTAACCCTGCGACGTCCCACCACCTCACGACCAACCACCACCCCCCTCCTCCCCGTGCTCTCCCCTCTGCACAGGAGATTGCCTTCCTCTTCCTGGTGTGATAACCACTAATGGATTCAGAGCCTAGGGCGCATTTAGAGATAGAGAATGTTCGTGAATCTCGCCTTAAGTCAGTAATAACATCCTAACTCGCTTTTATATGGTCTGTATCAGGTGTGTGAGGGGTGTGCGTGTATAGGTTATGTTGCTTTTCATTCACACCGTATATATTGTGCTTAAGAACGTGGAGAAAGGAAAAGAAAAGTTGCTGCCGTCCTTCATCTTTACATGTCTTGGTACAAAAACAACCCTCTTGTCGGAAAGCAAAATAAACAACGTTGAAGCGATGGGGAGAAACATGACAGAGATATATAATCATAAATTCAAGTGCTGAGGCATGAACACAAACAAATGTACAAGCATCTTTTCGCCTGCCTGGAGGGCGGGGAAGCCTTGTTGTCATCTCTAACAAATGTGCTGTCAGAGCTGCACTTTAAAGGCGAGACGTGCTGGTAGGTGTGTGTGTGTGTGTGTGTGTGTGTGTGTGTGGCTGGCCTGCAGGCAGCACACGGTCCTAAAGGTCTGAAGCACACGGAAGGGAGGAGGGAAGCAAACACAGCAGACAGACGGCAAAGACAAGCCTTGACATTTGGCTGCGAGCACAGCGACTTAACTGCTGCTGAATGCATCGTCTGAGCAGAGCGTTGATAAAAGTCCTGACAGGAGAGATGGTGCTGGGTTTGAGGGTGCGAGACTCACGGCGAGTTCATCAGACTCTCACCCAAACAGTTGGTAACAGCTGTGGCACATTAATGAGGTCTTAGCGCTTGCTTTAAGAACTGTAGGAACATCAGGACTTTAGATGATGAGAACCTCAACCAGCGAGGATGGCTTCTTTTACAGGTCCAACTTCCGATTTAGAGTGTACCTCAGCATGTTTTCAGACTATGGGAGGAAACCAGAGAACCCTGGAGAAAACCCATGTGCGATCTCCATACAGAAAGGTTCTCGGTCGGACCATGTCAAGAACCCGGGTGCGAGCTACTCTGCCAAGCAACATTCAGCTTGTTCAGGACATTCTTGCTACGTCTCTGCCATTTAAACTTTAGAGCTCCTCCAGCTAAAACATTGCTGGAAAGTTGCAAGGAGCCAATCCCAACTGAAGTAGCACAAAAGGCGAGGTACATGCTGGACAGGTCGCCAGTCCACCGCTGGGCGAACATACAGAGACAACAGAGACGGTCAATTTAGAATGTCCAATTAACCTTGACTTTTTTTTGGAAACTGAAGAACCTGGAGAAGACCCACATGCACACATGGGGAGAACATGCAACGCTAAAATGCAACGGTGCTAGCTACTCTGCTACGTGGTCATATGTCAATAATTAAAGCATGAAGATATTCAGCTCATTCAGGACATTCTTGCTACATTTCTGCAGAATCCGGAATACTTTATTAGTCCCTCGTTGGAAATGAGATTTTCTTACAGCTAACTGCAGCTAATAGAAAACAACAGAAGGTTGCTGGAGCCAATCCCAACGAACATGAACAAGGTACGTCCTGGACAGGTCGCCATGCCATCGCAGGGCGAACATACAGAGACAACACAGATGGTCAATTAACTATTTTTTGGACTGTGGGAGGAAACCGGAGAAACCGGAGAACCCGGAGAACCTGGAGAACCCAGAGAAATGCAAACTCCAAACAGAAAGACTATCCGTCGGACTGGGTTGCGAAGCCCAGATTGCAAAGGCAACCTTGCTAGCCTTTACGTCACCATATGGCCAGATTTCAATGCTTCAAGCAGAAGACATTCAGCTCCTTCAGGACATTCCTGCTAGTCCATTTTATTCTGCTATTTATAAATGCTGTTAGAGTCAGAATCAGAAATACTTTATTAGTCCCTATAGGTTGGAAATTAGGTTGTGTTACAGCTACGTGAGCTAAGAATAGCAGGCAACAGAGATATAAAACAGAAAACTAGGTTATAAAATAGAAGAATAAGTATTATATGAACCTACTGACATATTTTTGGTCATTTTTCCACTGGAAAACAAACACTTCAAAGTACATTTTTCTCAGGAAATGCTTGTGTTCTTGTTTGGAAAGTGCTCTCTCATCCTGGTTGGATATTTCAGGTTGAGAGCTTTAAGACTCTGCAGCTGATTGATCTGTTTTGTCGAGATGTTTTATTCCAGGTCTCTTTGTGTTCTCCCATTCCTCTATCCTCTTTTGTAGCTCCATCCATTTCTTCTGCCTAATGCACCGGCCAACTCAGAGGGCTTTCATGCGTCAGTGGGTGAACGCGCGCCTCCACGGAGCTTCTTAAACGGGCAGACAGGTCAAATATACGAGCAGAAACAAGAGTGTGGTCCACACTGGACACACACGGGGCAGGGTGGCCAATTATTTTACCTCTGCTCTATGTCTGATTCACTTTCCCCGCATCTCCTAATGCGCCGCTGCGTCAAAGTGAGAAGTCCAGTTCTCTTGCTCTTTTATAAAACACACTGAAGGGAGCGTGAACATGTGTTAGCGATCCAGAGAAGGCGGGGGTGGACAGAGCTTTTGTGCCGTCTTAATCGCTTTTATCTCTTCTGACAAGTTTCCTGGCCGCTCTGTCAAAAATCCTCCGGCATCTGAGGAGGAGGAGGAGAGCAACCCGCGCCGGCCTCAGCAAGAACGTGTAGAAATCAATGATGTTCACATCAGCTCGTTATCACTGTCGACATCTGCTCTGCCTCCTCTTCATCGCTTTCCCTTTGCAGAGCGCCGCGAGAACAAAGACTCGGTTTTACAATCGCTTGTGTGCGCGTGCCGGTTCACAGCGAGTCAGAGCCCAGTGTTCGGTTAGACCCATCTTAGGGTCCCGACCCAGTCTTTGGCAACCACTGGTACGGAGTATATATATATGCATATATATGTAGGCTATATGTCTTATATATTTTAAGTTCATAATGTATTTTCTTGTCTTTTATTATTTATTTGCATTATCTTTATTTTTTTGCTTTTGTACTTTTTGTTACTATTTTAAATAAGAATTTTTATTCTTATTGAGTATATACTGAGTATTTGCGAAATCAGCACTTGGCATCATTTAGTGGACTCAAATGTTTTTGTAACATCAGTTAAAAAAAAGGAAAAATTGATACTTGATATCAAAAATGATATTGAGGTATTCCGCGATATTTCACTGTATCGACCACTTTTCTATATGTTTATATATTTTTTATTTTGATAAAATTACAACCTTATATCATTTTCCTCTCATGAAATTTTGTCATTGTATTTTTTTTATATACAATTCTCATCATCGTTGCTCTCTGACTGAGACGATACAGGTGAATTAATGTCCTCACGTGCCGGACGAGGATCGCAGAATGCGCCGTGACGTTCTGACCCTGGAGCTTTTCTCTCGTTCATTTGCTCTCCCTCCAGCTGCACTCGATTACAGACGTGCTGAGAAGGGATTGAGACCCAATATCCTTGTCACTCGGCCGCCTTCGTCTCCGCTCACTAACACGAGACATGACAGGAGGTGGCAGATGGAAGATACACAGCCACAAATTACCGCAACAGATCAGGGCCAGAATTGGAGGAGCACAACATCCTCTCAGGGATTGGAAATACCTGCCGTTAAGAGGTGCAGGTCAGCGCTGTAGAGCGCGCTCGGTCAAGCTGTGAGCCGTCGGTGACGGCGGCGCATGATGTGGAATTAGTACGTAAAGAGGGATAAGAAGGACTGGACAATGTGGCGTGGGGTTAAGGTGAAGGTCTGTGAGCAGAAAGCAAAGCAGTGAATTTCATATCTAATTCAGAGCACGCTGAAATAGAGAGGAGATGCAGCTATTATACATGTGAGTGGACAGCGAGGTGGATGACTTAAAGAGGAGGGAAAATGGTGTTGATGCGTATTGTGTATTATGTACTTCGTGTGCACTATATGATGTATAAAGTGTCCAACACATCACAGAGTAGATTAAAAACATTTCCAGTGCGAGTACTGAGGCCAGATGACATTTCCCAAGCTAATCCTAATATGCTGACTCATCACACTCAGTTGAATCACTCGTTCAATACTAACTTTGTCCATGATGTAAAACTGCTACATTTCTGCTAAAAAACATTAGCAATTAAAGTCCTCTACCTTAAATTCAAAGAGTACTGAGGCCACATGACATTTTCCAAGCTAATCCTGTTGAATCATGCACTAGCTTACAGTTAAATACTCCTTTTGTCCAAGATGATACTTGAAGTTACTTGAAGTAAGTAAAACTAAATGCTGTGTAAAAACACATTTGACTGTGCTAAACATTGAAACTAGGTTTTGGATGACTAGCTGCTAGCTGAGATGAGTTTTGCCAGTACATTTTACTTTTAAAGCCGCAGTGCGTAACATCTGGTGATTTGTGTTGTTATTAGTCAGCCTCTGTTCATTCTGAGAAGGTGTGTGTGTAGTGTAGTTTTTGCCAAGGTTTTTTACTCCATGGCTGTTACTGTATGGCAGGCGGTACACAAGGTGAGCTGGGTTGAGCTCCATATGATCGGGTCAAAGGTGTTTCTCCAGTGTTTTTGTTGATGTACAGTGCTGCGGGAGCTCTGCAGCAAAAAAGAAATCCTTCAATTGTCTCTGTACTGCTGGAAGCCAGGTCCATTTTTATACGATCATACTGTTAGCAAAAGGTTCAGCGTGTAACAATCAGAGACATCTGTCAGGGAATTACAATTACAGTGGCCTTTGCGCCACCTCCATCACTACGTGGAAACGTGTTATTTTGTGACTTTGGTGTTTGAAAACCATCGTTTCGATTCACCCCAGTGACAAAAACTGACCACCAAAGGCAGCAGTGGACCAGAAGCTCTTGTGTCCCCCTTGAGCTAAAATCACTGACTTTCTCAATGGGGTTTGGTGCAAGAAAGTGAGGAATTTACCAACTTCAGTTTCTACATGAAACAAAAAAAAACACATTCTTAAGATGACAGAATCTGCCCATTAAATGAGGAAATTATCATTACGATTATTCAAACTCAAAAAACTTTATTGTCAATTCAAAAAGGTACACACAACACATTCTGAGAAGTTAAAATAATAATAATAACCAACACATTTTCAACTTTACAGGCAGAAGAGCCTTTAATAAATGTTAACTTATGAGACTCATTTACTGTTAGTTAACACTTATTACTTATATTAACAGTAGCTTTACAGATTCTTGGTTAGTTAAAACTTAAATTAACTGCTAAAAACGTTGATTATCTGTTAGTGTTAGTTGCAGCACTATTTCAATCTACTGGATTTCTAGCTCTACATTTTTCACACAACAAAAAGCACTTCAGATGCTATAAAAAATGGAAAAAAGACATGAGAAGAAAGGCAATATATGTGTGTCATGAGAGTGAAAGAGGAGGCAGCCTGTGGGGTTGGAGTTGTAACCCTGCTTTGTGCCAGCGCTCGTTCCCTGTGGGCTCTATTACAGCTCCACCGCAAGCGTAATCCCTCTGCGCCGCGGCCAAGCCTGAAGCTCAGGACAGGGAGCATGTTTAACATCTCGGTTCTCCTTACTCCGCTGCGAGGGGAGGCGCGGCCTTGGCAAGAGTGCACTCCAAGATCAACACAAGGTTGACGGCCATCTGGTCCGCAGCGCGGAAAATCCTCACATGGCAAATACCACCCACAGCCTGCCCGGACCGGAGCTGTCGCACGGCAAACACAGAGGCAGCAGACGATGGCTGAACTAAACAATCAGTCAGACTCAGACCAGAGGCCGCAGACCAAACCTGAGAGAGGACATTAAACAAACAATCCCAGCTGTGTGTGGGTGTGTGTGGGTGTGTGTGCACGCGCTTCTATTTGTTACCGTTTTAGGACAAGTTTTCTGTCATAAACACAGACCTTCTCAGGTCCAGTAGTCCTCATGGAAACCAGAACCTGGACCCAATGAGGAAGAACCTAATTTCTGAGGAACTGGTTAAGTTTAGGGTTAAACTCTGAATTGTGGTTAGTTCATAAGGCTGTATTAGTCTGTCCAAATAAGATAAGATAAGATAAGATTTATTGTAAAAAATGTACATTGTTACAGCAGAAAAGACAGTAAAGACAAAGATAATAAATAATAAACATACATATACATAATTTACAGTAATGAAATAAATAAATGAATCAATGAATGAATGGAAGTCAATGCAGAGTCCTTAAAAGGATACCTGGATAAACCTGTTTGTGTGTGTGTGTGTGTGTGTGTGTCTACTTATACATCTTTTTGAGGTTAGGTTTAGGTCAGGGTTAGTTTAAGGGTAAGGCATTTAGTAGTTATAGTTAAGGTTAGGGTACGGGGTTAGGCCCTGAATTATGTGTGTTCTTGTATGTGTCACCTCTTTATGACCCTTTTTCAGTCATAAACACTGACCTTGTCAGGACCTGTAGTCCTCATGGAGACCAAAACCTGGTCCTAATGAGTCAGAACCTTATTTCTGAGAAAAGTGTTGAGTTTGTGGTTAAGATTAGATCTGTGGTTAGGTTTAGGTTTGGGTTAAACATCAACTGGTTATAGTTAAGGGTTATAGATGAGGCTTAAGGCTCGTTAAAAGGATAGCGGTGCAAACCTGGTGGTTGTCCATACATCTCTGTGACGACCAGAAACAGACGTAGAAACCAGAGGAAGTGAGGACATATGGGCTGCTCCCCACAATTGGTCACACCTTAAAATGTTTATGCGTTTATACTTGGTTTAGACCAGGGTTAGAAGTTAGAATTAGGTCAGGTTTAGTTTACGAAATATGTTATTTAACATGATGGTTTAGGTTAAGACCCTGTATTACAGTATGTCATACAGACTGACCTTGTGAGGCCCACAAGTCCTCAAGGAGACCAGAACCTGGTCCAAATGAGGCTGAACCTCTGAGGAACTAGGTTTTAGGACTAAGATTTGAATTATTGTAGCGTCCTTAAAAGGATAACTGCATGAGCCTGTGAGTGTGTGTGTCAAGTCTCTTTGTGTGATTTTCTTTGTACTCCTTTATTTACTGCAGCGTTTGTCTGAGGGAAGAATGGACTCTGTGAAGGCCACTTGGTGCAGTCATCCACGGTTTGTGAGGCAGTCAAGGCCACTTCATGCCCTGCCCTGTGCCGCGCCGCGTGCAGAGGCGCGCTATTATCCTCCGCCGCTAACACGCCCCATCTGGATCGTCATTTTCTGTGAGAGCCGCTGCTGTAAATCAGTTTTACTGCTACGGAAACATCGAGTGTGGCGGCCTGCCCTTCTATCGGCAAATGTCATTGTCATAATAACACCTGGGGGGGCGTCGCTTTGCTGTGATTATGAGTGCCACTCCGGTGTGGTGAGATGGGCCACGGCGCCGCGTGAAGAACGTCCTCAGGGGGGAGGATAGAGGCTCGTGTTCGGCTTGTGTGGAAAGTTTAGCGAGTAAACTTACCACAGAGCACAAACACGAGGAATATCAACAGTCGGCGCTGTAAAACACACAGTTTATTCCTCATATGTGCAGAGAAAGCCCCGCGACTCTGCTTATTTAACATAGAGTTTTAGGCGTTTGTGTGGTTTTGTCTCTGCTGGTTTTGAAGTGCATCACACAGGGATTTGGAGAAAGTCTGAAACAGTTGTGTTGGTGTTTGCATGTGTGGGCTCAGTTCTGCTGGGGCTGATTATAACACAGGCTTTTTCCTTTTAAAAATATTAACTCAGTGCCTTTAGAGGAGAAGTTTATAGTCTCATAATCTCAGATTCACTAAGACGCAAGAAGATGCAAGTTTCCCATGAGTTTTTGACACATTA
This sequence comes from Solea senegalensis, assembly GCF_019176455.1. Lineage (NCBI taxonomy): Eukaryota > Metazoa > Chordata > Actinopteri > Pleuronectiformes > Soleidae > Solea > Solea senegalensis. The sequence continues at coordinate 34,483,688 of NC_058021.1, read as the reverse complement.
CACTGATTTACCTTGTATTTGTATTCATATTTATCTATTGTAAATAAATGCTACATAGTCGTCATTGTATGACGGACTACAGGGATCTTCAGGGTGTCGGGTCAGGACACTGTTGTACTGTTCTGATGAGTGCATTTATAATAGGCAGAGTCCTTTAATACAGTTCAAGCTGTTTATCGAAGTTTGTGTGAAGATGTGTGGTTGCTGCAATACAAGCACTACACAATACTGACACTGTAGGGAATTTAAAGTCAGCATTACTCGAATAAAACTAAATGAACTAATGAACTAATTCATCTATAGATGTAACGTAAGAGGGACATACACAGTCACTAATCAATTAGCAACATATAAACAACAGGGATTAGCAATGCAGATTAGCAATACAGCAACTTAAACTTCTCTGATTATTGCTCGTTAGCAGCTAGCTCCACGTCACTCATGAGTGACTAATTACTCATCACATCACATAACTGATGGAAAAACAAGTGCCAGGTCATCAAACATGGACACCCATGGACACCGCACACATCACAGAGATTGTTCAGCAGACGCTCACTCTGAGCCGAGCAGCACGTCGACGGTGCGTTCAAGGAGGGGTGGGAATTTGGCTCTTCTAATCTAAATTAGTCAATATTGTACAAAAAGTAACTTGAATTTGCCTTAGACTGTTCCAAGTGTCTTAAAACGTCTCTTTTTCAGAATAAAAGGCTCTGAACTTGAGTGGAATGTTGACACTGACATTCTTCTAGCATACTGGAAGTTTTACTACTTCTTAAAATATGCTTGCAATACTCGATTAAGCTGTTGGTGGCACTGTTGGTTGGTCGTTTGGCAGCTTTAGCCGTCGCGCATCCCAGGTTATGTTCACTTGTGGAAGTTGTGACATAAAATAACCCAGAAATGACCAGGATACCACAGTTACCACAGTTACGCGAAATGTAAGAAGTGCTTTGTGTCCAGTGTGAGTGTATGTTTTCAGATATTATTACAGTTTCACTTCTCCATCTTGTGTAAACAGATTACATAGACTATAGAATGTCTTTTGACACCCAGACAGCGTTTATTTGCTTATACACCAGAGTGAAACAGCTCACAGCAGCTTCTCCATCAACAAAATCCTGCATGTGTGAAACATTAGCGCGTGGAGCGACTGACGAGGAGGAATTCTGTTGTTCGTGTCATTTTGAGTTAAGCGCGCCGGTGACTGTTGTCCCGTCTTTGACTGTCCACGTCTCACCTCCTCCGACACACTGTCCTCCGTCTCTCTCTTTTTCTGCTTAGCTGCTCGTAGATCAATCGCCTGCCTGTTTAGCTAATTGTCCGCGGTCGATGGCCGCCTGCAATTCATCTGAGGGCCTCGGTCCATCAGCCCATCGATCGCATTGATCATGCAGAAGTTTCCAGCGTCTTGATATGTGTTTATCGCGGGGGCCTTGGAGAACACAGCGCACCCCACGGTCATTTCTGACATGATTATTTTATTTTTCCTCCCCAATCATTTGTTTCAGGGTCTTTTTATGGCTTTTCTTTGAGTGTCCTCGTCTCCTTTGGCTCAAACCCAACAAAGCACAGTAGCTTCTCAAGGTTCACGTATTCGCCTGAGAAAGCATGAAAAATCTTTTATTCCCAAGATCAAACTTAATGAACTCTATTGTTAGCGTCTGTTTACATCTGCAATAAATATACTTTTCCATCGAAGCACTTTATTATTCATTCTGTATCTGTACTGTAAAGAACAATGAACCTTATTTGTGGAGAACTTTTCTTAATGTTTCAAAGGCGCGAGACAGCCATAAAATACATGAATTCAAAGTTTTGTAGTTTTGTAAAAATCCGTCCCTTTAGTCTTGTTTTAGCCTCTAAAATTCCCGGCTGTTGCTCGGTAATTTGAAGGTAAAACTTCGTGTTCAGAGGCCATTTTTTATGATATTACAATATTCTTTTAAAGCAAAAAAAAGCAAAAAAAAAAAAAGGTAGGTAAAAAGTTTTGTGATATCTCACAAAAGTTGAGATGTCAGCAGGGACACAAACTGAGACGTAAAGACTCGTGTGCACTGGGTGACGTGACGGACTCCATTGTTTCCAAGAAGGGGGAGTAAGGTGGACTTCAATCAGCTAAAAGGTGATAAAACGTTAATTAATTCAAATCACTTGTACTCGCCAACCACTGAGAGAGAAAAGCAGCAGCGACAGCAGAGCTTTTTTTCTCCTCCTGTGGCGACGCATTCACACGAGTCCGTTAATGGTACACCACGTTTCACAAAGTCTGTCCTTTCCCCTCCTTTAATACACGGCTCAAGAACAAAAAAAGTCCCAGTGTGGCTGCTTTCAGCACACACAGTGGATGGTAAACACACACACACACACACACACACACTCCACCATTACCTGTGAAAGCCTCAGCCATTAACTGCAGGACGTGCTCTACTGTACGCGTGCACTTATGTATAATTTCACAAAGGAAAACAGCGACATTCATGCGGCTCATTGACTCATTTTCTTTGACCGTTCAATGCCGACATTCAAAAGAAAAAATCCTGCAGAACTGGCGATACCGTACAGGCGTCATGTGCAGTTCCTCCGGAACCTACAGGAGGCAGCATATCCCTGTCCTTAGTATTCTAATGGGACCCACTTGGGGTATTTGTCAATGACAAATAAATATAAATCACAACAAGAACAAGTCATGTCTGCAACACCTGATATTGTTTTGAAAATCAAAACTAGACATTTTCAAGAGATTTGGTCAGAAACGTCACTTCATGCATGTGTTATTTATATATATATTTATATATATAGTGGAAAAAATATATTTCACAGACCCCCAAAAATATCATGCGTGGATAACAATCCAGTCCCTGGTACATGTACATAAATATTTAGACCCAAAATTGAGATTTATCCATTTCCATAATTTGGATTACAGTTGTCACATTATATCCAATTTTGATTGTATTTTAATTTGCAGCTGCAAATATTTAAGTTTACTTCATTTATACTTGCAAAAGCTGGCCATATTTTAAACACGTTCAAACGTTTTTCTTATTAAATGCATAATATGTCATTTATAATGAATGTAATACCCCAAATTAATCACCCGTAATGACACAAAAGCATATATGTTTTAATAGCTTTGTTATGGGAATTATGCACCTCATGTAATACATGAAGACAAATGCTCAATGCAACCGTTGATGTGACCTGAGACCACTCACTCTTTGTATTGTTAATGTAACTGTTGGATGCGACTTTTGGCCAGTGACCATATGTATTGTTTTAGGAACTGTTTGAAGTAACTTGTGAATAGAGACAATGGGTCTGCGACTGAGGGCAAGGTGATAACAAACCCACAGAGGCGGGGGTCTGCACCTTATGGCAGGGTGATAGCTGACCCATTGAGACAGATAAATACCTTGCGATTACTACAAGACAGGGAGTCTTCACTTTGTAACTGGCCTGTGTGTGTTGCTTTGTGAATGCTCCTCTTGTACAAGATTAAACCCTTGTTTGGACACTGAGCTGACTCCGATCTCCTTCCTATGGATCTCAATTCTTTTGACAAGCTTTGTGTCATGTGTCGTACTCTGGCTCACAATTCATAATTACACAATTATTGGTGACAGAAAGCAAATTAATGAAAGGAAACTAATATCACTGGTATCTAAATCTTCCAGTTGGAAAACAAAATGTGGAAGTGGTAAAGTTCAAAAGTTGATGTTTAAAGAGACCTCATAAAAATGAATCATTTATCTCAAGAACACATTCACTGCTTTATCCAAATATTCGAGTGCCCTTTTCCACTTGAAATGAAAGGTTTTTTGTGTCCGGCATGCGATTGAGAGCATAATTACCAAGAAGTCAATCATCTCACCTGAAACTGCTAACATGAGCCACTTACACACTTTCACTTCCGCTTGCCGCTGACTGCCAACCGTGCACCACGCTCACCTCTCAAATGCTCTCACTTTGTGAACGGCGTTCTCCCCCTGTGCCAAACTCCATAGAGAAAATGAAAGATTTTGCATCACAGGGACAAAGGACTTGTCGATCCACCGCTGCCTCCCTCAGTGAGGTCACATGTGTTATTATGCGACATCGGCGATTGAGATCCTTGGTTCAGATTGACCTCAGTGACACAAAGTGACCACACAAGGCAGGAGTAGACCAGCTGCTCCTGTGTCATCGTGAGCTTAAAGGGGACATATTATACCCTATTTCCCCCATTAAAATAGTTCCCTGGTGTCCTAATGAACATGTCAGTGACATGCTTTGGTCAAAATACCATAAGGATGAAGAATCATAGCAGTTCAATAACCCTGCTAAACCCACCCCTTTCAGAACGCTCGGTTTTCGTGCATGGTCCCTTTATATGCAAATGAGACACAGGCAAACACACACCCACTTCTTCCAGGGGGTTTCTGATTTGTCCTCTTTACAGCGCTTTACAGCTCTATTCGTCTCCCCCTCCCTCCACTAGTTCTCTGACAATATCAACATGGCAGCGTGCACAGAAAACAGCGAGAGTGCCGTCACAGGAAGAGACGTCCTACATAAGGATCGAGCCGAACAGTGCCAAACTGTAAATCAGTTAAAACACTTAGGAACAGCACCGCTGATCGGCAGCGGCGCGCGGCGAGCTGAATAAACTGCATGTTGCTGTACCAGACCGGAGACTGTGCTCAGGAGACCTCACCACCGCTGATCACCACTGTGCTCCGGTGACCTCGCTACCTCTGATCGCCAGTGGCGAGCTGCATAAACTGCCGCTGTATGTTACTGTATCAGACCGGTGACTGTGCTCCGGAGATCGCCACCGCTGACCAGCTCCGGTGCTCCAGGCAGTTTAGGCTGCATAAACAGCTGCTTTATGTGATTGTATCAGACTGAGTCTGTGCTCCAGTCATGGAGGACGTACTAAACAAATATTTTTAATTAGGACGTGTCAGAATGGTCAGTTATGAGCTCTGTGTGACCTTTTCTTAACAATGTGTGTGTTTGTACGTCGGTGAAATACGTCCCCTGACTAAATACGGCGACCGCTGGCCGCAGTCTGATGTGAAGTAGTGCGAACACAGGAACACACGTTTGCTGACTTTATCCGGCACATTAGCTTCATATATAAAATCCTCTGTAAAACACTGTGCTCCACTGTGCAGCCACCAACAGCACACTTGTCCCTCCGTGTTGACATAATAGCGCTCTTCCTCCCTCGCCTGCACTCTCCCAGGGACAAGGTGGAGCTAAGGTGGAGCTTGCGAAGTAAACTTACTGGTGGGGCGGTAACATTTGCGGTGAAATGCGCATGCTGCCGTCATAAGTGCAGGGAATTCAACATCGAGCGTTTTATCGCCTATACTTACACTAAGGGGGACCACGAAAACATGACGGAGTATTCTTTTTCCACACTTTGGCGACTGGTAGGGCCTCCAGAGTCCCAAATATAAGTATTGAAATGGTTAAAAAGTTGATTTTGCATAATATGTCCCCTTTAAATCACTGGTTTTCTCTATGGGGTTTGGTGTGGGAGAGTGACTGGTTTACGAACTTCAATTTCCTGTTGGAAAAGTCCGTCTAACAGCGAGATAAAGACGGGAACATACATTTTTAAGATATCGTAGACTTAAACTGACATTTATTTTATAAGATGAGTACTTTGCTAAGTGGCTAAAATGTGTTTTTCTGTTGTTGCAGCCATGTTTTTAGTGAAAGCAAATCTGAATATATTTTCTCACAGGTCAGAAACCCTTTTAATCATTTTAATGACTCTGTAGTGCACATGGCTTTTTATCAGTTTCATGATGAAGATCATTCCCATTTATATAATCAACTGGATCAAAATTGATTTACAGTGGGAACGAAGTAAAAGATGATAGGCTATGGAGTTCTTGATGCTCTTTTTTCCCCCCTTCTTCCTCCGACTAACTTAGTTTTCGCTGCATCCATGACATCACACGACACACGACAACCACTGGCAAAGAGTTTGCTTAAAAATCCCCTGATGTATTGTAACGCTAATTAAAAAGCCTCGAGTGTCAAGGGTGTATCACATCTCCAGAAAACCCTGAACTCTGCCTCTAACACTGTTACCTGTCAGCCAGGGTCAGGTAGGGTTTGATTACACCTCCGCGCCTCAGTCCATGTCTCTTCAAAAAAAAGAACAATCCAAAGAACACGCTCAGAGGGAGGAGTGGACGAGTTAGCATCGGGTTTCTTGTCAGGAAGCTGTGAAATCTGCACTGTGGGGAGAATTAGCTGTTTTTGTGTGAAGATCACGCACAGCCTGAAGGTAGACGCGGGGGGGGGGAGATGAAAGCAGGGAGTGATTTGTGACGATGTGTTCACATTCTTCGTGAGCCAAAAGGAGAAAGTGAGCAGGTAAAGAGTACGAGTGAGTGGGTGAGTGAGTGGATTTTCACCCCCCGGGGCCGTGGACGTCGCCGATATATATCCCTGAGAACCGGCGCAGTGGTGAAAGCAGAACCCGCTTCCTTCCCCGAGGCTTGTCTCCAGCTACAGTGAGAACAATAGCTGTGGAGGACGGAGTCAGGCTCAAACATGACTCCTGCTCACTGTAACACGAGGCTGCTTCATCCCGTCGTCCGTGACAACCAAGCCCTGCGCTCCAGGGACTGTGGGTAACACAGGACGAGGCTTGTCCTCTCTGCTGTTAACTGTCCACTGACAGTTTTCCACTGGAGATGTTCCGCTAAATGGGAACAAGGAGGGAAAACAACAAGTGCCTGATTAACAAGCTTCAGTTAATTAAAGCAAGTAATTGGCTTTAATTTCCACTCCGACTTTTCTGACCTGCCCCCCTGTGGCTTCCTGGTCAAACTTTAGCTACTTTCCAAGAAACGCGAGTAGACGTGAATTCCGCGTGACAGTTGTACCTAATAAAGTGGCTGGTTATTGTACATATGTCAGATGAACACAAAAATTGTGCATACGCATGTAGTTAAAACATGCTAGCATGCTAGCTCGTAGCAAAGTTGTATCACCTCCAGCGAGCAGAAATCTGGAACAACACCGACTGCAAATACTATCTTTAAACTGCACTGCATGTAGTACTTCAACAAAAATCATACTTAATAAACATGTTATAAACAACAAAAAGATGGGTAACACCTAACGTTAGCTTAGCCTGTTGACCCACCAGCACAGAGTCAACATTTCTCCGACACTGGAGTCTAAAGTCCAACAAAACGGATGGAAAATACAATAATTTTCACGTAAATGTGATGACTTTGTTAAAAAATGCAACATTAAATGCCAAAAATAGATTTAAAAATGTACTGTTTCCACGGCTAATGGCTACAACCAAGTTGTATCACCTCTAGCCAGCTGTAGCGGCAATCATGCTCATGGAACACATGCTTTTGTCATTTTAACATTTTTTGCCACTTCGCCGACAACAAATACTATCTTTAAACTGCACTGCAAGAAGTACTAAAACAAAATTTAACAAAATTCTACAAAATAAATCAACAATAACAGAAAATGGAGGGAACATACAAGAATGTTCACATATATTTGATGATTTTGTCAACAAAAAGGCAACATTAAATGCCAAAAATAGGTTTTAAATTCTACTTGTTTCCGCACTGATAAAAGAGACCACCCACTAAAACTATAGAAACATATACAGATGCTTCATTACGTTCAGTCAACATTTGTTGATGTGTTTCTGCGTTTTAAAGTTGGTTATAACTGTGGATTTGACTCAAGGACAAGGGTGCAATAATGTCAGCAAACGTTTATTATTTCAAAGTCACTTTGAAACGTCTTTTTGTGCATCTGAAATAAAATTAAACACTAATTTTAAATGGACTTGCTGTGTAACTAAAGACTGATTATCACACATCACATGTAGAACGTTACAATTAGCCTTAAATTAAACGTCTCAACCAACCAAATCATAAAACAAATATCTGTATATGTGATAATATTATGATAACAAAGTCATATTTGTGTTGGTTTTGGTCATGTTTACACATAAGACGTGGATGTAGATCCGAAGAAAATGCCCGTAAATAAATAATAAATAATGAACATGTGTTTTCTCAAGCAGAAAAATAACAGTCCCTGGTTGCTTTTGTGTGCAACAGCGGATGCTGCTGCTGCTGCTTATAAAGAGAGAACTAAAGGGGGGCACATAATAGTCAGGGAGACGTTCACAATGAGACAGAATGAAGGGAAACAAAGAGAGGTTTCTGTCTCAATGCGGATAATTACATTTCTACCTTTCTGTGGCAGTCGCACAGCCTTAATGCTTGTAATTAATTTCATTATTTTTGGCCCTGGCTGTGGAGTGCAGATTAGTTTCTCTCTGAGTTGTGGGGATAAACACACAGTAATTGCTTATTACTCTCAGAGCTGGCGTTAGATTATACTAAAGCCGACAAATTAGAAAATATCCAATCACCTTTAGCTAAAATTCAAAACCTGCGGCTGTTTTTGTGTGGCCGTTGGTTTTGATTTGTCGGATGTGTTTTGGGGTTTTATTCATTTATATTTTGGACACCGTGCATGTGTGTTTGTGTGGCAGCCACATTTATTCTACTCTTTGTGTTTTCATTGCTTTATACCTCATTCCATTTTTATCTTACTCACTCTCTAACAAGTCCATTTTACTCCCAAGACCTTCAAAATACAATATTCTGACACATTTTTTTTTATTTTCACCAGAAATCCTTGAGTTATGTTTGCTTTTTTTCCTCATAACATTTCTGGGAAGCCTCTCAGAGCATCAGCCCATTTGTGTTACAGTCACATTTTCTTTCTCTGATTACAATTAATTTTTCGGTTTCTAACGTTTGTCCTGCTTCAGAGTTCATCGCCATCGTCAACAAACAACAGTTGGACCCTGAGAGCAAATCCGACTTTGCTTAAAAAAACATCACAAACATTCATGGCTAAATTTTCATTCATAAAGAAAATTTTAATTTGTATCTGCCTGAATGCGGATTTAAACCTGGATTTAAAGTATTTAAAGTCAAATAAGACATTTACATTTTGTTTCTACAGCGGCCCGAACAAACACACCAGCCAAAGCGTTTGTTTCACATTTGGGTTTGATACACAAAACAAATAAGAAACACAGAAAAACCGTAGTTTCCATTTCTGACACACTGGACCTTTAAAATGTCCAGATAAAACCTGAAGATGAATAAAAAGATGGGTTTTTTTGTGATTTATGATTCATCCTTTTCTCCGGTTCCTTTGAGTCATCGTCTTCCATGTGTCCTCTCGTGGATCTCGTTACCGCCCGATCTTGTTACGCAGCCTTTTCACTGAAGCTGTGGTGAAAATTGGCGACGCACAAAAGAAGCTTTGTCAGAAGTCCCGCACTCAGTCCGTGTCAGGCTTTTATCCGTGCCTGATGGAACACAAGGTGTCTGTGTTGAGATCTTGTTACGCGAGTTATGATCTATTCATAACAGGGCGCTCTAATGTGCTGCCCAGGTAGAGTTTCGGCTGTTGCTGTCAGACGCGGGAGAGACACTCGACACACAACGGACACGCAGAGCCAGATGTCAATCTCCCACACCAAAGTCCATAGAGAAAATCAGTGATTTTAGCTTGCGGGGGCACAGGAGCTGTTGGTCTACTGCTGCCTTGTGTGGTCAGTTGAGTCACAGAGGTTAATCTGAATGAAGGATTTCAAACACTGATGTCACAAAATGAGACATTTGAAATCAATAATGGTGGCAGCAGCGGATCAGCAGCTCCCATTTGCTGTGTTGTAAAATCCCTGATTTTCTCTATGGACTTTGGTGCAGGGAGAGAAAATGTTTCAATATTCTTTCTCTCACAAACTTGTTTTCTACAAAGCTACAGCTACACCTTTTTACTTACTGTAATTTATCTAAATTCTGTTAACGTTAGTGGTCCGGCTAATCCCAGTGAAGAAAATCAGCACTTACTAGACTATTAAACACCTCTATTTGTAGTCCACATGCAATCACGCCCCACTGCATCTCCACGCTACATTACCAGGATATTCCACCGCTAACGAACATTCGTCTGACACCTTGACGGAGCTTCATCTCGTGGAGGTTTTGATCGCGGGGGCATCACGCAGCGTCCATCAGCTCATTAACACAACACACAGATCAAATCTATGCCTCTCACTGTCAGGTCGACATGTACAGACGGATAACACGGGCAGAGATGCAGAGCGATCTGAATCTTGACTAAATCACTTCTGAAGGAGCAGAGGAGGAGCATCTCCTGGGATGCGGCAGCCTGCCTCTGCCACTAAAGCTAATAAGGTCAGACAGCTACGCATTAGCGGTGGATCATCTCCTCTGACACGACGGTTGATCTCACAGCAGCAGAGAACGTGTACCTGTAATTGCCAGGCACATGTGTGTTCACAGGTACACTGAAGCTTTACTGTTCAACCTCACTCTCTGCACGGTGTGATAGATGGCAGATCATATGTCCTTGCCTTGTTGTCCTCAAGTCCTCCTTCCACATCCACAAAACTACATGAACCCCCAAGCTCAAAAATGGAGGCCCGTTTTAGTGTGGACAGCAAAAACGTAGCCTTGACGTTCCTTGGCGTCTTGCGTGATGTGCGTACATGCCCTCACATTCAGTGACTTGTGTCTAATTGGAGCTAGTCCATGGGGCAGTCCATGTGGCTGGGGCAGTCCATGGGGTGGCAATACATGGGGCAGTGGTGGCAGTCCATGGGACTGGTGCGCTCCCTTGAGCAGTCTATGGTGTGGCAGACCATGGGACAGTCTATGGGGTGGAAGTCTATGGGATGGCAGTTCATGGCCCAGTTTATAGGGCGGCGCGGATTCTAAATGCCAGACAATGTTTATCATTAACAGTCACTTTTAATGATCATCATAACTTGTTGTGGTTTAATACACCAAAGTAACGGTTTAACAGGTGAAACGATGAGACACCAAATCCATCTACATATCTGTATCTCCACCGACTGGCCTGGACGTGAAGAGACTCATTACATAAACGAAAGCGCGACGACATTCTGTCGGGGTCACAGGAAGTTGATTCACTATTATTCAGTGCCCACACTCCATCCACACACATTCACTTAGAGAAGGATAATTCATGAGGAGACTGGAGGTCACTCACACATTCACAGAGCTGTGTCTCATGTGAACAGGGCAAATACATGGCCTGTAATTAAAGAAGTAACAAAAGCACTGTCAATTGTTTTCTCCTCACGTTTCCGCTGGTGCTTCGCCTGTGGAATTATCACCCAAAGCTTTCCCTCTCTCTACAGTCTCCTCGCTTTGCTTTTATTTAGGAACATTTGTGCCAACTTCCCATCAATACTGGCTCAACAACGCTGTGACACTTAGCTCTGCTCTGCTCACATACGGTGTATATGGTATATACAGTGGAGCAGTTCCTGGTAGCACAAAGCCGAAACTAAGTTTATGCCACAATTGCATGTTAGCCAAACCTGACCTCCGTGCAAAGTGTCCAGGGTTTTAATGTGAGTTAATCCCCTATTAACAATATTCTATTGTTAATAGAATATTAACAATCTCAACAGGAACAATAGGTTCCTCGCACTTTGTGCCAGGAGCTGTTAGACCTGGACACTTTCATAAAAACCTCCTGCCCTCCTCAGAGAGACGGAAAACAACAGCAATTCTTTTTGTTTTCGCTTCATAATATGAGCGATGGAGAGTTTTGTTGCGTGACTGAGCAGGTTGGCATGCGGAGAAGTTTTGCTCAAGGACACTTTGACACCTCTCACGGCTGCTGATGGACATGGCGTTTGCCAGTCGCAGAGGGAACTGCACCTGCGAGCACATTGGATTTCTTTCCGTTGTTTTTCTCTCTTTTTGTTTTTTTGCAGACAGAGAAACTGCATCTCATTGATTTAGCTAAACCTCAGCGGGCAGAGTGGAGCGTTCAGGGAACTCTGTAAAGACTTGTTTCCAGTTCCAGTAGCAGAGCACTGTGTTCATATTGGACTTGTGGATTTTTCATTCCCTGTCCACACACACACACACACACACACACACACACATACATATATATGTATCTGTAATATTCCACTCAACATGTGAATCCACCACCCTTCACTGTAAATTCCACTGAATGTACTTTTCTGTTATTTTCTACGCTTAAAACAAATAAAAGTCACCAAAAACAAGATTTTTAGCAGCTCTTTTTCATTACTGCAAATTAATTTTGAGGAGAATTGTTGATTTGCCAACCAATTAAGACATAACTGGCTCATGAGCTGCTGTTTTAAAGCTCTGGTTTTAGTATTTTGGTTTCTTCTCTAAATCCACAAGATGCGTTGTTTGGAAGAAGAGGCAAGGAGTGGAAAAGAAAGCAGTACAAAGCACTAAAACTGTTAAAAGTAACACCAACTGCGTAAGAAAAATGCACATTTTTTGCTCAGATTATTAAAATACTTTTTAATATAAAGGTCATTGGCTTCAATTTTAAACATGGCATCAAATTTGACATTGTACATTAATTCCTATTAATACAACAATTAAAACCCTCTGAATTCAGATTTTTCATATGACATGCAAATGTCAATTCTGCAATTCTGCACATGTTGTTTTACGCCATTGTTTGCAGAGAGAAATGAATTCCCCAGCTTTAATATTCTCACACACGCAGTTCAAATAAGTCACATCTTCAGGAGAAAAACGATTCCCAGCAGCAGAGAGTAACTTTCTCTGTTTTCTTTCCACAGTTTTCATTAAAACTAAACGTCTCCACAGTATTCAGGATGGTTTCTGTGCAGCGCTCTGTAAACGTGGTGCGAAAACTCCCAAACAAACGACCTCCTCTTTAGAAGTGACTGACGACGTCTGCGCTTAGAAACGCTGCCTCTCAGTGGGACTGAGCTCAGTCGTTAGAGCAAACACAGAGAGATGATTTCACATCATCCTGTCACAAACCCAGCTCAGCGTTAAGGGAATATCATTAAAGATAAGTGAGGAAAAAACCCAGCTCCTGCATTTTAACTCTGAATCAAGCAGCCACTTAAAGCATTGTTTCAACCTAAACCCGGTTTTACCCCTCAACCTTATTGACTTCAAATATGTCCCTCTGCGCTCACTGTAATAACGCAGTCCACTCGTGATTCGATAATCCGCCAGATACAGAGTTCATAGATCAATAAACGTGATGTTTTTCACAAACAAACTCTGTGCTTTGTACATAAAATGTGATTTTAATGCACCATTAGCACTTTTTAAAAAAGGGTGCCACATAAATATGAAGACAACTTGTTTTTTTTCACCAGAACATTGAGTTTCAAAATAACTTCAGTATTTAATGGCGTCTTCCATTCCGACTCCCAACACTTGTCAGTCAGCAAAAAGTCAAATTTTACGGCGTGTTTCCACCAAGGCAAACGGTTCGGCACATTAAGTTACATATTTTTAATAGTACCAAAAAAATCGCCCCCAACTGTTCCAATTAGAGTATGGTATGGGCGGAGCTAGACCCACGACAGTGAGCTTATTGGGCGACAAAAGCGTCACTCCCTTGCGACCCGTGTTTCTTCAACGCCCTCAGACTATTCTCACACAAAGACTAAAACAGAGCTAGTCTTAGTCAGACTAACATACCTGAATAATGTGATTCATAGTCAGATTACGCCTGTGTGTACACACTTCGTCGGACTGGAGTGGGACTTATCGGTCTTTGACCCAGAAGTAGAATGAGATAACTCTATAACATAACATATACATCTTAACTTAAAAGTTTTGGCTTTCAAATTTGTTTAGGTACCCCAAAAATATATCCTGCGTCCCAGTCTTTGGGAACCACTGTTGGAACCACAGTATGGCTTCGTACACAATCAAAAACCTTTAAAGAATGGCATTTGCAACAAGCTTATAATTATTTGCGTTGTCTAATTGAAGTGACACGAACATTTCACGATTAACACTTGGGTACATGAATAAAGACGTTCTGTTAGTCTTTAAATGTCTTTTTTTGATATTTCTTTCTTACCTTTTCTGTTGACTGCACATGGCCTTGCCCTCCATTGAACTCAGGAACTTCCAAACCCGTCTCCACCCCAACAGAAGTCCTTTTATGGTAGGTTCCTGACGGAATGTGCCATGTGTAGTTTGGAGGAAAGGGTTTTTTTTTGGCGGGTATGTTTAATTCTTCACAGTTTATGAGCAAATTTTAACAATCCAAATATTTTTTGGGGATGATATTTACATTATATATATATATATATGATCAAACAACATAGTTGAGGGTAATTTTGAAATACTGCTTTTGTTTAATTGATTTCTTCATTGTTATTTCTCTGAGTGGGAGGAGCCAAGTTAACGCCAAGTTTGGCACAAAAAGTGAAAGAAAAAGATCAACAAAAAACAGAGCAGTACTCCGGTAAAGGGGTGCATTGTCTGAACATGACCTGACCCTCACATTGTGCGTTTATAAGAATAAAGGAAAGGTTTTTTCACATCTTTTGAAGCTTTTAGTTGCCTGGTGACGGAGAGCAAATTTATCTTCCTCATAGAAATTGACCAAAAGTGTTGTTATAAACCTTGGGAGTAAGAATCCAGGTGGAGGACGGGCTTCATAAATACACTAATTGAACCTTATTTGCTCTTTATGGTTGTGGAATATTTGTGGCACAGTTGGAGAATTGTGTCTTTGAAATAGCTTGAGATTAGCTGTTGTAACTTGATGATGACAGTGAAGCAATCGACAACAACCTTTCCTGACTCCAGAGTGTCACATGACCGGTATCAGTATCGGTAGATACTCAAGGGTGTGTTAAATCAGGAGTCATCCTGATTTAAAATCTCTATAATCTCATAATGTCCATCCATCCGTCCACCGTCACTGGGGATAGCAGCTCTATCAGAGGGCCCTGGACTTCCCTTTCCTTGATGACATCGTCCAACTCTGACTGGGGGGATCCCCAGGCCACCTAGTCTTTGGTCTGCCCTGAGGCCTCCTCCCAGTTGGACGTACCAGGAACATCTCCAGAGGGAGGCGCCCTGGTAGCATCATTACGAGGTGAACAAACCACCTCAACTGGCTCCTTTATAGGGAAGAGCAGCTCTACTCTCTTCTTCTCACCGTATCTCTAAGGCAGACCCCAGCCGCCCTTGTGAGAAAACCCATGTCGGCTGCTTATAACACACGTTCTTTCGTTCTTTCATGACCATACATTTTGAGTAAAAATTTTCTGCTGGAGACTCTGCCAAAAAATCTACCACGACCCATCTGTGGGAAGTCTAAACATCTCTTCTTCTTCTTCTTCTGTTTACATTTCTAACGTTTACAGTATGTATCCAGAAATTGGACACTTTTCAGCCTCACATATTTATAAAAGAACTGGTGGTTTTTCTTTTCATTTTTTCTTTGTTATTGTTGTTGTTGTTATTGTTGTGTCCCCCCCCAACACCCGCTGTGAAAAGCCAGGTTTGTCTCGGTCGCTGTTCAAACCCCTGCTGAACTGTTTCTTCCTCTGATCACTGGATCAGTGTGGAACTACAAACACACAGACTTCATCAAAGGAGACATTTATCCTGTGTGTGTGTGTGTGTGTGTGTGTGTGTGTGTAGACTCCACACACTCACTCACACACTCACACACACACACACACTGCATACCGATTGTGTAATGGAGCGTGCTCACTTGTTATTCTGTTGACTCGAGGAAGTCGGGGGTCGAGGCGACAGTCCCAGTCGAGCCTGCTGATACGAGCCGTGCACTTGCTGCCGGACCATGGGAGCCTTTTATGCTTCAGGCTAAAGGGACAGTTCTGGGGTTTTTTAAAGTGTGTTTGTATGAGTTAATGACACACAGCCAATGCTGACTTCACCTCCCGCTGAACACTCCTTAAGACCTTTTAAAATCGTCAAACTGTCAACCGACTGACGCCGTAAAGTCACGTCATATTGGACTTTAAGAGTGGACTTCAGTCATGTCGCCGTCTATGACGTCTTAAAACACTTTATCTCACCATTAGACAAACTTTTCCAACTCGAAAACTGACGCTTGTGTTGCCTCAGAAGTCGCTCACACTCCCTGCACCAAACCCCATAGAGAAAATCTGTGATTTTAGCATCACAGCACACAGGAGTTGTTGAGTCACTGTTTGTGATCAGTAACTTCAAATGGGTTATTCTGTGACTTTGGCGTTTGAAATCCTTTGTTCATGTGTACTGCAGTGACACAAAGTGACCACAGGAGGCAGCAGTGGACCAGCAGCTCCTGTTTCACCCCTGGGCTAAAAACGCAGATTATTTCTGTAGGGTTTGGTGTGGGAGAGTGAGAGTTTTACAGACTTTCATTTTCAAGTTGTAAAAAAGCTGTGTAATGGTGAAATAAAGCACTGAACATAATATATTTTATTAGGTGGGCTTTTCGTTAAGTGGCTTTCCTTTAAATGACTTTTTTATGTCTCTATTACCCCCAAAAAATGCATCTTCTGCTAAGGGGGCGTTGTTTTTCATTTGCAGGAACATGTTTTCCTTTACTCCTTGCACACTGTGTGTAAATAATGCAGCAGGAGTGACACTGCAGACAGAACACATCCATAATGCAGGTATTTCATGTTCTGCGTGCATTTGTTTCTTACATTAGTCACAACATATGTGGAACCCCCCCGCGCGCACAGCTCGCCCGCCTCTTCATTTCTACTTCAAAAGTCACTCTGCTCTTTCATGTCAGCTGCAGCAGGGTCACAGGGACACAGCGGAGAGTCTGGGTTATTGGGGATGACAGAGGAAGGAGGGGTAAATATCAGGGTAGAGGCACGCTGTTCCTGAGGTTTGTGGTCCTGCTGCTCCGAGGCCCCCACGTCTCCTCCGCCTCTGTCAGCTCATCAAGACCAAGACGCTGCTTCTCCCCGCATCAAACAGCCCGGGGAGCCTTTTATCCCCAGCAGAACGCCGCCTCCTGTCATCGCGGGGCCTCGGCTGCGGAGCCACACGCGGATGACAAAGTTTACCGCGACGCCGAGTGAAAGTCAATACCCCCGCCGAGGTAGAGCAGCTAAGACACGAGCGTGGTGGGGGGGGGGGAACCGGTGAAAAGGTCAGCAGGAAAACGGGATCTTGAAAGACACACAGCTTGTCGGAGACAAGAGCACACAGAGCCAGATGATGCCGGGGCGAGCGGTTAATGTCACGCCTCGGCTTCGACCTCCTGTGCCGATTGTGATGTCTCGCCATTTAAGGCCCGAAAACGTCTTTTCCACCAATTACTGTAAAGGTTACAGCATCAGTTGTGAACTTGCGGCGGACAAATCCTCCTTCGCTTGAGCTCATCTTCCCCAACAAAGACACTAATTTCCCTTTGTTTCGATCTGTCGCCAGAGTCAGACGTAAAAAAGGCTCTCGGCTGCGCAGGAGGATCCTCTTTGTACTCAAGCTTGTTCTGCTCCACTCCGCTTTCTAATCTCTGCAGAGGGGAAGAGAGCTGCTCGTCTTATCTTAGATGACACGGCGGCTTTGCCGCTTCGCTCTCATCTCCTCCTCCTCTTTCTTCTGCTCCTTCTCTTTCATGCTCTCTCCTCGTGGTGATGTATTGAATGAGACTGGTGGAATTTGTTTAGGTTATTCCCTCTGAAAGCTGCCACATGATGAGGAAGAAGTCGACAGCAGGGTTTTTACCTTTCTGTCGTAGACTGCTCTTTGTTCCAGGTATAAAAACAGACTGAACATCGGCAATGTAGTGTGCTTCATACATATACAGGACCTGGTTTCCCACTCGGCTCGGCTCGGCCTGGTAATTCTTTTTAGTACCTGCTCTGCTCAAGGTTCTACGGAAGAGGATTGGAGCCACACAAGAAAAAAATATTTGAGTTCTGCCTTTAAAGTCAGGATTTTGACTTTAAGAATTCTGAGTTTAAAGTCAATATTCTGAGTTTAAAGTCAGAATTCAAATATTTTTTTCCTCTGTGGCCCTAATCCTCTTCCGTAAGGTTCCAAGCGAGCTGAGCCGATACTAAAATGTCCCTGGAAGAGTCACGAGGGCGACATCCGACACAAGATTAAAAAGACTTAAAAAAAAATCCTGAAAATCTTCAACATTTAGCAAAGGAAAAATCTAAAATCTCCCAGTAAATTTAGAATTTTGAAATAATCTACCTTCAGTTAATCGTACCTCAGTCAAAACTCATTGATTTGGTGCGTGTGTGTGTCTATGTAGGATCCAGATCCTGCATTCTCTGCTCTGTTTAACAAAATGTAAAACACGGGCGACAAAGGCCGCGCGTCCAACGCCAATGTTGCTATTTTACACGGCGTGCAATCGGGCACAAGTTTTGCTTGTCATTCTCATTAAGAGTCAGGTGCATGT